>NC_083337.1:139494674-139834743 GCF_019175385.1 Lycium barbarum
CCTACCTTACTTTTTTATTGCTTCACCCGCCTTGTTTTATGTGAAGGTTTTTGATTGACACTACTAAAAAATATTGAGACTACTAAAAAATCTCTATGTTCCACTGAAAAATGGTCAGTGGCTATTTCCCACTGAATGTTGGTAGGAAAAACCTAAATCAAGTACTTTCACACAGAAAAATTAGGAAGTTTCACATCGTTTCAATAAAAACTTGTTTCCCACCATGTGTTTTCCTAGTGACCTAGTTCGGTGGTAATGAGGTGGAAAAATTATGTTTATAGCACAATTTTTCCATTGAAAATCAGAGAGAAAAACCTCTATTTCTAGCAGTCATGTGTGCACATAGTTTTAAATTATTTTTAAAAAAGATCGTGGTCTTAAAATATACCATAATATTTTTTGTGGATTAGAAAAAACTTGAAAGTTTAAAGTTAAATTATGTGTTAATATAATTAAAAATATATATAATTTTATCTTGACAAACTGAAAAAAAATGTGTTACATATAATGAGACAAAGAATGCTTGTTTTAGTTTCTTGTGTATAATTTTCTTTAATGTCACCTCTAACTTGTGACAACCTGCCATGTACTGTTCTTTTCTCATTTTAGTACATGCCATGTACTGTTTTTTACTAGTTTTCTTGGAATAATAACTTAGGTTCAAGTATGTTCATAGAACAACCGTCATCTATAAAATTTTCAATAGAAAAGAGTTATCATGAAAAAATACCCCATTACATGGAGCCTAAAAAGGTAAGGAGTGCATGTGCTTTTAGTGATTCAAACTGATCAACGAGAAGACCCGTTCTTGAGGAGCTGCTGCTTAGTTCTTGAGTTGGTTAGGTTTGAATTTTTGTTTTTTAATTGTAACCTATTGGCTTTTTAGAAGTATTGTAATAGTAGAGGCCTATCATTGAAGCTTTTTTTTTTTTTTTTTGACTAAGAATTTAGTCTAGAAAGTATTAGCTACAAGTGGGTTGATTATATGTAGGGGAGAAATGTACTAAGTTTATGGTCCTTTTGCTTATTGAGTTGTAACCTAAAACTGACGTTTAGAGGTTATTCCAACAAGGACAGGTCGTGATTTTTTTACTCCCTTGAGCAAGAGATTTCTCATGGTAAATTGCTTGAGTACTTTAATTTTCGCATTTCACTTTCAGTTTGTGTTTAGTTTATTGGATTCTTTAACGTACAAAATTTGGGCAAGACATAATTCACTCAAATAACACTTACGTTAATTGATTATGCCTGAAAGGATAGTGATGTGGTCAAGCCGGTGAAAAAATATGCTTGATTAATATTTTAATGTTGTGTGGATAAGCAAGGGTCAATAACTATTAGTTTGTGATGGGTAGACACTTTCGATATAGAGACTAACCCCCTTTTCCTCGTTATCTAAAAAAATAAACCTAGCGTATTTTGTTCTTGAATATGTGGTAAATGTTGACATCCCATAAGCTGAGTTCTCCGGGCTAAGAGATCGTGGTATAGAAGATCGTGAAAATTGCTCTCATCAATTGCCAACTGTTGTTATATATTGCATCGATGAAATTTAACGATACGCTTGTTTAACCCTAATGAAATATCATGTTTATATTGTTTCTTAATCTACGCTATAATAAGAGTATATAAATTTCTTACAATTGTGTCATGTGTACCATTGCATTAATATGTTAATTTATTCAATCCTATGTTATTTTACTTGTTATATAGAGAGTATATATATGCATTGTAATGTAGTTCTGATATTAGAACGTTGAATCACTTCGCTCTAACTAAGCGTACTGAGCCCATTAAATGTCAGTCACCACTCAGTGGTCACCACTCCTTAGTTGGATCAACATTTACAACGGTTAAAAAAAGAAGAAGAGATTTTTACATAAATAGTCAGCTGCATTTATTGTTTACTAATTTTTTAGCCGGTAATACATAATATATATATATATATATATATATATATATATATATATATATATCTGCCGGGTATGTTTAGCTTAAACGATTAGGTGGGTGGCTATTTAGGTTAATTCTTCTGGGAAAAATAGTTTCCAACTTGTAGCTTTTCTCTTCCAGAGCTACTCCAACAGTCTACCAGACCAAATGGGTATTCCGGTGCAAAGGCATTTCCTCTGGTGCCACTCAATGCTGACTCATCTTTGACTTATTCCTTAAGCCACGTGGCCTAACGATACAGGTCTAACTGCATTGCACGAATTTAGCCCAATACAGATAGTCCCCCCACTTTCCGGGATTCGAACAGTCAAACCAAGAAAGTGGAAAAGAATTTGGAGATGGCGTGCTTGGGACTTCTCTGACGATTGATTAGACACCCTCTGTCGCGTTCTGACTCCTCCGGAACACCCGTCCTTCTTTGAACGGGTATCGATTCCAGTTCCTCTTTGCAGGGTCCCGAGGCTCATGATGACCCCAACAGGTCATGATGACCCTTGGCATTATCCGTGCCTATAAATACATCCAACCAAGGCCATATTACTTCTCATTCTTTCCTTTGAACAAAAATACCCTCTTCTGCAAAGAACATCAGCCACGAACTTCGATCACTCGAAAAAAACCCTTCTCTGACTTCCACCCCTTCTCCTTTAACGATAAAACCATCGCTACTTCTGACACGCCCAGGAACACCCTCTCTTTTACCATCGCCACCTCGCCGTCCTTTGCCGCCGCAGAATAGAGCGCTCACGGTGGGGGAAGGCAGAATCCGGCGGCCAAGTCCATGGTGCCTAAGAACTGGCACTGAGAGAGCGATTTTACTCCTAAGCCTGCTATCATGGGTCAGCCCAGAATTCGTGACTCTTACGTCGGTGATTACCGCACTCAAATTATCGCCGCAATACTTCCTAAGGTCAAAGATGACTGCCGGTGGAGAGATATCGAGGTCCTACTTCTTGGCTCGAGAGAAAATTTGATTTCTCAACGGCCAGGGTACTAATTTGTTTACACCTATCCATTCTCGATGAAAATCAGGCACGGGTTTGATGAGGTGATCCTGGAGATGTGTCAGCGCTATAAGGTCTGTATAACCCAAATAGGACCTTCGGTTTGGAGGGCAGTGGAGAGCATTAAAACTTCTCAGACCTAGCCCATGTCAACTTTAGTCTTGCCCACTTGATCTGGGTTTATTCTCCATAGATTTTTCGGGGAGGCATGATAAAACTTGCAAAAAGAGGCGGGAAATCTTTGCTCACCGACCTCGATGATGACCGCGACATGGGGTGGCCAGAGCGCTTTGTGGTTATCGCAGCTGCTGATCTCCTCCCGTCTGGAGGAAGAACCATCCCGGAGAAGTAGAACCCTACACGTAAGGTTGGGAACCTTTCACCGAATCATAGTCCAGCTTTCAATTCTCAGAAACTCATTATTTTCTTCCTATCATCATTTTTTTTTTAGCCACGGCCCGGGAGCCCCTGAAATTGACAACCTTGAAGGTTGGGTCCAGAGTATCCTGGATGTTTCCACTCCCGAGACCCGCACATGGAAGATTTTGTCGGAGGATCGGCAATGGATTTCGAGCCACCATGGTAAGATCGGCACCCACATGATTCTCCCTAGAGTATGCTTGAACTTCAAACACACTTACAGCCTTTTCGTTATTTCAGATCTGCCAAAATCAACTCCACCTGCTCCACTTACCGAAGCCCCTGGGGAACCCGATGCTGCTCTCGAGATGCTTGACCAAATCCAAGAGCGCAAGCGCATCTGGAAGAATTCTTCTTCAAGCCTTCGGTCCGAGGTTAAACGGACCAGAAGAAAACAAAACACCGGTCTGGAAGGAGCCGCTCAAATCCTTCCTCAACAAAATACTGAGCCACCTGTAATGCCGGCATTTCACTGATCGTAGACCTGGACGGTCCGTATAATGATGAGGACGTCCATCCCCTCTCTAGGAGTCTCCGTAGGATAGGTGTCACGGACGCTGCCGCAGTGAGCGAGCCTGCGCTATGGGCGGAAATGAAAGTAGTCGATAGAGGAGTTTCGGCGACTCAAGCCTCTTCTGTCCCAGTCGGGTTCGGGTCTGCCAATATGCAAATGCCTCCCTCGAGCTCCACTGCACCAACTCCTCATGCTCCACTGGTACCTGCTCCCACTGCTGCTGCCCCTAAAGAAGGACCTTCTGACCGAGAACACCCTCCTCCGTCACCAAACCGGGAGGATCTAGCACATGAGTATCTTGCCTCGGCCAATGAGCCGAATGAGTTCAGACAGGTTATCTTCCAAGTTCCCGCTGAATGCCTTCTTCTGTCCCAACATGTGGGTGTTGCTAACTATATGAAATACGTGGCCTCGAAGAGGGACCGAGTGAAGACATGGGATGCCTTAGTGGAGTGCTTGATAAATGCTGGCAATAATGTTGCAGCCTAGGTAACGTGATCACCTTTTGCTACTTACTTTTATCCCTTGCTTAGTCAGAATTTAACTTTATCTACGTTTTCCGGTGCAAGCCATCTATCTCTGCAATGAGGGTATCCAAAAGATTACCGAGGAGTAGGCTGCCTTTGTTCTGGAAAGTGATTCAGCCGTGGAGAGGATATCCACTGCTGAGGCGAAGTTGGCTCGGGTATCAGATTTAGAAGCCCAACTCAGCTAGTCCGAAGCCAACGAGGAGTCTTTCCGCCAACAGGCCACCATCATGCAGAACAATGCTGAGGATTAGAAAAGGAGGTGGGGCATGGCCAATGAAGCTGTGTCAAATCTGACGGCTCGTGTGTCAGTCCTTGAGGTAGATTTACAATCTATGGATGAGCCGCTGAAGGCGAAGGATGCCGAAATTGTCGCTGCTCGCCGTGAAAATGAGGACTTGAGGGGTCAGATGACTGTGCTCTCGGATCAATATTTGAAACACTGGGATGCCAATATTGAGCTCTCGAGCTCCATGGCCGCACTCTGAAGCGAGAATGCTGAGTTGGTTCTAGCTGCTGAGATGGCCGAGGCGAAATACCAATCCACCTTTGACAACCACAGTCTCGCGTTGATCCGAAGTACTTATCAGATGAGGAGGACAACTCTTGAAGCGGTTCGAGATTGAAGTATTGGTGATATTGGAGCTAAGATTGAGAAAGCTCGATTACTGGAACAACGGTCGGCTGCATCTCCGAAAGGGAAGCACCTGAATGAGAGAAATAGAGATAATGCCTTAGATGGTGAAGAAGACATCGAGGAACATGTGTCGGCCATTGGCCAAGTTCTTCCCTCGGAGTTGAATCCTAACCCTTCAGCTGCTTCTTCGGATGCATCCGGATCCCCTCAGCTCCGAACTTCATCCCCGTAAGACCTTTTGTTATAGTTCTTGACTTTTTGTGGAACTTGTTTTGTAAAGCCCCGGCGGACCATATAATCAGACATGCTGGTTCTTTTCGTGGGCATGTAATTTTCTCTATTTTGCTTCCAAGCCTTTCAAGCCTGGAAATATATTATCTCTTTAACGACTTGGGTTTTACTTTGCACCCTTTTTTTTTCCTTTTTATTAACTCTTTAGACACAACTCATGAAATCTTTCTCCAAAGACATAATGATTGGCCTTATGATTTTAAGTTCTCGGAGCTTCGGCTTTAGTCTCGAGACCCCAGATTATTGGTTTGGCTTTTTACCTATTACCAAGTTACCCATTCCACGTGAGGCTTATAATCATTATTCCCGATTATCTGCCAGACTAATTTCATTTGGTCGGTATTATGCCCGACCTTTAACCTTTTTCCTATAAATTTTGAAAAATGTTTTAGTAATAAGAGAGGGCCCTTATTTTTCGGTGCTGTAGAAAATGACGTCTCCAATTCGTTTTGGCATTAGTTTTCGGTACTCTCAAATATGCATCCGCTTCTCGTGGCAAAAATTTTTTAAAGAAGGGAAAATTTTATTAATTCCATCAACTTTATAAAATAAGTACGACTGCAATCTAGCGTGGGCAGTTCGATTACACATCGCTATATTCCCTGCCATCTAGCAGTCTAAAACGCTTGACACTTAGGTCAAGTCTAAATCTCGCTGCTACGGTACACATATAGCCCTCCCAGTGGCTGAGAGTAAAGGACGAAGTTCCAAGCACTTGAAAATACCTTCCAGGAAAATGTTTGAATAGCCGAATGATGTTGCCTCATTAAGAACCTTGCCGAAAGCTAAGGTTCTGATTGCTTGGGAACTCGCTTTCGTTTCCATCTTCTAACTAGTAGGAATCCTTACCTGTAATGCCAGTTACCTTCGAGGGACCTTCCGAATTTGGTTCAAGCTTTCCAGCATTGGCATCTCGAATATTTTGGGTTACCTTCCGAAGCACCAAGTCCCCGGCCTTGCAGTAACGGAGATTGGCTCGACGGTTGTAGTGACATTCCACCCGCTTCTTTTGGGCGATCATCCAGACGTACGCCAAATCCCCGTGCTCTTCTAGCAAATCTAATTGCACCACCATTATTCTCGAATTGGGTTGCTCTTGTGACCCATCGTATCTGTATTTTAACAGACTCGACATGCCCTGCACTTGACCCAGATGGTCCCTATTTCGAACCTCAGGAACGGGTCACTTTTTTTAGTAAACCGGTGGAGAGCTAAGGTCTAGCCTGAGCTTGGGGGTTGCCACGTTCGATGGTACACCTGACATGTCCTTGTGGGACCAGGAAAAACAATCACTATTATCTCTCAAATAACCAAGTTTACCTTCCTGAGCTCCGGAGTCAACCCTATGCCCAGATACACCTTTCGTTCGGATTGATCCGGATGCAAGGCTATTTGCTAGAACTCCTCAGCCGTAGACTTGGTGACATCTGAGTTATCGGGAGGCTGAAAGTATCTTGGAATTCCGTACATATCTTCGGCCTTTTCCGGTTGCACATTGTTCCCGCTCTCTGATGGAACCTGCTGAGCTACAATCGATGGGGGCTCCGAATTCTGTAATTTCTGTTCGTTAGGCACGGCTGTACTTTGACCTACTACAGGCTCCTCGATTGCGAACATCTCTTTGGACGCTGGCTACTCCAGATCTGCCTGATCCTCTCTGGGGTAGGAAACTTAAGCAACAAATGCAATATTGAGGGGACTACTTTCATGTCGTGGAGCAATGGCCTACCAAAGAACGTATTGTATTGCATGTTACCATCAATTACATAGAAATTTGTTACCTTGGTGACTCCTCCGCCTTCTACGAGCAAGTCTATCTTACCTTTACTTGTTTCGCTGGACATATTAAAGACAACAAGGGTTCTTGCTGCCGGTATGCTTTTCTCCAGGAGACCTATCTCCTCTACTACTTTCCAACGGAGAATATAAGTTGAGCTCCCCAGATCAACCATCACACGCTTCACTCGATAATTACCAATGAGCACAGTGATGACCAAGACATCATTGTGAGGCAAAGTGATGCCCGCTGCGTCGTCGTCAGATAAAGTAACCAGGTCTTCCTCCGAGAAATCTCGAGTTTTGTTTCCAGTGTTACGAGATACTTATTTTCCTAGAAGCGGTGAAGTTATTCCCCGCGATCATAGATCCAATGAAGATCGAGTTAATGACGTGCGGCGGAGCGCCTGGTGCACCTTTCTCTTCGCCCGCTCTGGCTTTACCATAGTTATTTTTTGCCCTTTCACTAAGATATTCCTGAGGATGACCCATGATAAGCATGTTGGCCACTTCCTCCTGAAGGTGTCTGCAATCTGTGGTCTTATGCCCTAGGGTCCTATAGAACTCACACCAAACCGTCTGATCTTTCGTACTAGAATCTGACTGCAATGGCCTACGGGGGAGTGACGCTGGATGGGACTTCAGCACGGACACCATTTGAGATTCGCTGATGTTGAAGTTATAATCTGAAAGCTTTGGATATTCTTACCCCTTTAGCGCGGCCCTAGAAGGATTATTCTTGGGTTGCAGCCCGCGACTGTTCTTTTCGGGGTTCTCCTTCTTGTTCATATATGGTGAATCCACCGATCGATAGCCTGACCCGCCACCAGAAGCTTCCGGAGAAGCATACGGTTGGAACCTATCACGACCCAACCAGAGGACCATGACGGGCACCCGGAGCTAACCTACCGAGAACCACAAGACATACATGCATCTCATCATATAATCACACCCGAGTGGGCCATCATGCTAACTCATAATTATCATCATCTGTGAGGGACACCAACCCAAAACAATATACATATACATCATCAAGATGAGCTCAAGTATACAAGCTGACAAGGCTATCAAAATAGTAATATAACAGAATATGGACCGTGAAGGTCATAGAATATCTAACTGTGCATATCTGTCTACGAGCCTCTATTGGAATGCATAATATAATAAAGACGGGATAGGACCTTGCCATACCCATCTGTACACAAAAGAACCATACCAACTGGACTGCAACTCCGGAACAAATGGAGTGCTCTTATACATCCGCTGAAAAGTCAGCCTAAGGGCCTAAACAGTCTCCCTATCTACTTGCTGGTATGAACGCAACGTCCACAAAAAAAGGACGTCAGTACAAATAATGTACTGAGTATGTAAGGCATGAATAACAACACAACAAAGATATGAAAGAAATATGAGATAAGAACATCTGAATGCCTCTTAAGGCAGATGTCATGCATGCTTATCTTTCTTTAAAAAAATCATTTTTCATATATACATATAGAGTACCGTACCCGGCCATATAGGCTCGGTGTTATCATCATATCATCATCATCCCGCGTCCGGGGTAATATCATAACTTGCCCACTGCATGGTGTGCACATCTACGTGCTTGCCCGGTCGACTATAGCGCAGCGCGGTGTGAGAAAATACATACATATATATAAAGCATGCATGAGAGCCCAAAGAAACGATATAACTCTATTGGAGTGACGCAAGGTCGGTAACCTTCGATTATCATTATGGATCTATCATCCTTAACATATCTCATCTTGAAGGATCAATAAACATAAGATGAGATCAATGCCAACAAACAAGATCAATAATCATAAGACAAGATCAATAGTCAATAATCATGAGACAAGGATCAACAATATCATAAGGACATCAAGAACATATGCTTCTAATATTTCTAAGAGAGGAATCATTATGGACATACTTTGTGCAAACTCGAAAAAATGGAATCATGCCTTAAGAAAGAAAGAGACAGCCTCAACATACCTTGTCGCCTTACCTATACGGATCCCACGAGTCCTCGTATGCTCTATGAATGATTATATACAGTAAACGAGTTATCCGTATCAACGATGGGTTTATAACTTATAAGAAAACTCATTTAGACATTTTTCCAAACATCTTATGTGCATAAGATTCATGTCGCTTGTTTTACTCAATCCTATACATGTTTCGATACCACAAACTCTTCACTAGCTCTTTTCCATCTTCATAACTCACTTAACAATCCAAAATTTCCAACTACAACTTTATTTACATCAATCAGCCCAACAACATCACAACCATATCAAGTCTAGAACAGTTCATAACTTAAACATAACTAAGAACAAGTTCTAGCACAACTTGAACTTTACTTTCACATTTTCTCCTTCCCATAAGTTGTGTAAAGGACTAATAATTATATAAACATGAAGATGGAGTGATAGCTTTCCTTCAATCAGAAGGAAAACTCTAGATTCAAAACTACTTCACTTCCAGGGAGTCTCCAAATTCAGCACAACAAGGGGAAAAACAATCTAATGATGGTCATAAAATTCTTTATGTTGAAATCACTTGGTTTGCCCTTGATTTTGGTCTTGGATCATAAAAGGACTTGTTGAGAGTGTTTTGGAGGTGGTTAGGTCCAAAAATTGTGAATAAATGATTTAGGGTCGAAGTGGGTCCTTGTATAGAAGTCTAGAAAATTCTGCACCGACGCTATTTGTGGCGAGGTCTGCGGCATCGCAGACACTGTCTGAGAGCCGCATGTCATGTCACAGACCTTTCTTGATCATCAAAATTCTCTGTCACCATCTACTGTACCATTTGCATCTCTCAGACATGGTCTGCAGCTCGTAGGTGGTGCTCTAAGAGCCACATATTGCGCCATAAAGTGACAGCTTGTCGAACTTTCGTTGAAATTTAACTACGATGATCCGACAAGTCTTAGACTTTCCTGAAACTTAATAAACATGGTTTTACTCTCTCTTATATACTCAAGATGAACATTTCTATCTTTGTAACCTCGAAAAATTAGTCCCGCTTCCCAAGACTAGGACAACTAATACTCGACGAAACTTAACGTACAAAAGTGCGAGGTCTAATATCCTTCCCCCCTTAGAAACATTCGTTCTCGAATGTTAAGTGCTTAAAGATCGTTAAAATTTTTGGTAGAGTATCCTCTGTAACTACACCACTACCAACATGTTACACAGCAACCTAAACCATACAATGCCACACAGGACCACAACAAGCAATAACAATAATGGCCTCACTCGACCAAGAATCATAAAGAATGAAACGATACGCACCTGAAGGCAATAGTGTCTCTGTCTGGACTTCTTCCGGAAGTGGAAATAAGCTTGGATACCTGGATCTCATATCTTCTTCAGCTTCCCAAATTATCTCCTCCATATTCTTGTTCCTCTAAAGGACTTTAACTGAAGCTACATCTTTGGTCCTCAACCTCCGAACCTGTCTCTATAGTATAGAAATGGGAACCTCTTCATAAGATAATTTCTTGATAACCTGAACATCATCTATGGGTACAACAGTAGAGGGATTTCTCAATACAGTTGTGAAGCTCTCCCATTCTTATAGAGCTTTATACTGGCCATCTGGATATGCAAATTCAAGGCACACTAACTGGTCATCCCAACTTCCTTACAGGTCTAACATACATGTTCATAACATATTTTGGGATATCTGAAAAACGTGCTCTACCTACCCGCTTATCTCAAGGTGGAAGTCAATACTGGGGTAATCTATATTCTTCAGGTTTCTCTGAATGTACTAATCCTCAGACACTAGTAGAGAATTGGGCATCTTAACAAGATAATTCCATATATAGCTTACATGGTCCCTTATAATTATAAAATCCATACTGATTATTCCTTCGTTTCTTAACGACATATCCATATGTGGCTTCAGTCTTTCAGGCTTCTGTTTATTTATTAACGAATCATGAACTCTCTGATATTCCCTTTTCATCGATCCACCAAGGTCATGATACATCTTTTGAATAGATCATCTACCCTTGCTATGTTTATCTTAAAGTCAGTTTTGATATCTTAAGAATCCATCTTGCTGAGATACTCCTTTCCTGAATCCTCTTTCGAGTTTTGGTTTAAGAGATATACAATATCTAGATACTATGTCTTTACTCAGGTTTTCCTAACATATACCATATTTTATTATTGCTATCCTCGGCTTCGCTACGCTTCACCAGTTGAAACTCTATAGTGATCTTAGCAAGCCTCTCATATACTTATATCATCTCTGCGGCATGTAATTCTATATCCTTTTGCTATTTCCCAGAATAAATGTATCCATTCCGGTTCTAGATCCATACTTATTCATCTTAATGCCATTAATTCTATGAAGTTGTCTTACACGAACTTACTTCTCATTATCCTCTACACTACCACCACTAGCATTTAGTTCCTCATTTAGGTCCATTTCATTCCATTTACTTGCAACATGACTTTAATTCTCTTACTTCCTGAATATTCTATGCCAGGTTTTATTCGTATCATCTATAAACTCCGCTTCTATATAATCATACACACTTATTTTTTTTATCACAGGTTGTTACCGTCAAGTATCGACCAGTTCTTTCTCATTTAAGCCTTCTTCTATCGTTAACTCCGCATCCTTCCCTCAACAAAGACGTTAATAGATTCTAACTTGAATGCTTTGATTTTGAGGCTTTCCCTGTACAATAATTTCCTAACAGTACTGCGATGCTGAAACTTCGTATTCACACGATTAGCTCGCAGTGATTATTTCACTTAACTTCTCTTCTTAGTCCATTATTTACCTCGCGTGCCATTTTATCAATCCTTCTGTGCTTCTTTATTACTAAACTTCCTATTATACCCTTATCTCTAAACTTCGAATAATTACTTCCTTGAAATGCTATCTCCAATCTTTATTTAGTCATGCATATGACTGACTGGTTATGTTTATCATCAAATCGTCCTTATACCTTATCGGCCTGCTGGCGTAATATTCCTTCGAGGTAGTTTCCAATTCCTGTTTGCTACTATCTTCCCATCCTTACAAGGCATACTTCTAATTCAACACTCATCGTCTCATCTTCCCCCCTTAAGGTAGTAACCAAATTCCCTATACTTAATATCCCATTATCTTCTCTTTTTCCTATAAATACGTACTCCTAGCGAGTCCACAACCAATCTTAACCGTAACTATTCGTCATCCGAGTCTATTTGGTTAGTTTCACATACATGTAACGAGTTACATATTCTCATAGATGTATTGGCCCTGGATGGGTCTAATCCTTCATCGAAAAGATCTTCAAAAAATTTCCTTATCGTTCTTCCAGAATTCACCTTTCTCTTATTACTTGCTCTCCCATTCCATCACTGTAATGGTATTTAGCACAAAATTCTATTCTCAATATCTGCCCTGATTGTTACTATTCATTCTATTCCCAAAATGTGCCATAATTGTTACTATTCTTTCTTTGCTTCGTTACATAAACACTCGTTCGTTAGACAGGTTTCTTTTAGACTACAAGTTCGTCTCATCAATGAAGTGTGTATTTTGTATCAACTTGCGACTTCAAATTCATTCATTTCCCATCATACAATTAATTCTTTCCAAACATCACTCACTTCCTTCATTAGCTATTCAGCCTTGTATTACTAACTCAATAATCCTGTGGTGATAAAACTTCTGGAGGAAATTTTCCGTACCTTAGTCCTACCTTTGTCTTATACACTCCTGCAAAATAATTCATGTTTCATATATCCTTATACTCGTACCTTTATATAACATCTTGCCAATATACTCTATATGATAAGAAGTCCCTCATCAATATCTAACTCATTGAGTAACATACATCGTTCCTTTACCTCTTCTAACCAATCATATCCCTTTTTAACATTCAAAGCGATAACTATCCTTGGAGAATCTTGCATTCCGCATCCTATCCCCTTTAAACATTAAGCATCATCATCCTTATAATTGATACTCTTTTCTGTTTCCATAATTCCTACCTTACCTCTTTCTACTCGTAGATCATTGGCAAATTTACACTCAAGCGTCCTATTTAAACACATACGTATCCTCTCCACATCTTATCTTGAGGGGAAATTACAACTCCCATCTAATCATATCGATGTCTTATTAATAAAACACTTCTAAGGTTGCTAACCACTCACAGTATAACCACAGTCGTTTGTTATCGCCCAACTAGAAATCCCATTAAACTTCTCTTCTTTTTATGTTTTATCGGTAGTACTTCGGAAGTTATCTTATCAAAATTGCATGCGACATATCAATATCATCCCCAAGTAAGTGTGCGTACGATACGGTATATATATAATTACCATACTGAAACCGAAATTTTTAATACCGCGATTTCGGTATTATGGTATTTGGTACGGTATTTGGTATGCATTTTTGAAAAGTTTGGTACTTGGTACGGTATTCGGTATTGATAAAGAAAATACCGAAATATCGAATACCATACTGAAGTATTTCATATAGTTACATATACAATTCATATATATATACACACACAAAAAGGGCATTTCAATCAATTATATCATACTAACATATCTTACACATGTGAAAATATTTAAAAGAATCTACAAGCCATTCCAACGTCTAGACAATTAGTTTGTACTAATACCAATTATATATATATATATATTCAAGAAACGTCTCAATTATATTATACTAACACCTTACACGTGTAAAAATATTCAAAAGATATATATATATATATATATATATATACATCTTGATTGAAATGCCTTTTTGTGTAATTGATTAATGAAGGGCATTGCTTGTGCTTTCTTTTGAATATTTTTACACGTGTAAGGTGTTAGTATAATGTAATACATCTTGATTGAAATGCCTTTTTGTGTAATTGATTAATGAAGGGCATTGCTTGTGCTTTCTTTTGAATATTTTTACACGTGTAAGGTGTTAGTATAATATAATTGAGACGTTTCTTGAATAGCCGAAGTCTTAATTCTTTGTTATATGTAAGTCGAAGTCGGACAAACTATGGTTACCAAATTACCGTACCGAAAAAAACCGAAACCGAACTTAAAAATACCGAACCATACCGAATTAGTTTGGTACAGTAATGGTATAGTATTTCTAAATACCGAAAACCGAAATTACCGAACCAAAGTTTCAAATATCGTACCATACCGTACCATGCCCACCCCTATCCCCAAAGGTGTGTAAATATTGATATAATATTAATTATACTTGGAATTGCCACTTATCCCTTTATACTATACTATCTCCTCTCACCTACAAATCATTCATATCTTGCTAATTCCTCTTGACACCAATCATTCGTAATTCTGTAGATATAATCTCTTCGTCGAACTATGTTCCCCACACATGCCTTTCCTAATTAATCATACTATTGCCTTATTACCACAACATATCTTTTCCACTGGTCTCTCAACATATTCACAATTTTTAACCCATCGTCTAACCAAAAACTTCACTCTAGGTTGCTCTTTAACATTACTCTTTTCCCTTTCCCAACATAATCATTGGGCTTTTACGTCTTACCGTCGTTGTATAACATAAAACATTTCAAAATCATACTTGCTCAATTTTAACACTTTATCAAAGCGAAAAATATACCTTTTATCATTGGTTGCTCTGGTCCCGGAACTTCGACGGATGTGGGCTTTCCATGGCCCTACTCCAGAACCCTGATCTGGCACGAATCGCTCTAACATGGGCTGGAAAAATTCTTCTTCCTGTTGTCTCTGTATCGGTCGCTCACCGCTACCCGAAACTTCTACAAATGTACCAACTATACTAACCTGTCCAGTCTGACCACCACCTTCATTTGAGCCTTGCTCCGAAAATACCATCAAGTCTTAGATAATAGGGTCTTTAGGTTGCAAACTCCTCGATACCTCTAAAGTCCCTGCACTCTCTTCCGGTCTACCATAATCCAAAACTTGAGGTTCAACTCCCAGCATTAGCCTTTCCCTTCCTTGCTCAGCTATGGCCAAAGGTGAAACTGGCAACACCAGAACTTTTCCTGGCTCCACTACTCTTATCAAAGTCGATGATATCTATGGTACTGATTCATCCTGAACCTCCGACGGGTCTGTTTCCATAGAAGGCATGATCTCAGATGGACCCGTTTCAATGGAGGGTACATCCTCACTTGGGTCCTCCTTCAAAGTGTAACTTAATCCTCCCCCTGTCATCATTGCATCCCTCAAATCGCCTGTAATCCTTTCTGAAGGTGTCGTTATCAAACTGTAAAACAACAAAGGTCAGGGTTTAAGATTTACACCTTATGACTCAGCTCTATGGCACGATCTAGAATACAAAGAAGGGTAACCATCCTAAATGTTCTGCAGCCTCCTGTTTATAAGTGTGGCGCGCTTCACACCCATAAACAAGAATCTACTGGACACGGATCGTAGACAACCCTAGGACAGAACTGCTCTGATACCACTTTTGTCACGACCCAACCGGAGGGCCATGATGGGCAGCCAGAGCTAACCTACCGAGCACCACAAGACATGCATGTATCTCATCATATAATCATACCCGAGTGGGCCATCATGCTAACTCATAAATATCATCAGCTGTGAGGGACACCAGCCCAAAACAATATACATATACGTCATCAAGATATGCCTAAGTATTCAAGTCGACAAGGCTATCAAAATAGTAATATAATAGAATATGGACCGAGAAGGTCATAAAACATCTAACTGTGCATATCTGTCTACGAGCCTCTACTAGAATTCATAATATAATAAGGACGGATAGGACCCCGCCATACCCGTCTGTACACAAAATAACCATACCAACTGAACTGCAACTCCGGAACAAATGGAGTGCCCTTGTACATCTGCTGACAAGTCAGCCTAAGGGCCTAAACCGTCTCCTTGTCTACCTGCGGGCATGAATGCAGCGTCCACAACAAAAGGACGTCAGTACGAATAATGTACTTAGTATGTAAGGCATGAAAACAACACAACAAAGATATGAAAGAAATGTGAGATAAGAGAAATAACTTGTACATCTGAATGTCTCTTAAGACGGATGTCATGTATGCTTAGCTTTCTTTAAAAAAAACATTTTTATACATACATATACAGTACCGTACCCGGCCATATAGGCTCGGTGTTATCATCATATCATGATTGTCCCGTGTCCGAGGCATCCCGCGTCTGGGGTAATATCATAACCTGCACACTGCAGTGGTGTGCACATTTACGTGCCTGCCCGGCTAACTATAGCGCGACGCGGTGTGACAAAATACATACATATATATATATATATATATATATATATATATATATATAAATCATGCATAAAAGCCCAAAGAAACACTATAAATATATCAGAGTGACGTAAGGTTGGTAACCTCCGATTATCATTATGGATCTATCATCGTCAACATATCACATCTTGAAGGAATCAATAAACATAAGATGAGATCAATGTCAATAAATAAGATCAATAATCATAAGACAAGATCGGTAGTCAATAATCATGAGACAAGGATCAACAATATCATAAGGACATCAAGAGCATATGCTTCTAATATTTCTAAGAAAGGAATCATTATGGACATACTTTGTGTAAACTCGAAACAATGGAATCATGCCTTATGAAAGAAAGTGACAGCCTTAACATACCTTGTCGCCTTAGCTTTACGGATCCCACGAGTCCTCGTACGCTCTATGAATGATTATCTATAGTAAACAAATTATCAGTATCAACGATGGGTTCATAACTTATGAGAAAACTCATTTAGACATTTTGCCGAACATCTTATGTGCATAAGCTTCATGTCGCTTGTTTTACTCAATCCTATACATCTTTCGATACCACAAACTCTTCACTAGCTCTTTTCCATCTTTATAACTCACTTAAAAATCCAAAAACTTCATACTACAACTTTATTTACATCAACTAGCCCAACAACATCATAACCGTATCAAGTCTAAAACAGTTCATAACTCAAACATAGCTAAGAACAAGTTCTAGCACAACTTGAACTTTACTTTCACATTTTCTCCTTCCCAAAAGTTGTGTAAAGGCTAAATAATATGATAAACATGAAGATGGAGTGATAGCCTACCTTCAATCACAAGGATACCTCTATATTCGAAACTACTTCACTGCCAGGGAGTCTCCAAATTCAGCATAAAAAGGGGAAAAACAATCTAATGATGATCATGGAATTCTTTATGTTGAAATCACTTGGATTGCCCTTGATTTTGGTCTTGGATCATAAGAGGACTTGTTGAGATAGTTTTAGAGGTGTTTAGGTCCAAAAATGGTGAATAAATGATTGAGGGTCGAAGTGGGTCCTTGTATAGAAGTCTAGAAAATTCTGTATCGACACTATCTGTGGCGAGGTCTGCGGCATCGCAGACACTGTCTGAGAGCCGCATGTCATGTCACAGACCTTGCTCGATAATCAAAATTCTCTGTCACCATCTGCTGCACCATCTGCGTCTCTCAGACATGGTCTGCGGCTCGCAGGTGGTGCTCTAAGAGCTATATATTGCGCCATAAAGTGACACCTTGTCGAACTTTCGCTTAAATTTAACTCTGATGATCCGACAGGTCTTAGACCTTCGCGAAACTTACTAAACATGGTTTTACTCTCTCTTATATACTCAAGATGAACATGTCTATCCTTGTAACCTCGAAAATTAGTCCCGCTTCCTAAGACAAGGACAACTAATACTCGACGAAACTTAACGTACAAAAGTGCGAGGTGTAACCAAACTGATTTGTTGATGAATTCCGATCCGGCCCAAAACCTGTCTGTCTTGGCAGGGGGATTTAATGAGGAAGCCCCTAGCAAGTCATCTTCGACTCGGATCTTCGATTCATATCTATTGTGCACGTCCTCCCAGGTAGTATCCTGAAACTCCAGGAGTTCTCTTTAAGTTTTTGGGAAGCATCCGAACTTAAGAGGTTTAATCGGTAGAGCAGGAAAGTAACATACGTTCCTTCGGGAATAGTGTAAAAAAGTCACGGTGGGGTTCAGATTCTCCCTGTGCGATGCGGAAGATGTCCACTTTCCTAGTTTTCACCTTTCTAGCACCGGTATGAGCCTTGATGAATGTATCAGCCAGCATGGCGAAAGAGTTAATATAATGCTCCGGCAGTTGGGCGTACCATGTCATAGCTCCCCGGGCGAGAGTCTTGCCAATTTTGTTTATCAGAGTAGACTTGATCTCCTTCTCATTAAGGTCATTGCCATTCACCGCCATTGTGTAAGCCATAATATGTTCCTGCGGATCCGTCAATCCGTCAATCCGTCATACTTGGGGATATCGGGCATTTTGAACTTGTTCGGGATCAATTCCGAGGCAGCTTCAAGTTTGCACGCTTGTGTAATGTATTTCCTTGCATCGGGGCCTTCTAGGACTGGAAGATCCCCCGAGATTTGACTCAACCGCCTTCGGAACTCCTTAGCATTCTTCTCGGCCTCCTTGGAAGTTTGATCTATCTTTCCAGTGACTTCTGTCATGAACCGCTTGACTTCATCTTGGAAAGGGTCCGAAAGCAAACTCACAGCCGGAGGCATCTCCGTTCCTCTATGTGGTTTGTCCGTTTCCATTGGTAGCAGCATCTCCCTCGGTAGGGGTGGAGTCACGACCTAACCGGAGGGCCATGACGGGCACCCAGAGCTACTCCATCGGGCACCTCTCATCAACATAACTAGGTGAGCCACATGGCTAACTCGCAAATACTGTGCATCAATAATACAAATCTTATCGGGCAAGAGCACTTTCATAACAACATCATTAACTATGCCCATATATATACACACAAGCTGGCAAGGCTATCAAAATAATATACAAAATATGAGCCGACAAGGCTAAGAGACATCTAACTATACACAACTCTCTACGAGCCTCTAGAAAGAGTATGTAACATTGTAAAGACGGGACAGGGCCCTTCCATGCCTATATATGTACACAAAAGAATAGTACCAACAACTGCAGCTCTGAATCAAATGGAGATCCTCTAAGCAGTCTCTGGATAAGCAGCTTAAGGATCAAGTCTTTCTCCCTGTCTACCTGCGGGCAAGACGTAGCGTCCACAAACAAAATGAAGTCAGTACGAACAATGTACTGAGTATGTAAGGCATAACCAATAACACAATACAAGCATAAAGGGTAACATGAGATAGAAGAGCCATGAGATAGGAAAGTCATTTATACCTCTTGAGATGTTCATCATATTCACTTATTCTTTTTCTAATGGAAACCTTCCATACAGACGCATACATATATAGTAGTACCATACCCGACCATAGAGGTTCGGTGTCACACATACCCATTCAATTCAAGGCTCGGTATTGTCCACACCCGACTGCAGTGGTGTGCGCGCAATGAATATCATACCCCGCCATACATGCTTGGTGTTACATAATGGCCATACATATATACATACATATACATATAGAGGTACATAGGTAGCGTCAACATCATCATAATCAATACATCTTTTCTTAGAGAGTCAACTATCGTAGGATGAGATCAACGATATCATGAGAATATCAAGAGCTGTGAGCTTTAACACTTCAAAAAGAAGAGGCGCCATGGAAGACATTATGGACGTTACATATGTGTATACAACAATGGAATCATGCCTTAGGAAAGAAGGGTTAGCCTTACATACCTTCACGTCTTCTTAACTACTTAACGTTCACCTCCGAAGCCCGAGAAATCTGCATTCAAGAGGGTTCATACCGAGGTTAGGTCTCAAAGACACCTTTAAGTTCAAACTAGAATAATTCATGAGCTAGAGAAAATTGGGCAGCATTTCCCCTATTTTTTCTACTTCTACCAAATCCCAAAAAACTCCCAACAACAATGACATTATTGCAATACCATAATCAAGAGACTTTACTCAAATTAGGCATCATTCAATCCCCAAAACTCCTTCTCAAGATCATTCATAACAATATCTATGACACAACACCATACATACTTACATACAATACTTCATCAACATCATTAATATCATCCACAACAAGATTATACTCATAGCATGCCAAGAATCACAATTCAAGTTAACCTATAGCTCATAATATCCTTAAATTTATACTTTACTTGAACTCCATTTTCACTTTTTCTCCCTTCAACCGAATATAACAACAATCAAACAACCTTAACCATATACAATAGATGTAAAAACTTACCTTAATCACTCAAGAACAAGTCTTGGATCAACTTACTCCTCTAAAGTGAAGTCTCCAACACCAACACCAAAGGGAAATCTCGAGTTCCACAAACCCTAGCAAATTTCTTAGCACTTGAACCTCTTGATTCTCTTGGATTTGGCTTGGATTAGCTTATAGACCTACAGAGAGGGTTTTGGAGAGCTCAATGACCTGTTTTGGAGAAATAATACGTCCAACTAAAATGAAACAAAATATATAAAGAATGACTTAAAATCTCGTCGGGCAATCCTACGCTCACTTTGATGGACCGTCAAAATTCCTACGGTCCGTCAAAGTGCACCGTCAAGATACCCAACCCAACAAGGCTTGCTGTGACCCTTATACTATGGTGCTCCACCATTTGACGAGCCTTCAAATATTGTGCAGTTCGTCAAAGTGTCCCCATCCATTAAGTTACTCGTTTTGATTTGTTCGACTTCCAATCCTTATAGAACCTTCTTAGCACTTGTATAACACTTCATTAACCATCTAAGGGGCCCTATAGCTCCTCTTCAAGTCATTACTAAATAAAGTATAACTCAATTGTTGCAAACTCCTCCCATATGTGCCTTACATTCCATTTCCTTCGATGAACTTAATTCCACCGACTCATATGACTTCAAATATTATGGTATGAGCTTAAAGTTATCAATTACTCTCCTTAATCTCACAAGGACTTCATGTCCCCTTTAGGCTTATGTTAGTCTAATCATAATGCAACAACCTGAAATCTCTAAGATGTAACATTCTTCCCCCCTTAGGAATATTTGTCCTCGAATGTTAGAATCTTAGGGATTCTACAAGAATTTCGCTTGGGTTTCCCCTGTAATATGGCACTACCATCCTATCACAGCAACCCAAAATATATTACCTCACAGGGATACAAAAACAACAACAACAACTATGGCCACACACGACCAAGAAAGCATCAAAGAAAGCATTACATACCTGTGGACAATGGCGTTTCTGCCCGAGTCTCCTCGGAAGGTGGAACTAAATGTGGATACCTGAACTTTATGTCTTCCTCAGCTTCCCAAGTCATTTTCTCTCTATTATTGTTTCTCCATAAGACTTTAACCGAAGCTACATCTTTGGTTCTGAGTCTCCGTACTTGCATATCTAGAATGGCAATGGGAACTTCTTCGTAGGACAGTTGTTCGGTGACTTGAACATCATCTACAGGTACAATTCTGGATGGATCTCCAATGCACTTACGAAGCATCGACACATGAAATACCGGATGGACTTACTCCAAATTCGAAGGTAGATCTAATTCATAGGCCACTTGGCCTACCTTGTGTACAATCTCATAAGGCTCGATATACCAAGGACTAAGCTTTACCTTTTTGCCAAATCTCATGACGTCCTTCATTGACGACACCTTCAAGAATACCCAATCTTTCACTTGGAACTCTAAATCTCGTCGACGATTATCTGCATAGGATTTCTAACGACTCTGAGCTGTTAATAGTCAATCTTGTATGAGCTTGACCTTTTCTATAGCTTGCTGGACCAAGTCTGGCCCTATCAGTTTAGTTTCTCCCACTTCAAACCATCCAATTGGTGATCTACACTTGCACCCATATAAAGCCTCATACGGGGCCATTTGGATGCTGTAATGATAACTGTTGTTATAAGCGAACTCAATAAGCAGTAAGTGATCATCCCAACTACATCCAAAATCCAACACACATGCCTGTAGCATGTCCTCAAGAGCATGGATGGTACGCTCAGCTTGCCCATCAGTCTTTGGATAAAATGCTATACTAAGACTCACCTGGGTCCCCAAACCTTCTTGGAAAGACTTCCAGAAATTGGCTGTGAACTGTGTCCCTCTATCGGAAATAATAGCTACTGGAACACCATGGAGTCGTACTATTTCTTTGACATATAGCTTGGCATAATCTTGAGCTACGTACGTCGTTCTGACTGGTAAGAAATGAGCTGACTTTGTAAGTCTATCCACAATTACCCATATAGAATCATATTTATGCTTAGAATGATTTAAGCCTGCGATGAAATCCATATTAATTACTTCCCATTTCCAAGTTGGAATTTCCATAGCTTGCAATAATCTACCGGGCTTTTGGTGTTCAATCTTCACTTGTTGACAATTAGGACATTGAGCCACGAATTTCGCTATATCTTTCTTCATTCCATTCCACCAATAGATGGATTTAAGATCTTGGTACATTTTCGTTGTTCCGGGATGAACAGAATAACGAGAACAATGGGCTTCTTTCAAGATTTGATGGCGTAATCCTGCAACATCGGGAACACACAACCTGCCTCGACACCGGAGAACTCTATCTCCAGAAATCTCAAAGGACTTCTTCTTCTTCTGAGGAAGTGTATTTCTGTAATGAATTAGCATAGGATACTCGTACTGGTGCTCTTTCACTTCAACCACTAGTGACGAAACAGCTGAATTTTGAATGGCAGCTCTCATATTGCCCAAGTCCATTACCCGAACTCCTAGGCTAGATAACTGCTGAAGCTCACGAGCTAACTCTATTTTCTCTGGCTGAACATCACATGAACTTCCTATAGATCTACGGCTAAGAGCATCAGCCACAATGTTCGCCTTCCCGGGATGATATAGAATGTTAACATCATAATCTTTCAGTAAACCATCGCCTTTGCCGTAAATTCAATTCGTTATGCTTGAAAATATACTGAAGGCTCTTGTGATCTGTATAAATATCAACATAGACACCATACAAATAATATCTCCACATCTTCAATGCATGGACCACCGCAGCTAACTCGAGATCATGGGTTGGATTGTTTTTCTCATGTTTCCGTAATTGCCTTGAAGCATAAGCAATCACCTTACCATACTGCATTAACACATATCCTAACCCAACGCCTGAAGTATCACAATAGACAACATAGCCTTCCGATCCTTCTGGAAATGTCAGGACGGAGGCTTCAGTTAATCTATTCTTTAACTCCTGAAAACTGTGTTCACAAGCATCCGTCCATTTAAATTTAGCTGCCTTCCGAGTTAGCTTGGTCAATGGTGCAGAAATAGAAGAAAAGCCTTCTACAAACCTTCTGTAATAACCTGTCAAACCCAAAAAACTACGAACCTCCGTAGGTGTTGTAGGCCTCGGCCAAGTCTTTACAGCTTTAATTTTCTGGGTATCCACTCGAATGCCATCAACTGAAATAACATGCCCCAAAAAATCCACCGAATTCAACTAAAACTCTCACTTTGAAAATTTTGCAAATAGCTCTTGAGCCTGAAGAACGCTACGTAAATGATTTACATGTTCTGCCTCGGACCGAGAATATACCAGGATATCGTCAATGAAGACAATCACAAATGAGTCTAGGAAAGGCTTGAACACATTGATCATCAAGTCCATGAATATTGCCGGTGCATTAGTTAGCCCAACTGATATTACTCGGAACTCAAAATGACCATACCTAGTTCTGAAGGCCGTCTTAGGAATATTTTCCTCCCTAACTTTCACCTGATGTTACATGGATCTCAAATCTACCTTTGAAAACCATTTGGCACCCTGCAATTGATCAAATAAATCATCAATCCTTGGAAGCGGATATTTATTCTTGATCACCTTATTCAATTGCTTGTAATTGATACACATTCGCAAAGAGCCATCTTTCTTTCTTACGAGCAACATGGGTGCTCCCATGGGGATGATCTAGGCCTAATGAAGCCTTTTTCAAGCAAGTCCTTCAATTGTTCTTTCAACTCTTTCAACTCTGCAGGAGCCATTCTATAAGGAGGAATAAATATGGGCTTGGTATGCGGTAGTACATCAATAGCAAAATCAATCTCCTGCTCTGGGGGAAGGCTTGGAAGCTCATCCGGGAATACATCCGGAAACTCATTCACTACAGGAACAGACTGAAGGGTCGGCAATTTCGCTTCTATATCTTGAACCTGGACTAAATGGTAAATACAACCTTTAGCAATCATCTTCCTTGCCTTGAGATAGGAAATAAACTTGCCTCTCGGAGACGCTGTATTTCCCTTCCATTCCAAAGTTGGTTCTCCTGGAAACTAGAAGCGAACCATTTTTGTTCTACAATCAACATTGGCATAGCAAGAAGCCAACCAATCCATGCCCATGATAACATCAAATCCACCATTTTCAACTCATACAAATCACCATAGTACGATGATCACAAATCACAATTACACAATTTCTATATACTCGACTAGCTATTACCGGATCACCAACGGGTGTAGACACCTCGAAAGGTTTGATTGACTCCGATTTCACCCCAAATCAACCAACAATATAGGGAGTAACATATGACAATGTGAAGCCTGGATCAATCAATGCATATACATCAAGAGAAAATACAGATAATTTACCTGTGACAACATCAGGGGAGGACTCACGATCCTGTCGCCCAACCAGTGCATCAATAATGTGCTGAGGACCACTAGAACTGGGAGCTCCTCCTTTACCTCTACCACGACTGACTGGCATCTGTGAACGTTTCCCTGGAGTGCGTATAGATTATGAAGACCCAGCTGCTGACCTTGAGGGTTGGACCCTACCCCTACCACCAATCGAGGGGCAGTCACGCATGATATAGCATGGCTGACCGAATGCATAGCAAACATATGAACCCAATCGGCACTGGCCCCAATGTAACTTCCCGCACTGAGAACATCATGGTATGAGTGATCTTGCCTGGCTCGAGTCACCCCTGTAATGAGACCTGAAGCTTTAAAACTCTGGTTTAGCCCGGAGTAAATAGATCTATCAAATCTCTAGCCCGTAAACCGAGGAGGCACACTAGTCATGGGATGGCCTGAGTGCCTAGAAAATTGCTGTCTTTTCCCTCCTCTGACCTCATTAGTCGGGCCCGAAGATCTTGCTCTCTTGCCATAACCCCTATCACTCTCACGCTCACTTCTTTGCTGTTGTTGGCTTTCTTCTAAATTCTGGGCATGGGCTTGAATGCGAGAAATGTCCATACCATCTTGAAGTGACGCAGTCGAGCACTTATCCATCAAGTGTGGCCCTAAGCCACTCACAAACTGGTGCACTCGGTCGCCCATATCCGCTACCATTGACGGAGCATACCTAGCCAAAGAATTGAAGCGGAGGTTATACTCTAGGACACTCATACTTCCTTGACTAAGATTCAAGAACTTATCGGCTTTAGCCTGCCGAACCTCTGGGGGCAAGTAATGTCGGAAGAAAGCATCAACAAATTCTTGCCATACCAGGGGAGGTGCATTGACTCCCCTAGAAGAAATGCAAACCATATACCAATGAACCGCAACATCCCGTAGTCTATAGGAGGCCAATTCTACGGATTCGAAGCATGCATTAACCGAAGAGTCCTCAACATTCCATCAACAAAGCTTTGAGGGTCCTCATCCGGCTTTGACCCGAAGAATTTCGGAGGGTTCAAGATAATAAAGTCACGGGCTCTTGCACTAACCGCCCTATCACCATAACTTATACCTTGCCGCTGGGCCTGAGCGGCGACTAGCAGAGTCAGCAAATGAATGGCCTCTTTCATCACTTGGCCCGTAGCATCTGGTGGGGGAATTGAGGGTGCTGGAGCTGGGGCTGAGGCTCCTTCATGCTCATCTGAAGCAGGGAATGAGTGGAAGGATCGAGATGGAACCTCATTCTGGGATTCTCCCTCCGCTATATCTATCGGCGGTACTCTCTCCGTCCACTTTCCTGCCACTGTTTTGCCCTTTTGGGTTGCTGTAGATTTTCTCTTTATAGGCATAGCTGAAATACATAACACATGGTTAAGTAAAGATAAATCCTTATGTCATGGCTCTATCGCACGATCTATGTAGAAAGAAGGCCATTCATTCCTAAATGCCCGCAGCCTCCTGTTTACAAGTGTGGCGCGCAACACACCCATAAACAAGACCCTATTGGACACGACTCATAGACACACTCTAGGACAGAACTGCTCTGATATCACTTTTATCACGACCCAACCGGAGGGCCATGTCGGGCACCTGAAGCTACCCCACGGGGCACCTCTCATCATACTTTCATCAACATAACTAGGTGAGCCACATGGAAACTCGCAATTCCTGTGCATCAATAATACAAATCTTATCAGGCAAGAGTACTTTCATATCAACATCATTAACTATGCCTATATATATATACACACAAGCTGGCAAGGCTATCAAAATGATATACAAAATATGAGCCGACAAGGCTAAGAGACATCTAACTATACACAACTGTCTACGAGCCTCTAGAAAGAGTATGTAACATTGTAAAGACGGGACAGGGCCCCGCCATGCTCATATATGTACACAAAAGAATAGTAGAGGAATGTATTCCTCTTGAATTTCGTGCGTTTACAATTGGAAAGATAATCTCTATTTACACTAGGAGCTAGGGGCACACATTCGGTGTATGACGCCCCTACTTATAATGATTATTAATTGAGTAATAATAATGAGCAATAAAGAGGATCATTAAGCCTAATAACACTGGCATATAACGTTCGACTTGATCCGTAATGACAGCCCGTTGAGCTCTGATCTTCCGGAGCTACTCCAACAGTCTACCAGACCAAATGGTTCCTCTGGTGCAAAGGCATTTCCTCCGGTGCCACTGAATGCTGACTCATATTTGACTTATTTCTTAAGCCACGTGGCCTAACGATACAAGTCTAGCTGTGTTGCACGAATTTACCCCAATACAATTAGTCAGGCATGATAAACAACAATATGAATTCCTATTATATTCCTTGCCTAGTGCTCTTTCATTTTAGATCTCTGTTACTTCGAGTGCTGGAAAATTCTACATAAGAGCAAAAGCATTAATTCACTCTCCTTTAATCGAGTATAGAGCATCTGCTTCTTTTCTTCTTTTTGTTTTCTCACTTGCCCAAAGTGTTAGAAAGGAACATGTTGTGTGTTTCATATTGTAGAGTCTAATGACTATTTTCAGTTAGTGTAAGAATTTAGCCAATCTTCTAATGTTTCGTACCTCAATTTTTGCAAGTACGTACTTAAAGAGGCAGTTATTTGTGTCACCATAATTAATGAGAGTTCATTTTGTGATGTTAAAGATTAGATAAAAGTTACTGGATCAATTAGCTTTATATCGTATTTGTGGGGTAAATGAAATAATGTATGTAGCTATTGTTCATTAGCAGGTTAACCTTATAAGAAAGAATTGCTTCATTTTTCCACGTGATTCACAGAAGCTGGAAAGAATCTTTATTTACTCAAGACGACAAGAGGAATGAGATTAGAATTGGACGATAAAAAAAAAGAGAGTTTTTGTTAGTACATTACATTTCTTCTTTTTTTAAAATGTCCTTGTAGTCCAGATTTTAGGTCTATTAATTGACTTTCATTGAGTGTACAAATTTGGCCAAGAATCTAACTTTAAAGCGACTAATGTGAAAAATACCCTGGAGATAGTAAGTACATCTTGTAATTACTTAATTAAGGGAACACTAGTTCTATATGTCACTAGTACAAGTTATCTTAGTATCCCCTACAGCTATATCTTTATTTCCTTTTGAAGCAACTTTAAAAGTTATTCTTTACTATGGATTCAAGGCTTAAAATATTCCATTCTTCATAACCCTTTAAATATGGCTATATATATCCTTGAACTATTATCAAACACCTCAGCAGAAGAGCATCCCAAGCGCTAGTGTACATAGGTATGTAATGTGTTCTACCATAAAAATATCTTTTTTAGTCTTCACGGTATGCCTCTTATATAAAGCATCAATACTTCTTTTCATTTTTGTCTCTTTTAAATTTGTGTTATCTAAGTAACAGTTGTCAAGTAAAATCAAATTTAGGAATACTTGAAGATTAATTCTTAGAATGATCACGAATGTCGATGTGTCATAACTCATAATCATGAATTCTAAATTTGTTAATAGAACTAAAATTTGAAACTAAAAAGTATTATAATTACACAAGCTTGTATCTTTTTTTTTTTTTTTTTTTTTGTTTTTGTTTTTGTTTTTGTTTTTGTGGTTATATAATCTTGCAGGGAAAAAGATCTCGGGTAATGTAACGCTCTAATTGAAGGGGAGAAAAAAGTATTACAAGCGCTCCTTTGTAAAGTTCTTTTTTCCTTTAGGCTTCCATAGTAGTGTCGAGAGATGATATAACTAAATAAGTACTTATCAAAAGTGTGTTCTCTTAAATATATAGCTTAAGATTTTAAATGAGATAGTCAGACATTTTAACATGGTTTCAGAGCAAGCAAGAAGTCCTAAGCTCAAATATCACTGTCACCCAAAAAGCAAAAAAATATTCAACTTGTTTGGCCAATGAAAGAATCAAGCCAAACATGTAAAGGGGCATAATGAGATATAAGATAATTACCTAATGGAAAAGTTGCTCTGTCTAACAACTTAAACTTTTAGATGTAATAGCCACACACTTCAATAATTAGGATATCGAAAAGTTTTCATATGATATACTCCCCCCGTCCCAATTTATGTGACACTCTCTCCTTTTTAGTTAGTCATAAAAAAAATGACAAATTTCTATATTTAGTACTGGTAATTTTATTTTGAACTTCTCATTTTATCTTAATGAGAAGATTTATAGCCACACAAAAATCTATTTTAGTCTTCATGGTATGCCTCTTGTATAAACCCCAATAATTCTTTTCATTTTTATCTCCTTTAAATGTGTGTAATCTAAGAAACATTTGTTCCACAAAGCAAGTAAAATTAAATTTAGGAACACTTGAGGTTTATTCTTAGAATGATCACGAACATCAATTTGTCAAAATGATGAATTCTAAAGTTTTAAACAGAAGAAGACTAAAATTTGAAACTAGTTACAAAAATAAAAAGTATTATAATGATACAAGCTTGTATCCTTTTCTGTTTGTGGTTCTATAATCTTGCATGGAAAAATATATCGAGTAATGTAGCAATTTAATTTAAGGGTAGAAATAGGTATTACAAAAGGCTCCTTTTAAAAATTCTTTCTTTCTTCATTTTGACTTCCATATTAGTTTCGAGAGATGACATAATTAAATACTAATCAAAAGTGCGTTCTCTCTAATATATAGTTTAAGTTTTTAGATCAGACAATCAGATATTTTAACATTGTATTAGAGCAAGCAAAAGGTCATGAGTTCAAATCTCACTATCACCCAAAAAACAAAAAAATATTCAACTTGTTTGGCCAATGAAAGAGAATCAAGTCAAACACGTAAAGGGGCATATTGAGATATAATATAATTAATTAATTCAAAGTTGTTCTTTCTAACAACTTAAACTTTTAGATGAGATAGTCACACACTTCAATAATTAGGTAATTTAGGATATTGAAAATTTTTCATATGATATACTCCCTGCGTCCCAATTTATATGACACTCTTTCCTTTTTAGTCAGTCTAAAAAAGAATGACATATTTCTATATTTAATATTAATAGTTAGATTGTGAACTTCTCATTTTACTTTAATGAGATGATTTATAGCCATACAAATATCTATTTAAAACTTTTCATTTCATTCTTAAATTCTGATGCGTGCGTGCCCAAATACCTTCACATAAATTGGGACGGAAGGAGTATCATTTCGCCTGCTCTCAGGAAATTATTTATTCTATACTACGTGTGAACAAAGTATATTGATCAAGTATAGTAATTAGTCATGGATTGGATGCATGCACTAATTAATTTACTGTTTGATGTTTGATCTGCCCACTTTGTAAAATCGAAATTGAAGTACTTTTTCTTGTAGCGGAATAAAGTGCCATCAGGATATGAAATGGAAGAGGTGGAACATCCAATGCAAATGGTTCCATTACTGATGAGAGAAGATAATAAGGAAAGCGACGATTGGATAAGTGAGTTCAATCAAATCGGACGTGGTATCGTATTTAATAGAAATGACGACTATGATCCAAAAGTGGTATCACTGGGGCCTTACCACCATGGAAAGAAGAAGCTCAAGTTTGTTGAGGATTACAAGCCCAAGGCCGTTAAAATGTTCATTGATGGCGGTCCTAAAATCGAAGATGAGTACTTAAATGCGATTCTAGAGAACATTGGGTATGTGAGAAGTTGTTACCTCGAAGAGTTCATGCCCAGTATGTACACTGACGAAGATTTTGCTATAATGATGCTTCGAGATGCATGTATCATTCTAAGTTATATCAATGTGAGGAAAGAGCCATTTAAAAAAGACGCGATGATTAAGCATCTCGGTACTGCTGTTTATAACAGCATTATCCGTGACACGTATTTGCTCGAAAATCAGGTACCTTTCGGGATTCTCGAGATCTTGGTTGGATTGAGATATGGTACCGACAGACATGCATTTGTAAAGGAAATGGAAACAACTTTCTTTAAAAGGTTCTTCCATGTTGAAGAGGAGACAGAACTTGAAGAAGCTCGGGGTAATAATATCCATATCGATATGCTCGGGACGGAACCCCTTCACCTTCTTGAAATTTTTCGAAAGGCAATTGTCACAGGCCACGATCGAGACCCCGGATCTAAACCTGGTGAACATCGTTGCAATATCAACAACTTGGTATGGCACCTCGAAAAAAGCTGTTGCTGTCATGATGACATTCCTGTACGTAGCGAGCACGTGTTCCGTTCTGTGACGGATCTGAAATCAAAGGGCATGGATTTCAGTGCTAGTAGGATTAAATCTCTCCGGGGGGTAAGGTTTAGGCCATACGAATTATGTAAGTCTGCTGAACTGAAGCTCCCACTTTTGTATGTCACAAAGGACACAAGAGTGTTTTTCAAGAACTTGATCGCTTACGAGTTCTCTCCCTATGTTCCTAATCCTTCTGATAAAGCCGTGACTGCTTACGTGAATTTCATGAGACTACTTGTGATTTCAAACCAAGATGTGAAGGAACTACGAGAGAAGCAAATTATAATCAACGGTTTGGGAAGGGACGAAGAAGTGGTGGAAATGTACAAAGCTTTGGATACTTTTGGTGCAGAAGATACTTCTTTTTTGTGGGGTGTAAAGATGGATATTGAAGAGCACTATCACAGCAAAGCCAAGACTTGGATAGCTGATTTGTGGACCACTTACTTGAACAGTCCCTGGTCTACAATTGCTTTGTTTATTGCTACTTTCCTCCTCTGCTTAGATATCGTCCAGACATACTATGCAGTCAATCCAAAAGATTCCAATAATGGTACTGGTGGTGGTTCTGCTGGTGCTCATCATTAATCTTCTTCAACGGGAGGATTTTGATTTTACTTTTATGAATATTTCTCTCATATTTATGTGTTGATGATTGAATGATATGGCCTTCCATTGTGTTAAGTTGTTGCTTTTTAATTTGTGTGCTTGTAAACAATACTAAATTATTTATTGTACTACTCTCTATATGTTTCATTTTACTCATGCTATGAGATGTTGGCTATATTTTATTTTAAACTGACTATTTCTTCTTATCCCAAGTTGACATTCTATTTCTTAATACATATTTGTACTTAGCTGACCAGAAGTTTACTTCATATATAAATAATTTTAAAATTCCCTCTAATTAATTTAATAGTACCATATTTCTTGGTAAATGTTAGCATAAAAACATTTTGACTTATTTGTGTTCAAAATTTATCAAGGCTTAAATACTTAAACATAGATAGATTCTTGAATTATAGAAAATTTGATACATTGAAAATATAATAGTTCTAGATTGGTCCTATTTTATGTGATAGATTTTCTTCTGCAACCTGTTCAAGAAAGAAAGACACATTACTATATTTAGATATATCTAACTATATACATCCTATTTTATCCTTAATGATATTATTTATATCCACAGAAATGTCTACGTCTTGTTTTAGACCATAAATTCCAAAAAAAAAAAAAAATCTTTTTTTTTTCTTTAACTTCAAGCATAATTAAACACCAACACATATGTCATAACCCAAATTACTCAAGCCGTGATTGTCACCCAACATTCCCATGTTGAACGAACCCTATAATTAAAACAACATTCGCATTCCCAATACTTGATAAAATTAGTCTAAACAAAATAACATATATAATGAAAATGAGAAAATGACATGGTGCGGCTGACAGCAAAAGAAATGGCCCAAAAATTGCATCTTTTTGCTATCTTTCCTCCAAGCTAGCGGCAAAAAAATCCAAAAACTACATACATATATAACTAAGCTTTAAAGATGGCCTCTTATTCTTCTGTATTACAGGGGAAAGAAGATAAAGGTTTTGTTCCACCTCACAAGTTGTTCCCAAGTCATAGTTTTGTCATGGAAGAACAAAAGAAGAAGGAAATATAAGATTTCAACTTGGCAGGCTTTGAAGAACAGAGCACTAGTAGAACCAAGAAAGCTAATTGGGGGAATGATTTGATTTTTGGTTCATATAGATGGTCAGAACACTCGTCTTCCTCTGGTTTAAGTAGCCCTTTTGGGTCTGAACTTGACTTGCCAAATGGCTGATTATAATCCTAAAAATATGTATAATATGTGTATAATAATTGTATAATATGTATATAATAAGTGTGTATAAATTATACACTAAGTATGCTGTTGATTATACATTTATTATACACAAATATATATATATATAATATGTATATATATTGTATGAAAGTGTATATATAAAATTTATTATAGTGTATAATATATATTTTGGCTACAATATGTCTTTTAATTTTATGTGGTCATCCCATTGTCAATATTTTCACCGGATGACTACTTATGTCCTTGGTCCAATGAAAATTTGGTCAACTCTAGAACTACTCTCAAATTGCATTGTGTAAAACTTAGTGGGTTAAATCGTGATAAATTAATAAATGAGTCATGATTCAATTTTACTGGGTTAAGTAATGTATCTAATTCAACTTATCCTACATGACTCAAACTCTCCTCCTTCTTTATTTTTCTAAACAGTAAAAGCTAATGTATTTTATTGTGGTAAAATGTACTTCACTCGAAGAAAATTTCATGTTTGTACTTTTCTTTGGTACCTTTTGTTACAGTATCTAACTTTTTTATTTGAATTTAACAAAATAATTCGTTTGGTGTCATAACTCTTTTATGTATATCTTCACTGTGTATAAAAGTGCTTTACTTTTTCTTCCTATTTATAACGACCAATTTTTGCTTCTAATGACGGATCGAATGTATAGAATTATTAGGTACAAAGATGTCATATGATAGTATCTCGCCTAATACTTACCTATAGGTACTATATTATTGGTGTATGTCAAGGATAGCTTTTCAATTGCTTTGTCATAACCCACACTCAAGTTATAAAAATTCTCGATAATTTTTATTTTTTAACTTAGTACAAATAATTTAATCAGTAAGTAGTAATTTTATGTGATATTTAATTATGTACTATAGTATTTAAGTGACCAGAGATAGTTAAGCTTTCATATTTGAGTTGTTAATAGATACATGCTACAAAAGTACCATAATGGGGTCTTCAAAATGCAATCCATGTCTTATCCCTTGTACTAGTGAGAAAAACCTGTGATGTGCACGGCCCAAATATGTATTCATTGTAGAGAAATATAGCAGAAGAAAAGTAAATCGGAGAAACCTTCTGCTAGCCTAAGATCGTTACTAAGATCGGAAGATTCAACTAAAGAAGAAGAAGCTTTGGAAAGAAGAAGAAAAATTTTAGATAGGAGAACTTGGTTATAGAAGAAAGACTTTCTTGAATTTGCTTGTATTACTTGATTACAAATGGTCAAGACCACTTCTATTTATACTTGTCTAAGGATGGTTCTAGATATTCATCTAGATACATCTATAAGAAAAATCTAGCAAACCTTATCTTCTTGCAATACTCTAGATTATCTAGAAATCTCTTCAAGATATTTATCCAAGATATTATATTAGGCTATTCTAGAATCATTACTAAATATCTAGGATTTTTTATAGTTCCAAAAAATCTACTTTATAATTTCACATTCATAAGTTAAATTTTTAATGAATGTTGATTAAATAACTTTTAGCTTATGATCTAAAATAGGTTATATATTTGTGTGATAGTAAATCATCTCATGAAAGGTAAAATGAATAGCTTATAAATATTACTAACATTAATAAAATATTATTAAGGACTACAATATTTATTATCAATGCAAATTTATGCTGTGCATATATACAAATTCATGTATTAATTGCTTCCGAATGATGTGCATGTCTGTAAATCAAATCACAAAAATTTAAAATTTAATTTTAATTTTTTTTAATCAATTTAAATTGTAAGCTCTTTGTTATCCTTGACATTTAAGTTCACAAATTCTTTGAGAAAAATTGCAAAGTAACTTTTTGGAGTCACCGAAGTGTTAATTCATGAGATAATGGATTAAAAGGCTAACAGCATATTTGAGTTTCAGAAAAGAGAAATCAAAAAGCGGCCTTTATACTTTGTAGCGTTAAAACAGTAAGATTAATTCAGAGAAAAACAAGTGTAAAATTAAGTAGGAGTTGGTGTTACTATTTCTATAATGAGAATGTATCCAATTAGGAACAACAACAACAACAACCCAGTGAAAATCCCACATCGTGAGGTCTGGGGAGGGTAGAGTGTACGCAGACCTGACTCCTACCAAGGTAGGACGGCTATTTCCGAAAGACCCTCGGCTCAATAAAAGCATAAAAAGAAGTCAAATAAGGCTAGAAGATTCAAAGCGATAAGGAAATGAAACGAAATAATACAAGCGACACAGATACCACAGGATAATCAAAGCACAGGAAATAACAGAAGTCAGAGCACAAGAAATTATATTGCGATAGTGCGACTACTAATAAGCACGGATAACGAGACTATCTACTAGTCTTCTACCCTAATTTGGGTCCTCCAAACCCTCATATCTAAGGTCATGTCCTCGGTAAGCTGTAATTACGCCATGTCGTGTCTAATTACCTCTCCCCAATGTATCCAATTAGGAAGAACAAGAAAATTAGAAAGAGAATGAGATTAGTGTAGTTGTGTAGGGCCACATCTTATACACGTGTCTCCTCAATGGGCATTTTTAGGCAATGTTATTTCTGAAAGGGAAAAGAGTCAAATTTACCCTCCAAGTATGGTTTATAGTTTAAATTTGCCCTCGGTCAAAGTTTGGGATTACATTTATCCTCCTCGTCACGATACTTGATAAATTTCCCCTTATATGGATGGGAGTTTGACTTGAACTCCACAACACAAAAAATTAGCCACATCAGATCCACGTAGGCTCCATGTAAGCTCCCAACCCCAATTATTTTAACCCGTAACCCGTTTCCCCATCCCATAAAATCATACAACTTTAGTTCATTTTATTTTAGAAAGAGAGGTAATCACGTCCATTTGGGTCTTCTTAATGCACAAACCAGTATCACTTAATATGGCTATATTATTAAGTGATGATCCAACATCTTATAATTTGCATTGCACAATGCTATATAATGATAGTACCTGTGAATCATGCCATGTTTGCACTAAAAAACGGATTAAGCTGCTCTTTTGGGTGTACTCATAGTACCTCGGTATCATGCAATGCAATACTAACTCCAAACATTTGGCAGAAAACTTAAAGGGTGGTGATTCTCCATACAAGCAAGTATGTTTAGGTGTCAAGAGTTTCTTTGCTTTTGGAGTTGTTGTACCTCTTTTGTTGTGGGATACTAATTTAGTTCAGAATTATATGGGTCTTACCTTCAAGTTTACTCTTTTTGCTAGTGGGATACTGGTTTGTGCATTATGGGATGGGGAAACAGATGGGATATTGGTTTGTGCATTAAGAAGACCCAAATGGGGTGATTATTCCCTCTCTTTTTAATATAAAATGAACTAAGGTTGTATGATTTTATGGGATAGGAGAAATGGGTTACAGTTACGAGTTAAAATAATTAGGGTTGGGAGTTTACGTGGATCTGACGTGGCTAATTTTTTTGTGTTGTGGAGTCCAAGTCAAACTTCCATCCATATAAGGGAAAATTTATCAAGTATCCTAATGGGAAGGACAAATTTGATCCCAAAATTTGACAGAGGACAAATTTAAACTATAAATCATACTTGGAGGGTAAATTTAACCCTTTTCCCTTCCTGAAAAGGTCCAACCAGAAAGTGACAGGTGCAATGAAGCTCAAGCGGGCCCGCATGAATAAAGCAAAAGTAGTAGACTTAGTTTGTTCAAAAGGGAAAAGTACAAACACCACAGCATCAGGTACCACTAACCTAAAGCACAAAGTCGTCTAAATACCGAAATGCCCTCAACAGCTAAGCAGGGATGGGATGCCCCAAACCATGACTTGGGCATAACACGACATTCGGTGCCTTGTTGTATGTGGCCGAGCGAACCACATGACTTGCTGAATCAACATGGGGCATCAACTGATGCAGAATACACTTTAAAACATGGATAATCTGAATAACATGAGTCATCATAATATTAATAAAAATACTGTTTAAACATGATGCGAAAATAGTCTGAAAATATAATAAGTACTGAGCCAATGCTAGCTATGAAACCTCTGACAAGAGTCTGAGCTAAACTATTTACCGGGACAAGGCCTCTGCATACCTTAACTGCATAACTAACATGAAAGCAAAGTAAAGATAACACAGTGAATGGAATGGGGCTCACCAATAGCTGATACGAGCAAAGTCCTAACGAGTTGATCCGTCGTCCTGTAAATCTGTATCATGAAATGCAGGCCCCCCAGGCAATAAAAGAGAATGTCAGTACACTTGAATTGTACTGGTATGTAAAGCAACTTAATGAAATAAGCATGACACATGAAATACTAGAAATGAAACTGAAACTGTAAGCTGAACATGAACATGAGTATATCTAGCATGAATATATATATATATATATATATATATATATATATATATATATATATATATATATAACATGAGTAAAACATTTTAAGTGGGAGAGCCTTAATAAAACCGACATGTAACCACCACGTGAGCACGCGGCGTCTGATCTCTGCCCAATCAACTAAGCCATCTTGTACATTGCTGAGGTACAAGACATGAACACGACATGAATGGATCCAATATCCCGCAATGGGTAAGCATGAAGGAATCGTCCAAACTGGGCGGAGCGATCCTTATCCTACGCTGGCATACGTAGTTTCAGGCTATCCAAGCCTTCTCTGTGCAACTCCCAACACATAAATATGGATATAGTTTGGCTTAGCAGCCTATGAGTTAGATAAACATGGCTGTAAACATGATTCGTGATTGTATTATAATATGAAGATAGATATATATATAGTATAACTTGTATGAAAACATGGTAGCATGTAGAAATTCATGAAAATGAACATAAAAGTTCATATCTTGCATTTAAGAACCCATGGAATGAAAATTATGGGTTTTCATGGATTACAAACAGATTCTCAATAACCAAAATGGACTATTAAGAACACAATAGCGAATTATTAATACAACATGGTATACATGGTACATGTACTTAGGGTTATCATGAACATGGCTGAAAACCCTAGTTTTGGTGCAAATTTGTATAATTATGGAAGAACATGGCGTGGGGGAACAAAAATGATGTTCCCACACGCAGATAGAAACCCTACATACCTGTAAGCGCTCCAATCCAACGAATTATCTTTCTTCTCCGACAAAGAACACCCAAACCTTATATCTTTTAATCATAAGAGAAGGATTACTTGTTAATCCTATGTTTTTGTTTAAGAATCATGTTAGGAATCATGTATTTAGTGCTAGGATTGATTAGGAATAGTAGATATGGTCTTACCTTGATGTGGGAGGTTGAGAGGAGAGAAATATCGTCCTCCAAGTGTTTTCTACGAAGTTGGAATGTTTAATAAATGAAATTTTGAGTTACGTGTTGAATTTATAGTACGGGGCATTTGGATCACCTAACTCGCTGAGCAATCTACAAAGCGAGGGGTGATCTAGCTATGGGCCTCGCTCAGCAAGCTCTATAGCGAGGTCCTACCTCGTTTTGAGCCTCGCTCAGCAAGCAACCGGCCAAAAAGGACTTAGTCGATTTCTTGAATTTTTTTCACTTTTGGACCCTCTACTTCGCTGAGCGAGGCCTATGGCAAGCCCTTGCCTCTCTTTGGGGCTTGCTCAGCGAGCTCCCCTGTCCAACTCATACTTAGCCAAAATTTTCTTACGTTTTTCGACTTTGTCGATAGCGCACAGTAAAATGGGCATAACTCCCTGCGCTGAGCTTCGTTATAGAAAGGTATTTCAAAGAGATACAACTTTCATATTTCGAGTTTCCACCAAATTTTTAATAAATCAGGCTGGAAGACAGACTTATCGAAAACTTAGTCGATTCTATCGAATTTTATGCACCTCACTATCCGTCTTGATTCCACAATGACTATTTCCACCCAAACTCATCCCGATGGGACTTCATATGGATAAAATGTCAGTTAACACTTATTTAACATATTCACACCTAATCCGAATTTACGGAGTGTTACAAGGGAAGTCAACGAAGACATGCCTGCTTCAGCTGTGCAACTCTGCCTTCTTATATAGGAGAATTCCGAAAATAAATGTACAACAATAAAACTCATCTAACACATATACAGATTATATGTGTGGTGCATGTAATATGTACATGTATTCATATATATTACAAATTCAAAAAACTATCAAAATAAGCATTAAAAAATGCGTATCGAAGTAAATTTTAATTGTTCATCTTTGTAAATTCAGATGATTTTCAATTACTCTGACCTGGATAAATGAAACAAGCCACCATACAATGAACTGCATTAATTATCCACAGAAATTTGTACTTTGTTCTTTCATGTATAATTATTTACTCAATTTATTTAAATAATACTAATATATTATTCAAAATCTTATATTACATGACTCGGCATACACGTCAAACTTGAGAAACTAGTTCTCTTATAAAGAATAAAGAAGAAATAATGTCTTTTAGTTCGTTTGAAAAAGATTGAACTTTTATTATATTTGATTTTTTTTTTTTTTTGCATTATAGTGGTGATGAAATGTTGTCATAGCCACAAAAATAGCCATGTTTGAACACATATTCTAAAATATTAGACCAACAATCCAAAGTTTGATCATATACAAAGCATCTTAATTATCTTCAATTTTGGAGAAGCAATCCATGGAGGGCCAGGGACATGTGTTGCTATTTCCACCGCCATTTCAAGGCCATATAAATCCTCTACTTCAGCTAGCAAACATCCTTCACTCAAAAGATAACACAAGTACATGCCATAAACTGCATCACCGTGTCAGTCAAAAACACTTTGTTGTACTTAAACAAACACAACAAACTAAACACTGCTTAAACATTCCCCTGCATGCATAGCATGCGAGCTACAGGTAGTGTCGCAGGCCGCAGGTTGCGCCAAGCTTCCGCAAGTTGTACCAACTTCACTCTGTGGGTGGCAGCATCTGCGGTATCAAATGTGACTCGCAGGTTGAGCCTGTGTCTCGCAGGTGCTGCTTCCAATTTCCCAATTTTTCCAAAATTGTTGTCACCTTCTGCGTTTCATCTGCATCTCGCAGGTCATGCTCCCCTACATCCTTGGCCTGTTTTGCTCTATTTTGCTCCATTACACTCTCCGAACATCTTATCCTACATAATGACACAAACACAAGAAAAGTAACACCAAAAGTACTTGAAGAGTCACAAAAGTCTAAGAAATTAGCATCAAATGTGTCGTAATTTCACGGCACATCATATGCAGTAAGGAGTTGAGAACAAACCTTTGGCAAGACCTTAAGGATATGTCTGATACCATACAAGGCCCATGGGGAGTAATTGGTGACTTCAATGCAATTACCTTTCATGAGGAAAAGAAAGGAGGAAGGAGTCATAGAATGGAGCACCTCGTTGATTTTATTGAATGTCTAAATAATTGTGGATTGCAGAATGCAGGATTTACTGGCTCCATCTATACATGGTGTGACAAAAGAGACCCACCAACTACAATATGGCAAAGACTTGACAGACTAGTGTTTAATACTACATGGTTTGACAGTACTAATAGCACATTAGTTACTTATTTATCCAGGGCATGTTCTGATCATGCCCCTCTTTTGGTTAAAATGAACAATGAAGTATCCTCTCACATCAAGTACTTTAAGTTCCTCAACTTTTAGATTGAACATCCTGATTTTCACAGAACAGTCCAAGAAAGCTAGGAAGAGGAAGTTCTTGGCAACCCCCTCTATATTCTTCATCAAAAACTCAAAAGAGTTACTAAAACTCTTAATCAGTGGTCTAGACAAACATATGGGGACATATATGAAGTTCCTAAAAGGATTGAGGCTGAGATAAGGACAAAGGAAGATCTTTGTGTAGCTAGCAACACACTAGAGAACAGAGAAAAATTGTTGAACGAAAGAGCTGAGTACAATAAGTATCTCAAGATTCAAGATAAGATACTTAGACCGAAAGCAAGAGCCAAATGGTTTAAGGAAGAAGATGCTAATACTGCTTATTTTCATAACTTCATCAAGGACAGAAGAAGAAGGCTCACCATTTGCAAAATCATGGATAAGCAGAATCAGAAGGTTGAGGGTAATAATGCAATTGCTGAAGCTACAGTAAGACATTTCCAACACATGTTTAGCCAAGATACCCAGATTACCAACTTTGATGCTCTTAACTATATAGAGAGAATCATAGGAGAGGAAGACAATAGCATGATGATTGTCATTCCCACTTTACAAGATATTAAAGACAGTGTGTTTTCTATTGATAGTGAAAGTGCTCCAGGTCCTGATGGTTTGAATGGGTGCTTTTATCCGAGTGCTTGGGATATTATTAGTAGGGATCTTCACAGAGCTATTGAAGCTTTCTTTAATTTGGCTAAACTGCAAAAATTCTTCACTCACACTTGTTTAGTTATGATTCCCAAAATGGAGAATCCTAAAAAATTATCTAACTTCAGGCCCATTAGCCTTTGTAATATGTCTAGCAAAGTCATTTCCCAGGTCATGAACTCTAGATTGGCTGGTATTCTTCCTAATATTATCTCTAAGAACCAATCAGGTTTCATCAAAGGAAGAGCCACCACAGAAAACATCATGCTTGCTTAGGAGATCATTAATGACATTAGAAAACCTTCAAGAGGTGGGAATGCTGTCACAAAGCTAGACATGGTGAAAGCTTATGACAGAGTCAGTTGGGAGTATCTTGGCAGGGCTCTTAAAAAGCCTGGTTTTTCTGATTGGTGGATTCATCTAATTCAAAACTTCATATCCAACAATTGTTACTCTATTATTGTTAATGGAGGTAGACATGGCTTTTTTAAATTAGAAAGGGGTTTGAGGCAAGGAGATCCTGTATCTTTCTCTTTATTTGTCATAGCTGCTGAACTACTATCCAAAATTCTTAATGATCCCCATGAAAAAACTTGATACTAAGGTTGCTACATAAACCCTAATGGCCCTAAGATCAATCACCTTACATTTGCTGATGATACTATTCTATTCTATAATGGTAGCAAGAAACCCCTTGAAATGGTCATGAAAACTCTTAAAGTTTATGAAACTATTTCTGGACAACTCATTAACACAGAGAAAATTTGTTTTGTTATGGCATCCAATACTAGTATAGCCTCTATCAACAGGATAAGGATCATTACTGGTATGGATCATCAAGAATTTCCTATCAAATACTTGGGATGCCCACTGATCACTGGAAGAAAGAAAATTTGCTACTATGCTGATATTGTGAACAAAGTCATCAATAAGATTAGGAGGTGTCACACCAAGTTTCTCTCTACTGGAGGAAGGGAAATCATGATCAGACATGTTCTAATAGCCCTCCCCATCCACCTATTATCTGCTACCAATCCCCTATGGGTACTCTGGAGCTTATAGAGAAGTATATTGCTAGATTTTTCTGGTCTGGCCAAGATAATGGAGGAAAACACCACTGGACAGCATGGCGGGACCTATGTTATCCTTACAATGAAGGAGGAGCTAACTTTAAAAGCCTTACAGATACTTGTCAAGCATTTCAGGCCAAGCAGTGGTGGAATTTAAGAGCTTCTAACTCTCTCCTAAGTTCTTCCAAAATAAACATCCAACCACTGCACTATGGAAAAAAGGACAAGCTCAGAGTTGGAAGATGCTAAATGAGATTAAAGAGGAAATGAAATGCAATATTTTATGGAAGGTTGGGTAAAGTGATATGTCCTTTTGGTATGACAACCGGCCCAACCTTAGACCACTTTGCCAACTAATACCAGCTAATGCATCACATAATAACATCAAGATTAGGGAATTTTGAACTGGGTGATATAATAACGGATACGCGGAAACAAGAAATTAAGAAGAAAAGAAAAAGGATAGATAGATTGACACAAAAATAGGCACAATTAGGCAACCAAAGTTCTTGATTAACTAAGACCTTCTAATTACACACTATTAAACACCTAATCTCTTAGGATGACCTCAAGGGAACTATGCCCCAAGCAACCAATCCTCTCAACAATAAGAATCAACAAGAGCTTACTCCATAAGCCTCTCATAAGTTTCTCTCTCTAGAGACAACACTCAACACTCAATTTTCATAATTCATCAAAAGATACATAATGAAATAAAAGACCTACTATTTATACTTGAAAAATTAAGGAAGACAACTATGCTATTACATAACTACCCTTAATGAAATAAGGGCCTTGTTTGGCTAGCCTTCCTTTGGAAATGAAAGTCTTGAATTTATGAGGTAGCCTCTTTTTCAAGCATAGCCATCTTTCCCTCATTTGGCCACTTCAATGCTCATCCATCTCCATTTGATCCTCCCAAGAAATCATCCACACTTGGAATCCCTTCTTGAAAAGGATTCATCCTCGAATCTAAAACTTGCAACACCATAAGGAAGACAAACAAAAACCAAGTCCTCAAAGGATGAGGGTTAGTGTTAGAGTGGACCAAGCTACCACCATGCCAAGTAAGCACAAATTTGTGATATAGCCAAGTATCAACCATTTTCATGAAGAATTAGCTCTCAAGTAGAGCACCAAGGACTTAGCTAAACCAAAGATCAAGAAATGAGGATATTCTAAAGGAACCAATGGTTTCAAGATACCAAGTTGGCACGACACACAAATGATCCTCAATTTCAAAATGATACCAATCACATAAATTTAAGACTTCACTGGGGTCAAAAGGGAAAGATCATATCACAGTCAAGGCAACAACTAAGTATCCCAATAGGACCTCGCCCCAAATAAGATGCACTCTCCACAAAAGCATTAATTGTCATCATATGCAAATAGATAGTAAAGAAGGCGTCACGTAAAAAAACTTCATCTATGGTGTCCACAAGTCTAGCTTCACTATTAAGTTCAAAAACAAGGTCAAGCATGCTGCTAATATTCGAAACACTCAAGGAAGAATTAGTAATTCCCAAACAAGTATCACCTTCTTTTTCAAAACATTCCTTCCTCATAATTGTATCATCATTTCCCAAGGGAAGATCTCCATCATAGGGAAGAGCATCATCATTTCATAGTGGATTCTTCAATACCATGTAGCCCCCAAAAGTGGCTACACTTTCAACATTACAATACATTCCACTAACCACTTCACTTTCGATAGTCATGTCATCATCAAATAGGACATTATCCTTTACAAGAGAATAATCCATGAACAATGAGAAGTCAAAGCATGCCATTTCATTCTCAGAAAGACCGATGTCATTTTTCAATGCATTTTCATTTACATGACTATCCAAATGACACATATCACCATCACAATTTTGAGTCTTATCACATGACACTAAAGTAAGATCAAGAGACTCATTTTGACATGAAATAAACAAAGAAGAGGTGTTACATTCTTCCAAATGACTAACTACATAAACATCATCACTAACTAGAGGCACAATAAGCTCATCACAAGATTCATCAAGTAATGAATTATCATTACAAGTAAGGTGAGCAACACTAGTTGGTAGTATGTCAAGTGTTACGGTTTACTTTTACGCTGGTTAAAGCATAAAAGCTAATACGAGGTTGTTGGTGCTTTAATTGGATTTTAGTATTTTAGAGTCGCCACCTAATTTATTAAGGAAAACTAAGAAAATTGGATTTATTCAAACAAGAGAGAAATTTTTTTGGACCAGAGTTCGAGGTAAGGGTTCTGGTGATCCCCTACGGAAGGTTTTAAGCACCCTAGTATTAAGGATCCGTAGAATACAGTTCACTGATGAGCTTCACTATGTGATTAATGTGTTATTTTCTGAAAAGTGTTTTAGTTTCCGCAAATTATCATTCATTTATATCATAAACTCAAGAAAAAATTTGGCGAAAAAGTCCCCTAAGAAAAAGGGGGTTTTGAGTTTAAAAATTTACGTAAGTGTTCAACTCACTTTATTTCCAAACTAAGACACACCCTGAATTTCTCCCGAGTAGAGTCGCTACTATTTTAGTCCTAATAAAATGAGTTTAGTACCTACGGGTTTTATATATATAGAAAAGTATGGAGTATATCTCCTATTTATATATACTTGTCTAGAACCTACGGGCAAGTATTTTTTATTTAAATCCAACTTTAAGTTATTAAAGCCCACAAGGTCAATCCATATTCCAAGTCTAGATCCGGCTCATCTCAAAATTGGCACAATCATGTTTCCTTTTGATTTTCAGTCCAACAGGTTCTGGGCTTCCAAGCCCAAATCAGTCCTAATTTTCTCAAATTTTCAGAAGTCCAAAATCAGCTTTAGGTCTCTGAAAATGTCCAGAATTTTAACATTCAAACTAAGTCCAGAAAACTGCTCGTTTAGTATTACAAAAAATGCAAAATTGAAGCTAACTTGTTTCAAACTCAGTTTTGGTTTTAAAGGAAATCATTAAGCAGTTTATCATTTTATCATGGGTTTAAGGCCCAAAATGTTCATCTGATTTGCTAAAAGGGCAGGAGGCCCAAAAAAATTGTAACTTAGTTATTTTAAAAGACCGTTTAACCTTTTTTAATATTGATCCCATTTCAAACCTTAACCAAAATCTCATTTTTTATCATCTACACCTAACCATGGCATTAAACCAATTTCAAAACTTAAAATCAAGTTCCAATTTCATGCAAAATCAATCATTGTCCGAGTTTTGAACACGGTTTTAGCTACTTCCTAAGTTACTAAGCATTGATTTCCTAAGTTCTACACATGCATAAAGGTTTCAATAATTTCACATGTTTACAATTACACTTTTACACAGAAAAATTGAAATAAAAGGAGAAGGGTTAGGTTGTGGGACTACCTAAGCCCACCAGTTGGCTATTTTCACCCATGGTTGGGCCTTCAAAGTATCAATATTTGCTTCCCTTTCTAATCGGACTCGATAGAAGAAGGTAGGTTGGGCCTCAGGCCCAACAGCTTTCAAGTGCGAAGGAATAACCCAAGTGGCTCGAGTTGGATCACATAGCACATAAAAGGGATAAGGATTAGTATCTATCTAAATATTTAAACTTAAAGCACATGTAATTTCATAATTAAGAAAGATTAAGTACGCAAACCAAGCAAGCATATAAACAAATGAATTAGGACATTCAGGCCCTGGTCAAATAATAGTGTAAGAAAATTCAAAGTCCAAATAAGTCTTTTTACAATAGCGAAGAGATTGGGCCCAATAGAAGTCGAATTTAGCATATAAGCCTAGGCCAGGTAATTTAAAAGGGAGAAATAGGCCCAAAACCCAAATAGGCTCAACAACAATTGACACTAATGATTTACTTGAGTGATATACTGTTACACCCCGAAAATTTTCTGTTATGTACAGTGAATAGACTAACGAAGGGCACGACGTATACGATGTTTTAATAAGTAAAAAATAACATTTGATGATTCTAAATGATATTTCAAAGACATGGGAGGTAGGAGACGAAAGTTGTTAAGGAAAACAAGGTATATATTGTGTGTCGGGCAAGATTTACGAGTATCGAATTAATGATAGCTTAATGATGCTTTAGAGAAGAGTTATAATGTCCCTTAGATGGTTAACGAAGTGTTAAACAAGTATCAAGAAGGTTCCGTAAGGATTTGAGATCAAACGAAGTGACGAGAACAAATCGGAGAAGAGACAGATTATACGGTCAGTATAATGGTCCGCAGAATCGTCACAGTGAAGGTCCCTCCCTGATGGGATTATACGGTCACCTATACGGACCGTATAATGTGTCGTATAGTGGTCACAGAATGAGTTGTTGATTGGGGTGATTTTACGGTCACTTATACGGACCATATAAATTTATACAGATCGTATAAGTGTCCGTATAATTATGTCGGGACAGATTTTTAAGTTTTAAATAAAGGATCCCAAGTTCATTATTTTCATTTCACAACTTCTCATTTCTTCTCCACACTTCAAGAACACTCTAGAACCCTTTCCACACTCTTCATCTACAAAAATTCAAGTGAAACTAAGGACCAACTTCATCAAATCAAGAGAAACAAGTGTGAGAAAACACATTAAAGTTCATCCAAGTCAAGAAATTTCATGGGAAGTGGAATTAGGGTTTTGCTCAAGTGAAGTATTTCCACTTAAAGTTCATTCCCACATTATCCAAGGTACATTTTATGGTATTTCCATGTTATTTAAGGTGTTGAAAATTTGAAACACTTGGATTGTAGGAGGATATAGGAAATGGGTCATGAATGTGGGAATAGTGCAATTTTTGAGTAGTAGTTTGGAGTGAATCATGAATATTGATATGTTGTGATTGTAATTACATTATGAATGATGTTAAGAGCATGATAGAAACATTAGATAAGAATGAATGTAATGTTGTGCTATGATCATGATTATGGATGACCTTGAGAGGAAATTGTGGGGATTGGATAATGATGAATTTGATAAAAGTTATTGATGATGATATTATGCATGTTGTTATTGATGTTTGGGAGTTGATATATGATATGGAGAAAGTAGTATAAATAAAGGAGACGCTGCTCAATTTTCTCTAGCTTTAGTTTAAACACGCTTATGTTATCAATTATCTAATATGAGTATGAACTCTCTTGAAGGAAGAAACGTGAATATTGGAGAGGAACGTTCAGGCGATAGAGTAGCTAAACGAAAAGGTATGTAAGGCTAATCTTTTTCTTCTAAGGCATAACTCCTATGGCATGAATCTTTCTATTTTTCTATGACCTTCCTAAATAACGGAAATTATGAGTCCATGACTATAAAGAGCTGCATACGCATATGATGAAGAAAAGATATACGATACGCGCATGATAATGAGTTTAAGTATAATGAATCCTATAGTAAAATAAGATGTCCATGAAGCTAATGATCCTAAGTATGGTTCCATTGATGCTTTTCTTGTGTGCACTCACCTTAAAATGTTAGTCCCTTCAAGGTGAGATATGATGATTATGATTACTCCATAATGTAATCGGGGGTTCACGACCTTATGTCACTCCGACATAGCCACCGATGCCTTCTAGTTCTAATGTATGTTTGATGATAAATGTATAATGACGCTAAGTTTATGATATGTCTATGAGATGCGTAATAATGATAGCCTTCAATTTAATTCATTGGCTAGATATGCCCCGACTATGGTGGCCGATATAGGAGATGGGGTGCCCAGGTTTGTGAGTGGCTTAGGGCCACATTTATTCAAGGATTGTTTGACGGCTTCGTTGCAAGATGGGATGGATATTTTCCGTATTTAAGCCCATGCCCAGAATTTAGAAGGACAGCAATACCCACAAAGGGGCGATCGTGATACTGGTAGAAGGCAAAGTAAGAGGGCCAGATCTATGGGGGCAGGTAGTGATTATAGAGGTGGGGACAGATCTATGGGGCCAGGACACAGATGCTTGCTATGTTTGTGGACAGACTGGGCACTTGATGCGAGATTTTCCCTTGAGGTATAGTAAAGGTGGGGTTCAGCCCACATGATCAGCAGCTGGTTCCTCTTCAGTGCGCCCGGTAGGGCAGACTCCTCAGATTTCAGCAGGTCGAGGTAGAGGTATAGGGGAGCGTCTACTTCAACTACCACTCAGCCCCGTATGTATGCTTTAGCCGGACGACAGGATCTTGAGTCCTCCCCGGATGTGGTTACAGGTACATTATCCGTATTTTCCCATGATGTGTATGCATTGATAGATCCGGGTTCTACCCTATCTTATATTATCCCGTATGTTGTTGGTCGTATTGGGGTGAAACCTGAGCCAATTAAGCTTTTTGAGGTATCTACTCCAGTTGGTGATCCCGTGATAGCTAGATAAGTGTATAAAAATCCTATAATTGTGATATGCGACCGCCAGACTAAAGCTGATTTAGTTGAGCTGGAAATGGTAGATTTCGATGTGATTATGGGTATGGATTAGTTGGCCTCATGTTATGCTAATGTTGATTGCCGAATGAAAGTATTCGATTTCAATTTCCGGGAGAGCCCGTGCTTGAATGGATGGGTAATATAGCATCTCCAAGAGGTAGGTTTATTTCCTACCTTAAGGCAAGAAAGATGATAGCTAAGGGCTATATTTATCACTTAGTTCGATTTCATGATACCGAAGAAAAGTCTCCAACTTTCCAATCTGTTCCGGTAGTAAATGAATTTCCGGATGTATTTCCAGATGAACTTCCAGGCCTTCCTCCGGAAAGAGAGATTGATTTCGCTATCGATGTGTTGCCGGACACCAAGCCTATTTCCATTCCTCCTTACCGAATGGCTCCGGCAGAATTAAAGAATTAAAGGCACAATTGAAAGATTTGCTTGAGAAGGGGTTTATTAGACCCAGTTCATCACAGTGGGGAGCACTAGTCCTATTTGTGAGGAAGAAAGATGGTTCCCTATGGATGTGCATTGATTATAGGCAGTTGAATAAGGTGACGATAAAGAACAAATATCCTCTTCCAAGGATTGATGATCTATTTGATCAACTACAGGGTACCAAGTGGTTTTTCGAAATAGACTTGAGGTCAGGTTATCACCAAGTGAGGGTTAAAGAAAAAGATATTCCCAAGACAACTTTCAGAAAGAGCTATGGCCATTATGAATTCCGGGTGATGATGTTTGGGTTAACCAATGCTCCGGCAGTGTTCATGAATTTGATGAATAATTTATTCAGGCCTCTCTTGGATTTATTCGTAATAGTATTCATTGACGACATTCTGGTATACTCTCGCACAAAATCAGAACGTGCAGATCATTTATGTATTGTTCTTGGAATTTTTCGAACCCGAGAATTGTATGCAAAATTTTCAAAATTAGAGGTTTGGCTGAATTCTGTGACATTTCTGGTCATGTTATTTCAGATGAAGGCATCCGAGTTGATACTCAGAAAATTAAAGCCGTGAAGACTTGGCCAAGGCCTACGACGCCTACAGAATTCCGTAGTTTTCTGGGATTGGTAGGTTACTATAGAAGGTTCGTAGAGGGATTTTCCTCTATTTCAGCCCCATTGATGAAGCTAACCCAGAAGTCAGCTAAGCACGAGTATACGATATTTCAATAAGTAAGGAATGACATTTGATGACCTTAATTAAGAGTTCAAAGATGTTCGAGGTAGGGGAAGAAAGTTTGCCAAGAGAAGGCAAGGCATACGATAGGTATCAAAAAGGATTTACGAGTAACAAGTTTGTGATGATGAAATGATGCTTTGGAGAAGAGTTATAACATCCCTTAGATTATTAATAAGGTGATAAACAAGTGCTAAGAAGGTTCCATGAGGATTGGAGATCAAACGAATCGACGAGAACGAACTTCGAAAAAACTGGGCATTATACGGCCAAACATACTGGTCGTATAAAACATACAGGCCGTATGTTCCACCGTATAATTAGCCCATAATAGCACCCCTCTCTGGAACAAACCTACGGCCAGACATAAGGTCAGTATAATTTATACGGACCGTATATTGGTCCGTAGAAACTGGTCGGGACAGATTTGTGTTATTAATAAGGGGTTCAAGTCTTATTTCATTTCATTTCCCTTCACACCCCTTCTCTCTAAAACATCTCTCTACACTTCTCCCACAAGAATTCAAGAGATATTAGTGATCAACAATATCAAACTAAGTGAGTCAAGTGTAAGAAACCCATTAAAGTTCATCCAAGGCAAGGAGTCCAAGTGAAGGTGAAACTAAGGTTTTGCTCAAGTGAGGAATTTCCACTCAAAGTTCTTCCCTACACCATATAAGGTAAGATTTATGGTATTTCCATGTTGTTTAAGGTATTTTAAAGTTGAAACACTTGGATTGTAGAAGGATATAGAAAAATGGGTCATGAATGTGGGAATAGTATCATTGTGAGTAATAGCTTGAATTGAGTCATGATTATTGATGTGTCATGATATGGTTATGTTATAAATGATGTTAAGAACATGGGATAGACATTGTATATGAATGAATGTAATTGTGTGTTATGACCATGGATATGGATTATTGGAAGTGAATTGAGAAATATGGATAATGTGGATGAATAAAGACTATTGTTATGATATTGTGAATGTATTATTGACGTTTAGGAGTTAATATATGATATGGATGAAGTCATATAAATAAAGGAGATGTTGTCCAATTTTCTCTAGCTTTAGTCATGTATGCTAGCTATCGATTTTATAATGATAGTATAACTCTAATGAAGGTAGAAACGTGAGCATTGAAGGAGAACGTGTAAGTGATAGAATAGTTGAATGGAAAGATATGTAAGGCTAACCCTTCTTTCATAAGGCATGGTTCTTTGAACAAATATCTAATCTTCTATGAGCCTACGTTGTTCCCCAAATGATGCTATCTTCAAAAGCTACTAAGCTCATGATTCTCGATATGTTACGATTGTCCTAAATTCCTCATATGACGAGTAATCCTATAAGGATAGATGTAATGAACGACAATAATAGTGATGACAATAATGATGACGACGATAATAGTGATGACGATAATGATGACGATGATAATAGTGATAACGATAATGATGACGATGATAATAGTAATGATGCTAAAGATGCCTATGAGCTTTTACGTATATGTGCCTATGTATGGCTATTATGAAATCCCGAGCTTATATGGCTGGGTAGAACATAAGTATATATATATGACGATGCGCGCGCACCACTGCAGTTGGGTACGGATAACTCTGAAGCCTTGGTAGGGCCAGGTATGTGTAACCTTGAGCCTTGGTAGGGCCAGGTATGTATGATAACCGAACCTAGCCATGGTCGGGTACGCGAAACATCGAACCTTCATGGTCGGGTATGCTATGTACATGCTATGTATATGATATGGATATTTATATGATATAGATATGAGTATGAATACGAATATGATATGAACGTGAATATGACTATGTATGTAAATACGACTATGAATACGAAAGGTAAATGAGTATGGATACGAATACGGATACGGATGTATGTACGAAATCTCACATTAGAAATGGAAAGTCCCTATAAAAAACAAGTAAGTGCTTATGACGATGGTACTACTATTTCCCATCTTATGCTATTTCTTATGTTGCTTATTATTCTTCTATAATGATATCGATCATGCTTTACATACTCAGTACATTCTCCGTACTGACGTCCTTTTGTTTGTGGACACTGCGTCATGCCCGTAGGTGGCCAGGGAGACAGACTTGATCCATAGCTATATTACTCAGGGACTACATAGCGGAGCTCCATTTCATTCGGAGATATAGCTCTTGGTATTGATTCTTTTGTGTACATATTTATGGTATAGCGGGGTCCTGTCCCGCCTATATGATATGACATACTCTCCTTAGAGGCTCATAGACATGTGTATATGGTTAGATGTGTTTGGCCTTGTCAGCCTATATTTTAGATGTCATTTTGTTAGCCTCGTCGGCTTATGTACATTGCTATAGGCATTGCTATTATTGGTGATATATAAACATGCATTATTGCCCAATGGAAATAGTATGATTGATGGAAAGAAAGTATGATTTAATATGTGGCTCACCTAGATGTAAATGTAAAGGTATGTTAGAGGTGCCCGAGTGGGCTAGCACCGGGTGCCCGTCGCGGCCCTCCGGTTGGGTCGTGACAAAAGTGGTATCAGAGCAGTTCTGTCCTAGGGTGTGTCTACAAGCCGTGTCCAGTAGAGTCTTGGTTATGGGTGTGTTGCACGCCAAACTTATAAACAAGAGGCTGCAGGCATTTTAGGAATGAATGACCTTTTTTTTTCATAAGATCGTGCGATAGAGTTATGATATAAGAACTTCCTTCTCCTTATCCGTGTATTATGTATTTCAGAAATGCCTGAAAAGAGAAAGGCTACGGCAACCTAAAAGGGCAAGATAGTGGTAGAAAAGCGGGCTGAAAGAGCACCGCCAACAGTTGTAGAGGAAAGTGGGTCCCAGAATGCGGCTTAATCTCAGTCCTCCCAGTCAGTGCCTATTTCTGAGGAGCATGAGGGAGCCTCAGCCCCAGCTCCAGCACCTCCGGCTTCTCCACCGGATGCTTCAGGCCAAGCTGTAAAAGAGGACATTCATTTGCTTACTCAATTGGTTGGTGCCCAGACTTAGCGATAAAGTACAGGGCAAGGTGATAGGGGCTGTTAGTGCAAGGGCCCGTGATTTTATTAGTTTGAACCCTCCGGAATACTTCAGGTCAAAGCCGGATGAGGACCCTTAATTTTATTGATGGAATGTTGAGGACGCTTTGATTGATACATGCTTCGGATACCGAATCGGTGGAGTTAGCGTCCTATAGATTGAGGGATGTCGCGATCCATTGGTACACGAATTGGATGGCTTCACGGGAGCCAATGCGTCTCCCCCGGTATGGCAAGAATTTGTAGATGCTTTCCTCCGACATTATTTGCCTCCATAGGTTCGGCGAGCTAGAGCCGATAAGTTCTTGAATTTGAGGCAAGGAAGCATGAGTTCTTTAGAGTATAGTCTCCGCTTCAATTCTTTGGCTAGGTATGCTTCGGACATGGTAGCGGATATGGGTGACCGAGTGCACCGATTTGTGAATGGCCTAGGGAAACATTTGATGGATAGGTGCTTGACTGCGTCCCTTCAGGACAATGTGGATATTTCACGCATTCAGGCCCATGCTCAAAATTTAGAAGAAAGCCTACAACAACAAAGAAGTGAGCGTGAGTAGGATACGGGACATAGCAAGAAGACTAGATCTTCGGGTTCGATGAGTGAGTATAAAGGCGGGCACAGACAGCAGTTTTCGAGGCATTCAGGCCATTCTATGACTAGTGCGCCTCCACGGTTTTCAGGTGTCACTACCCGGCTAGGGGCGGCGACGGGTACCCGGGGCTAACCGCCAAGCACCGCTCGTATTATTACCTTTTAGACTCATTAACAATAAATTATCCAAGACATGTTTAATTTATAAAAAAGAAGTCCGTTTACATTTAGAAACAAAATGATTTTTATACACATGAGCCCTTTAGGCTAGCAAAATAATACATATACACATAATGACCCTGCCATGAGACCATACAACCCACATCGAGTATCTACGAGCCTCTATGAGATGATATCTACAAATGTACACAAAAGAATCATCATAGGCACCTTCAGAATAATGGAGGGCTTTCAGTCAGCTAGCAGCCTCTAAGAATCCGGAGCAAGATCTCCTCTCTGTCTACCTGTGGGCATGAACACGGCATCCAAAGAAAAGGACGTCAGTACGAATATTGTACCGAGTATGTAAGGCAGAAATGAAATAAACAGCATAATAGAAAGATCATGAATCAAGAGACAAGGATATAACCTGTATAACGTCATAGGCAATCATATTACTTACTTATCCCATTTTACATAATTCTAGCATACATATTAACACACCCCACACATCATCGTATACATCATCGCGTCATCATCTATATCGTTACCCGCGTCCGGGTAACCCTCATAAGCCGCCCACTAGTGGTGATCATGCCCGGCCCTCACGGCTCGGTGTAAACAAAGCAGCCCGCAGTAGCGGTGACATGCCTAGCCATATAGGCGCGGTGGAAATCATAGCAGTCCGCATTAGCGGTGACATGCCCGGCCATATAGGCGCGGTGGAAATCGCATCGCATCATCGATCATAACACATTACCATTATACATCACATACCATAGCATCATGTATCATCTCTTAGTATTCCATATCTCTCATAATCATGTTTCAAGTTAGCATTACTCATTATCTTTTCATCATAGCATATATTAGCATTAAGAGCATACAATGGGCTCTAAGACAACCACATTATATTGGGGTGACGTAAGGTCGTTACCCCCGATTATCTTATGGACATTCATGAGTATCATGCCTCGCCTTGAAGGAAAGTAAAACATAAGGCGAGTGTTGACGATAAGAACATCATTAGCGTTATAGGGACATCGTGTCACAATTTCGTAAATCTCTATACTTTAGCTCATTGTCATCATTATCATGTCATAGGTGATTTAATAGATAGGAGAGCTCATAAGTTTCATCTTATAGAAGAATTATGGAAAACTTGAAAGATTCATGCCTTTGAAAGGAGAGTTAAGCCCCACATACCTTTCTCGTTTAAGCGATTTAGCGTTTGCGTATTCTTCTTCAATGTCGCGCCTCTACCTTCAAAGGAGGATTCGTACAAACATTAGTCAATTAGCCATAAGAACGCACTACTATTTTATAGGAAGTTGAGCGGCATTTCCTTTGTTTCTACTACTTTTCCCCTATTCCATATCAACTTCCAACATCTACAATACAACTCGCAATATCGCATGCATTTAGGCAAAATCCACCATTTCTCTCCAATTTCCTCACATTTATGGCTTTAGGTTCGCTATTGCATTTTCCTCATGTATCACACTTGTCCCATGGTTTACATGTCATTTATAACGTATTCATAATCATAGCACATCAACATTCATGCTTCAACCTAGCTATTACCCAACTATGACACTATTCACTCAGTAATTGTCCACTTTCTATGTCTTGCTACAATTCATGCATCTTAGCTTTCCAATACCTTAAACAACACATAATGGTCATGAAACTTACCTTGGATGAGGGTTGAACAAGTCTTTAGTGGAGTTTCTTCCTCTTTCACCAAAACCCTATCTTCTCTCCCTTGGTTTTCCTTGAAGAAAACAAGCTTTACTTGAGTTTCATACACTTTGATTCATGTGTTTGATGTTGTTGATCATTGGTTCCCTTGTTATTCTTATGATTGAAGGGTTTGGAGAATATTCTAGAGTGTTCTTGAGTTGGAGAGTGGAAGAGATGAAATGAAAAATGATCCCTTAAGTGAATTAAAAAGCTGGCCGAGCCCAATTATACGGACCAACATATGGTCCGTACTATTTATACGGACCGTATGTACTGGCGTACATTCCAGAGGCTGGTCCCCTCTTTGGCCATTTATACGGCCAATTCTACGGCCAGTAGAAATTATACGGTCCGTAGATTGGACCGTATAATGTCTAGTGGTTCCGTTTTCGTTCTCGTTGTCTCGTTTGATCTCCGATCCTTATGGAACCTTCTTGGCACTTGTTTAACACCTCAATATCAATCTTAGGGACATCATCACACTTCTCTAAGACATATGTTATATCCCGTAATTTTGTACATTCGGATAAATTGGAATAATTGGGACTAGTAAGAGATAAGACAATATTTTGATCTTATTTAATATTTATGTTGTTCATGAAAATATTGACGCGGAAATATGGAGGAAGGCCAAGGGCAAAATTGGAAATTTAAAAATTGAGTTCATGAATTACAAATATGAACCAAAAGAAGTGGGCTTGGAAAATTAAAAAAAAAAAAAAAGAGGCCCAATATAGTAGGTGGCCGGCCATGGCAATAATAAAGGGGCCCAAGCCCATGAAAAATTTAAAACATGTGTTAAATAAGAAAAGGGGCCATAAACTCTTCATTTCAAGAAGTTTCAAGAACAACCAAAAGCTTGAGAAAAAAAAAAGGGGGCCTTCGGCCAAAGAGAAAAAAAGAAAGAAAAATTGGAGGGATTCCATCTTTGATCCCTAGTATTCCTACTAAGTTCAAGGCCCTCTTCAACGTGGTATAATTATTTTAGCAAGAAAATCACTTTAGTGGCAAGTGAAGAATTTGAAGAAAAGGTAAGAATTTTATCCTTTTTATGTTATGGAAGACTTATATATATATATATATATATATATATATATATATATATATATATATATTGTAGTATGTGGAAATGAATGAAAAGTATGAAATTTGTGTGTTGTGGGTGTGTGGCCGTGTATGTGGGTGTAGTGAAGGAAGATGAATTAAATTTATTTAGTATGTTGATTATGTTGTTGTGGCCTTGTGATGTAAATGGAAGACTAATGGTTCAAGTTGGCATGAAAATTTGGTTGTAGATTGTTGTAGGAAATTATATGATTTTATTATAGTTTTATGTAATTATAGAAATGGAATTGCTAAAGTATGAATTGTTGTTGTTGTTGATGAAATTGGAAGAAGAAAATGAGACGTTGTGACCTTGTCGCATTTGTGGAGATTTCGAATGGAATATGGTGTTAGTGAGATTGTTGAATATTTTGTAGAATTGTATGAAATGCTTTTGAATTGTATTTGAATGATCTTGAATTAGTAGTGAACATGTAAGTGTTGATATCGGCTTGAACGTACGTAGTTGAATTGAATGTTGATGACTATGTAGAAAAGAAGATTACTAATGTTAGAATGCGTTTTGAATTGATTCTTGATGTTATTGGTATGGTTGTTGGTATTGTTGGTATGGTTGTTGATGAATTTGGCCGACTTAAATTCTCGAGATGTTGAATTTACAAGGGAGATGCTGCCGAAATTTCTGTAGACAAGTACTAGTAGAATTGAATTTCTAAGTACTTGTAGCTAATGTTTGGTAATGGATAACGTTATTGTAGATCTTGGGGAGCCCGAGACTTGAGTCGGGATTTGTTTAGCGAGTGATCGGGATTTGTTAGCGAGCGATCGAGGTATGTAAAGCCTACCTTTCTTTCTTTTGGCATGACCTTTATGAAATGAACAAATGACGTATATGTATGCTTTTAAAGAAAATCCTATTCTTAGAGCCACTAGGATGGCCAATGTCTTTGACTTCTATAAACTATAAACTATCCCATATGGTTTGATACGCACTTATGATGTTCGAATTTTTAGTTGATATGTTTCCGAATGATGTTCGAAAAATATTTGATATGGCTAAAGTCTTAGATACATATATATGATCTTAAAGGCTCCATTTGATTTGCTCCATAGCGATAGTTGAAAGTTTCCCCAATATGATTATTACTTGAATCTCCGAAAATAGCTTCTAAAACGCTTCTAGAACGTTCTATACTTCAAAAGCTCGTAACTTTCGTATACTAATTCCGATTGACCCGAAACTGATTTTTGAGCCTTCGGATGTCGTAAATATATTTGTCCATTGAGTTTTGGAAATTTATTTATTTGTATGCATATGGTTTTCGCACTACCCCGCTCGTGCATACTACTATTACATCGTTCGCCGGATCCCAGGCCGGTTTTGTGATCGTGCGCACTACGTTATATTCGGCAGTATGACGTGTTACGATTTCCGAGACCTCGCCATAGGGCCGGGTACCGCTTATATACGGCGTTATGATGTGATATGGCATATGGTATGTTCTGATGATATGATATGTTTTGATGATATGATATGTTCGGGGATTGTACGGAGATTTGAAACCTCCTGGAGTATGATGTGTTGTGGCGCCAGCGTCGGAGTGGCGACCACGTTCCTGAGCCCTATGCATGATTTTATTTGCATTATTCATATTTCATCACAGATTTGGATATACTAATTCTGTATCCACTTTCTGTACTCCTCACTTTAGTTATGATTCGAATTACTGTACTTCATGCTTTACATACTCAGTACATATTTCGTACTGACCCCCTTTGTTCGGGGGCTGCGTTTCATGCCCGCAGGTACAGACGTTCGTTCTGGTGACCCGCCAGTGTAGGATACTCATTCTGCTACTTTGGAGTACTCCTTTGATCCGGAGCTCATATTTTTGGTACATATCTTCTGTTATACATGTTCTGTATATATGGCTATTTGGGTACGGCGGGGCCCTGTCCTGTCATATGTTTCTGTTATGGTTTGTAGAGGCCTGTATGTCACACCCTCATCTTGATAGGGTGTGATGGGCACCCGACTCTCTTCAGAGTCGAGCGAACCCTTAAACATTCGCTTTACCAAAACCTGTCATTTAAAAAAACTTTTAAAAACATGAAACTTTTCCAATAGAGTTCATTATCTTTATACAAATTATGAAAAACTTTCAATCAATTATGGACTTTTTACCAACTGAAATCATCTGAAAATACATACTCTTTTAACATCTACAAATGATTCGCACTTCTCGACGCCCTATCCACAGGACACTGTCTGCAAAGTCTCTAACATATACAAAATACCATGATATAAGTACTTGACCCGGCAACACTCCGAACTGAGATGGAGCTCGCCAATCCCGCTGGAATACCTTTAGCAAATTCCTCTACTCGTCTGGGTGTACCTGCGTGGCATGAAACGCAGCCCCCGAAGAAAGGGGGTCAGTACGAAATATGTACTTAATATGTAAAGCATCACTGAATCATAAATAAAGAAAGGCGTAACAATAAGCTAGTTTAGAGATAACCCGGGAGCAACCTGGAACAATATTTGAACTGTGCCATGTAGTGCCTTACACCAACTCCAGCATACACAACATAAAAACAGCATACACAACAAATTCCAATATACACAATCTAAATATAGCATCACCATAGTCCCTTCGGACGACCGCTTCCGGCTTAACAATAAGGATGGCCCCTTCGGGCATGCTGGTCGACATAATCGCACTAATCCTGGCCCCTTCGGGCATGCCGCTTCCAGCATAATAATGATGATGGCCCCTTCGGGCATGCCGCCGGCATAAGCGTACTAGTCCTGGCCTCTTCGGGCATGCCGGTCCGACATAATAATAACAATGATGGCCCCTTCGGGCATGCCGCGTCCGGCGTAATAATAATGATGGCCCCTTCGGGCATGCCGCTTGCAACATAATCGCACTAGCCTTGGCCTCTTCGGGCATGCTGCTCGCGACATAATAATAGTAGTCCTAGCCCCTTCGGGCATGCCGCTCGTGACATAATCGCACTAACCCTGGCCCCTTCGCGCATGCCACTTGCGACATAATACTAATGATGTCAACACAACTTAATCCATGAATATCAATACAAAGAAGTGAGGCTATGGAGTGTAAGCACAAATCATAAATGAAACGAAATAGTAAAATCCCGCACCCTCTCCGGAGTGGTTTTGAAAGTCTAAATAATAAAATCTCGCACTCCCTTCGGAGCGGTTTTGAAAGTCTACATAATAAAATCTCGCACTCCCTTCGGAGTGGTTTTGGAAAAATCGACTTTATACTTCCTTTAGTACAAAACTAGTTTTCTTGAAATCGTTAGTAAACCACAAACACGTTTCAAGTAAAATCGAGTTTGTATAAGAAAGTTAACAACCATATGCACGAGAAAAGTAGTGAGAAACCATATGCACGCAAACCAATGTTAAGACTCGAGAGACACGTATACTTACCGACACCTGAAGGCTCAAAAATAAGTTTCGGGTCAATCCGACTTAGTATAAGAAAGTTATGAGCATTTGAAGTACAGAATCTTCTACGAGCGTTTCAGAAGCTATTTTTGGAAAATTTAAGTAACAATCATACCAAGTACCTTTCAAATATCGCTATGGACATCATTCTCTATAGCACCCCCTTCGTGAACGTTTCTAAAACAATCGAGTTCGCTTATGACATTTATGAATGTTATCCCTCATAGAAACTTCTACGAGCATTTCCAAAACAATCCAAGCTAGCATATGAAAGTTATGAACGTTATTCATTACAGAAACCTTTATGAACGTTTTAAAGCAATCGGAGTTAACATATGAAAGTTAGGGACATTACTATTTATAGAGCTCTCTAGACTTTTCTTGTTATTCAATCATGCAATAAGCTCGGCTATACTAAGTATACTCACATCAAGAAGTGAATAATAATCATTAACAAGCTCGGAATCAAGAATGGAGTTACCCCAAGATAAGTATCATAGCTTACTTAGCTCTAGGACATGCCAAAGAAAGAAAAGGTAAGCTTTACATACCTGTCCGCTTCCTATTAGCTACGCTTATTTGTCCAGGCTCGCAAGTCTACATTTAAGAGGATTTACACTATCATTTGACTCATTATTATATGCTTGTCTTAGTCCTTCAAATAAATTCATTTATAATCTGCCGAAATTTCGGCAGCATCTCCCCTGTTTATATGCCTAGCCCAGAATTACAATTCAGCAACCAACACATCAACAACAATACCAAATATATTAACATCATTTACAACACCAACATATACCGTAAAACATCCTGCACATTATTTTCCAAATTTTCCAACTAACCAATTCGCGATATAACTATTTAATAATTTTATTTTCGTAAAGAAGTCGAAATTAACACTAACAACATCAATAACAACATCCTCTGTATTCTACAAGTTAAATACATTTGTTTTCATCCAAAATTTTCTTCAAACCCCATTCCACAATTTAACCATACCAACAAACGAATTTATCACGCTATTTTCTTCGTTCTAATCCGTTAAAACTCTAAATAAACTTGTTAACAATGAAAAGGAACCTTATTCATACCTTAAGTGAACAGCCACCACGTCATCCTCTTCTCTTTAGTTGATTTTTAGCTCAAATCGAAGGCAACGCGACGTAGAACACTTTTCTCTTCATGGGCTTCGGGATTCGGAGCTCCGATTTTGGTCAAAAATTAGTTTTCTCTCTAGGCTCTCCTCTCTCTTTTCTCTAGAGTTTTCTAGGTTATCTTGGTCTGAAAATGAGGGAGAGAGACCGAAAATTTTAATTAAAAATCATGGGTAATGGGCCTGACCCGAATTGGATTCGGGTTGGGCCGGATTTACTGTTCAACTCGACCCTTCTTCCTTAAAACGTTCATATCTCCTTATCCCGATGTCACTTGTAGTCCCACGACCTACCGTTGGAAAGCTAATTCAATTATCTACAACCTTTATTCCTGGGGGTTTTCCCAAATTCCAAACCTATAATAGCGTTTTTGCCCCTCGAAGTCAGATCACCTAAAAACGTTTTCTTAAAAATATTTGTTTGGAGGGCTTCCACTTTGATTTGGCTCAAGGCTCCTTCTTGGATTGTGTTTAACTTCCCATATGTGATCCATATAACTTTTCACACGTCTGAAAAAAATCTCGACGTGTGGGCCCCACCCCAACTTATGAATAATCCAACGTACAAAAGTGCGGGATACAACACTATTAATGTGAGTTTAAATTATGTAGCAACAACATGATCGTCAATCTTGAGGAAGCACGTGTCACGCTCATGCTCTGAAAATGACGGGTATAACACTGTAGTCATATATGTGGGTCATGGGTTATGTTTGTTCGATTATGTTTGTGATTTGTGCCTTAAGCGGCCCCGTTTGTTATTATGGCCACAACGGCCCATATGTTTGTATATGTATGTGTATTCAGGCGATGTGTATTCCGCCAGCCTACAGTTTTTTGGTATGATATTTTTGTACGGATGACCGCTTAAGATGATATCTGTTTTCAGTATCCGTATAAATAACGCATGTTAAATTTGAATAAGTCTTTGATATGTCGATCTGGTGAGTAAGTCTATATGAGTGTCCAGTTAGGGCACTAGTCGCGGCCCACGGGGCTGGGTCGTGACAATTATGTCATCGTAGACTCGTTACTCGGAATTCTTACCTGATACACAACGTATGATTCGCTTTCCTTAGTAACTTTCTTTCCTTGCATCATATGCCTTTGAAACCTCGTTGAGGGTCATCTAATACTCTTTCTTACTCGTCAAAACATCGCATACGCTACGTCCTCTGTTAGCCCATTCACTGTACATGTACGGGGGATTTTCCAAGGTGTAACATCAGGCTAAAGATTTGATAGATCTACTCGTTCCGAGCCGAGTCAGAGTTTTTCAGGATCTCAGTTCAGGGGTGATTCGGGTCAGGTGAGGCCACCCGTACCACGATGTTCCCAGTGTGGGAAGTTACATTGGGGTCAATGCCGATTGGGTTCAGAGGTTTGCTATTCATGTGGTCGACCAGGCTATATTATGCGTGATTGCCCCTCAGTTGGCGGTAGAGGTAGGACCCAACCTCCAGGGTCGGTAGCCGGATCATCGTCATCTATACGCCCTATGGGTCCAGGTTCACATGCGCCAGTCGGCCATGGTAGAGGTAGAGGGAGAATCCCTAGTTCTGGCGGTCCTTAGCACCGTATTTATGCTTTGGCTGGACGCCAAGATCTTGAGTCTTCTCCTGATGTGGTCACAGGTATATTGTCGGTATTTTCTCATGATGTATATGCTTTGATATATCCAGGCTCTACATTGTCATATGTTACTCCATATATTGCGGGTTGGTTTAGAGTCAAACTGGGGTCGATCAAATATTTTGAGGTGTCTACACTCATTGGTGAATCGGTAATAGGTAGCCGAGTATATAGAAACTGCATAGTTGTGATTTGTGACCGTTGTACTATGATTGACTTGCGTGAGTTAAAAATGGTAGATTTTGATGTTATTATGGGCATGGATTGGTTAGCTTCTTGCTATGCCAATGTTGATTATAGAATGAAAATAGTTCGTTTCTAATTTCTGGGAGAACCAGTTTTAGAATGGAAATGGAATAATGCGTCACCAAAAGGTAGGTTTATTTCCTATCTAAAGGCAAGGAAAATGATCACAAAATGTTGTATTTATCATCTAGTTCGGGTTCAAGATATAGAAGCTGAACCGCTGACTCTTCAGTCAGTTCCCGTAGCGAATGAGTTTCCGGATCTATTCACGGAAGAGCTTTCAGGCCTTCCTCCCGAGCGGGAGATTGATTTTGCTATTGATGTGTTGCCAGACACTAAGCCTATATTTATTCCTCCTTATAGAATGGCTCCCGCAGAATTGAAAGAGTTGAAGGAGCAATTGAAAGACTTGCTTGAGAAAAGTTTTATTAGGCCTAGTTCATCCCCGTGGGGAGCACCCGTATTGTTTGTCCAAAAGAAATATGACTTCTTGCGAATGTCCATTGACTATCGTCAATTGAATAAGGTGACGGTTAAGAATAAATATCCTCTTCCGAGGATTGATGACTTATTTGACCAATTAGAAGGTGCCAAATAGTTTTCCAAGATAGATTCGAGGTCCGGATATCATTAAGTGAGAGTTAGGGAGAAAGATATCCCTAAGGCAGCCTTCAGAACAAGATATGGCCATTTTGAGTTCAGGGTAATGTCATTTGGGCTAACTAATGCGCCGACAGTATTTATGGATTTGATGAACAACGTGTTCAGGCCCTTCCTAGATTTATTTATGGTTGTATTCATCGATGATATCTTGGTGTATTATAGATCCGAGGCAGAGCACGCAGATCATTTGCGTACTGTCCTTAGAGTTCTTCAAACTCGAGAGTTGTTTGCAAAAATTTCTAAGTGTGAGTTTTGGTTGAACTTAGTGACATTTCTGGGGCACATTGTTGCAGCCGATGGTATTCGGGTAGATAGCCAAAAGATTGAGGCTGTGAAGACTTGGCCAAGGCCCACAACTCCTACGGAGGTTCGTAGCTTTATGGGCTTAGCAGGTTATTACAGGAGATTTGTTGAAGGTTTTTCTTCTATTTCTACACCACTCACAAAGCTGACCCAAAAATCAGCTAAGTTTCAATGGACAGATGCTTGTGAACGTAGTTTCCAAGGGCTAAAATATAGATTGACTTCTGCCCCAGTCCTGACACTTCCAGAGGGATTGGAAGGCTATGTTGTTTATTGCGATGCTTCAGGTGTTGGGCTAGGCTGTGTGTTAATGCAACATGGTAAGGTGATTGCGTATGCTTCAAGGCAATTACGGAAACATGAGAAAAATTATCCAACCCATGATCTAGAATTGGCTGCAGTGATTCATGCATTAAAGATGTGGAGACATTATTTATATGGTGTCCATGTGGATATTTATACAGAGCCTTCAGTATATCTTCAAGCAAAAAGAGTTGAAATGAAATAAATGTATAAAGATGTTTTAGAGAGAAGGGGTGTGATGTAGAAGTGAAATGAAATAAGCCTTGGTCCCCTTATTTAATGACTTGAAAATCTGAGTTGAAGTGCACAGTGGTCGTAAACATGGTTTACGGTCCGTATTCCAGTTTACGGACCGTCCTTCGTGGTCGTATTTAACCTTAACAGAATCAGAAACTCGGGCTGCAACATGGTGATTTACGACCATGGTTTACGGGCCGTAAATCACTTTACGGTCCGTATTCCAGGTCGTATTTAACCATTTGATCAACTGGCAGAAAGTTGAATTTTGAATGCCAAAATACGATATGCTAGTTTACGGACCATATACCATTTTACGATCCGTATTTCACTTTACGACCACTGTCCAGATTGCAAACCTACAACTTTTCACATTTCTAGACTTTTCATTCTAATCATCCACATCCATGTACATACATTGCCCATCTCATACCTTACCTTATCTTAGCCAACTTTCTCGTCTTACGTCGGATGCCTTTGAAATCTCGCCTAAGGTCATCAAATGTCATTTCTTACTCATGGAACATCATACACTCGTACTCATCATTAGTTCACTCACTTGCGTACCAACGGAAGATTTTCCGAGGGGTAACATTCTTCCCCCCTTAATAACATTCGACCTCGAATGTTAAAGTCTTTGGGGATTCTATAAAAATTTCGCCAGAGTTTCCCCTATAATATGGAACTACCGTCCTGCCACAACAACCCATAATATCGATGCCTCACAGGGCCACAACACAATAGCATAAGAATTTGGCCACACACGACCCAACAAGCATAAAATGAAAACATGCATACCTTATGATCTCGATGTCTCATCTTGGACTTCTTCCAAGGGCTGGAATAAATGCGGGTATCTGGGTCGCATACTCTCTTCCGCTTCCCATGTCATTTCTTCTCGTTTACTGCTTCTCCATAGAACCTTAACTGAGGCCACTTCTTTGTTTCTAAGCCTCCGTACTTGCCTATCTAATATGGCAATGGGTACCTCTTCGTAAGATAGCTTTTCTGTCACTTGAACATCATTTACTGGGACGATCCTAGTGGGATCTCCAACACATTTTCGAAGCATCGAGACATGAAATACTGGATGGACTGACTCCAATTCCGGAGGTAGGCCTAACTCATAGGCCACTTCGCTTATTTTGCGCACAATCTCATATGGCCCAATGTACCGGGGACTAATCTTCCCCTTTTTGCCAAATCTCATTACACCCTTTATAGGTGACACTTTCAAGAATACCCAATCTTTCACTTTGAACTCCAAGTCTCTTCGACGATTATCCGTATAGGACTTTTGACGACTTTGGGTTGCTAACAACCGATCTTGTATGAGCTTGACTTTCTCTATAGCTTGCTGGACCAGGTCCGGCCCTATCAATTTAGTCTCTCCTGTTTCAAACCACCCAATTGGGGATCTACACTTTCGCCTATATAAAGTTTCATACGGTGTCATTTGAATGATAGAATGATAACTGTTATTGTAAGCAAATTCAATGAGTGGCAAATGATCTTCCCAATTTCCTCCGAAATCTATCATGCACGCCCGTAGAATATCCTCAAGAGTCTGAATGGTGCGTTCCGCTTGCCCGTCGGTCTGCGGATGAAAGGCCGTGCTAAGGCGCACTTGGGTCCCTAGACCCTCTTGGAAAGACTTCCAAAAGTTAGTCGTAAACTGAGTCCCTCTATTGGAGATAATAGATACTGTGATGCCATGGAGTCTCACTATCTCCTTAAGGTAAAGCTTTGCATAATCTTCTGCTACATAGGTCGTTCTGACCGGTAAGAAATGAGCTGACTTTGTGAGCCTATCTACAATCACCCATATGGAATCATATTTACGTCGAGAACGGGGTAAGCCTGAAATGAAGTCCATGTTAATCACTTCCCACTTCCAAGTTGGGATTTCTATTGCTTGCAACAATCCACCCGGCTTTTGATGCTCGATTTTCACTTGTTGACAATTAGGACATTGAGCTACGAATTCCGCTATATCCTTCTTCATTCCATTCCACCAGTATATGGACTTAAGATTATGATACATTTTCGTCGCTCCGGGGTGAACAGAATAACGGGAACAATGAGCTTCCCTCAATATCTGGTGGCGTAAACTTGCCACATCAGGGACACATAATCTGCCTCGGCATTAGAGAACTCCGTCTCCTGAAATATCAAATGATGACTCCTCTTTCTGAGGGAGTGTATCTCTGTACTGCATTAGCATGGGATCCTCATATTGTCGCTCTTTCACCTCTGCTACTAGCGACGAGACTGCAGAATTCTGAATAGTAGCTCTGCTGCTACCTGAGTCCACTACTCGGACTCCTAGGCTAGCTAACTGTTTGAGCTCACGGGCCATTTCCCTCCTCTCTGGTCATACATCACATAGACTTCCCATCAATCTACGGCTAAGAGCGTCAGCCACAATATTTGCCTTTACGGGGTGATACAAAATATCAACATCATAATCCTTTAGCAATTCTAACCATCGTCGTTGCCGCAAATTTAACTCCTTCTGCTTGAAGATATATTGAAGGCTCTTATGATCTGTGTAAATATCCACGTGGACACTATATAGATAATGTCTCCATATCTTTAATGCATGGACCACCGCGGCCAATTCTAGATCATAGGTAGGATAATTCTGCTAATGTTTTCGTAATTGCCTTGAAGCATACGCAATCACCTTGCCATGTTACATCAATACACAGCCTAGCCCAAAACCCGAAGCATCACAATAAACAACATATCCTTCCAATCCCTCTGGAAGTGTCAAAACTGGGGCAGAAGTCAATCTACCCTTTAACTCTTGAAAGCTACGTTCACAAGCATCTGTCCACTAAAACCTTGCTGATTTCTGGGTCAACTTTGTGAGCGGGGCAAAGATAGAATAAAAGCCTTCAACAAATCGCCTGTAATAACCTGCTAAGCCCAGAAAGCTACGAACCTCCGTAGGAGTCATGGGCCTTGGCCACGTCTTCACGGCCTCAATCTTTTGACTATCCACTCGAATACCATCGGCTGCAACAATATGCCCCAGAAATGCCACTGAGTTCAGCCAAAACTCATATTTGGAAAACTTTGCAAACAACTCTCGAGTTTGAAGAACTCCAAGGACAATACGCAAGTGATCCGCATGTTCTGCCTCGGATCTAGAGTACACCAAGATGTCGTCGATGAACACGATCATAGATAAATCCAGAAAGGGCCTGAACACATTATTCATCAGATCCATAAATACTGCCGGTACATTAGTTAGCCTAAACGACATTACCCAGAACTCAAAATGACCATATCTTGTTTTGAAGGCTGTCTAAGGGATATCTTTCTCCCTAACTCTCACTTGATGATACCCGGACCTCAATTCAATCTTTGAAAATCATTTGACACCATGCAATTGATCAAATAAATCATCAATCCTCGGGAGAGGATATTTATTCTTAATCGTCACCTTATTCAATTGCCTATAATCAATCCACATTCTCAAGGAGCCATCTTTCTTTCAGACAAACAATACAGGTGCTCCCCACGGGGATGAGCTAGGCCTAATGAAGCCTTTATCAAGTAAGTCTTTCAATTGCTCTTTCAACTCTTTCAATTCTGCGGGTGCCATTCAACGAGCCTTAGTTGACAATACTCCACTTTGAGCAAAACCCTAGTTTATCTCCATTTGGATTTCTTGACCTTGAATGATCTTTGATGGTTTTTCTTACTCTTGATTCACTTGTTTTATGTTGTTGATCACCAAATATCTTTGAACTATTGTGAAATAAATGTAGAAAGATGTTTTAGAGAGAAGGGGTGTGATGTAGAAGTGAAATGAAATAAGCCTTGGTCCCCTTTATTTAATGACTTGAAAATCTGAGTTGAAGTGCATAGTGGTCATAAACATGGTTTACGGTCCGTATTCCAGTTTACGGACAGTCCTTTGTAGTCGTATTTAACCTTAACAGAATCAGAAACTCAAGCTGCAACATGGTGATTTACGACCATGGTTTACGGGCTGCAAATCACTTTACGGTCCGTATTCCAGGTCGTATTTAACCATTTGATCAACTGGCAGAAAGTTCAAGTTTTGAATGCCAAAATACGATATGCCAGTTTACGAACCGTATACCATTTTACGGTCCGTATTTCACTTTACGACCACTGTCCAGATTGCAAACATACAACTTTTCACATTTCTAGACTTTTCATTCTAGTCATCCACATCCATGTACATACATTGCCCATCTCATACCTTGCCTTATCTTAGCCAACTTTCTCGTCTTACGTCGGATGCCTTTGAAATCTCGCCTAAGGTCATCAAACGTCATTTCTTACTCATGGAACATCATACACTCGTACTCATCATTAGTTCACTCACTTGCGTACCAACGGAAGATTTTCCGAGGTGTAACATCTTAAGTCTATATATTGGTGAAATGGGATGAAGAAAGATGTAGCGGAATTCGTATCTTAATGTCCCAACAGTCAACAAGTGAAAACGAGCACCAAAAGTCACGCGGATTGTTGCAAGCTATAGAAATTCCAACTTGGAAGTGGGAAGTGATTAACATGGACTTCATTACAGGCTTGCCCCGTTCTCGACGTAGATATGATTCTATATGGGTGATTGTGGATAGACTCACGAAGTCAGCTCATTTCTTACCAGTTAGAACGAAATATGTGGCAGAGGATTATGCAAAGGTTTATGTTAAAGAGATAGTGTGACTCCATGGTGTTCCAGTATCTATTATCTCTGATAGAGAAACTCAGTCTACAACTAATTTTTAGAAGTCCTTCCAAGAGGGTTTAGGGACTCAAGTGAGCCTTAGCGCGACGTTTCACCCGCAGACTGATGGACAAGCTGAACGTACCATTCAGATTCTTGAGGATATGTTACGGGCATGTATGATAGATTTTGGAGGTAATTGGGATGATCACTTACCCCTCATTGAATTTGCTTATAACAATAGTTATCATTCTAGCACCGAAATGGCACCGTATGAGGCTTTATATGGGCGAAAGTGTAGATCCCCAATTGGGTGGTTCGAGCTAGGAGAGACTAAATTGATAGGGCCAGACTTGGTCCAGCAAGCCATAGAGAAAGTTAAGCTCATACAAGATCGGTTATTAGCAGCCCAAAGTCATCAAAAGTCCTATGCGGATAATCGTCGAAGGGACTTAGAGTTCCAAGTGAAAGATTGGGTATTCTTAAAAGTGTCACCAATGAAGGGTGTAATGAGATTTGGCAAAAAGGGGAAGCTCAGTCCCCGATACATTGGGCCTTATGAGATTGTGCGCAAGGTAGGCAAAGTGGCCTATGAATTAGATCTACCTCCTGATTTGGAGTCAGTTCACCCAATTTTCCATGTATCGATGCTTCGTAAATATGTCGGAGATCCTACTAGGATTTTTCCAGTAGATAATGTTCAAGTGACAGAAAAGTTGACTTATAAAGAGGTACCCATTGCCATACTAGATAGGCAAGTACGGAGGCATAGAAACAAAGAAAAGGCCTTAGTTAAGGTGTTGTGGAGAAACAATAACCGAGAAGAGATGACGTGGGAAGTGGAAGAAATTATGAGATCCAAGTACCCACACTTATTTTAGCCCTTAGAAGAAATCTAAGATGAGACATCAAGATCATAAGGTATGTATGTTTTCCTTTTTATGCATTTGGGTCGTGTGTGGCCAAACTTTATTGCTATTATGTTGTGACCCTATGAGGCATTGTCATTATGGGTTGTTGTGACAGGATGGTAGTTCCATATTACAGGGGAAACTCTGGCGAAATTTTTATAGAATCCCCGAGGACTTAACATTTGAGGACGAATGTTCTTAAGGGGGGAAGAATGTTACACCTCGGAAAATTTTTCGTTAATGCACAGTGAATAGACTAACAAAGAGCACGAGTATACGGTATTTCAATAAGTAGGGAATGACATTTGATGACCTTAATTAAGATTTCAAAGACGTTCGAGGTAGGGGAAGAAAGTTTGCCAAGAGAAGGCAAGGCATACGATAGGTCTCGAAAGGATTTACGAGTAACAAGTTAGTGATGATGAAATGATGCTTTGGAGAAGAGTTATAACGTCCCTTATATTATTAATGAGGTGATAAACAAGTGCTAAGAAGGTTCCATGAGGATTGGAGACCAAACGAATCGACGAGAACGAACTTCGGAAAAACTGGGCATTATACGGCCAAACATACTGGCCGTATAAAACATAAGGGTTGTATGTTCCACCGTATAATTAGCCCAGAATAGCACCCCTCTCTGGACCAAACCTACGACCAGACATATGGTCAGTATAATTTATACGGACCGTATGTTGGTCTGTAGAAACTGGTCGGGACAGATTTATGTTATTAATAAAGGATTCAAGTCTTATTTCATTTCATTTCCCTTGATAACCCTTCTCTCTAAAACATCTCTCTACACTTCTCCCATAAGAATTCAAGAGATATTAGTGATCAACAACATCAAACTAAGTGAGTCAAGTGTAAGAAACCCATTAAAGTTCATCCAAGGCAAGGAATCCAAGTGAAGGTAAAACTAGGGTTTTGCTCAAGTGAGGAGTTTCCACTCAAGGTTCATCCCTACACCATCTAAGGTAAGATTTATGGTATTTCCATGTAGTTTAAGTTATTTTAAAGTTGAAACACTTGGATTGTAGAAGGATATAGAAAAATGGGTCATGAATGTAGGAATAGTATCATCGTGAGTAATAGCTTGAATTCAGTCATGATTATTGATGTGTCGTGATATGGTTATGTTATAAATGATGTTAAGAACATGGGATAGACATTGTATATGAATGAATGTAATTGTGTGTTATGACTATGGATATGGATGATTGGAAGTGAATTGAGAAATATGGATAATGTGGATGAATAAAGACTATTGTTATGATATTGTGAATGTATTATTGACGTTTGGGAGTTGATATATGATATGGATGAATTCGTATAAATAAAGGAGATGCTGTCCAATTTTCTATAGCTTTAGTCATGTATGCTAGCTATCGATTTTTTAATGATAGTATAACTCTAATGAAGGTAGAAACGTGAGCATTGAAGGAGAACGTGCAAATGATAGAATAGTTGAACGGAAAGGTATGTAAGGCTAACCCGTCTTTCATAAGGCATGGTTCTTTGGACAAATATCTAATCTTCTATAAGCCTATGTTGTTCGCCAAATGATGCTATCTTCAAAATCTACTAAGCTCATGATTCTCGATATGTTACGATTGTCCTAAATTCCTCATATGACGAGTAATCCTATAAGGATAGATGTAATGAATGACGATAATAGTGATGAAGATAATGATGACGATGACAATAGTGATGACGATAATGATGACGATGCTAATAGTGATAACGATAATGATGACGATGATAATAGTGATAACGATAATGATGACGATGATAATAGTAATGATGCTAAAGATGCCTATGAGCTTTTACATATATGTGCCTATGTATGGCTATTATGAAACCCCGAGCTTATATGGCCGGGTAGAACATAAGTATATATATATGACGATGCGCGCGCACCACTACAGTTGGGTACGGATAACCCTGAAGCCTTGGTAGGGCCAGGTATGTGTAACCTTGAGCCTTGGTAGGGCCAGGTATGTATGATAACCGAACCTAGCCATGGTCGGGTACGCGAAACATCGAACCTTCGTGGTCGAGTATGCTATGTATATGATATGGATATTTATATGATATAGATATGAGTATGAATACGAATATGATATGAATGTGAATATGAATATGTATATAAATACGACTATGAATACGAAAGGTAAATGAGTATGGATACGAATACGGATACGGATGTATGTACGAAATCTCACATTAGAAATGGAAAGTCCCTATGAAAAACAAGTAAGTGCTTATGACGATGGTACTACTATCTCCCATCTTATGCTATTTCTTATGTTGCTTATTATGCTTCTATAATGATGTCGATCATGCTTTACATACTCAGTACATTCTTCGTACTGACGTTCTTTTGTTTGTGGACGCTGCGTCATGCCCGCAGGTGGCCAGGGAGACAGACTTGATCCATAGCTATATTACTCAGGGACTACATAGCGGAGCTCCATTTCATTCGGAGCTATTGATCTTGGTATTGATTCTTTTGTATACATATTTATGGGCATAGCGGGGTCCTGTCCCGCCTATATGATATGACATACTCTCCTTAGAGGCTCATAGACATGTGTATATGGTTAGATGTGTTTGGCCTTGTCGGCCTATATTTTAGATGTCATTTTGTTAGCCTCGTTGGCTTATGTGCATTGCTATGGGCATTGCTGTTATTGGTGATATATAAACATGTATTGTTGCCCAATGGAAATAGTGTGATTGATGGAAAGAAAGTATGATTTAATATGTGGCTCACCTATATGTAAATGTAAAGGTATGTTAGAGGTGTCCGGGTGGGCTAGCACCGGTTACCCTTCGCGGCCCTCCGGTTGGGTCGTGACAGTTTCAGTGGAATGATGCTTGTGAACGCAGCTTCCAAGAGTTGAAGGACAAATTAACCTCAGCTTCAGTCTTAACACTCCTAGAAGGGCCAGATGGCTATGTTGTATATTCTGATGCTTCCGGCGTTGGGTTAGGATGTGTATTGATACAGCACGGTAAAGTCATTGCTTATGCTTCGAGGCAGCTGTGGAAACACGAAAAGAACTACCCAACTCATGATCTTGAATTGGCTGCAGTTGTTCATGCATTAAAAATGTGGAGACACTACTTGTATGGTGTGCATGTCGATATTTATACAGATCACAAGAGTCTTCAATACATTTTCAAACAAAAGGAGTTATATCTGCGGCAGAGGCAGTAGTTAGAATTATTGAAAGATTATGATGAGAGCATTTTATAGTCAACCTCGGGTTAACCCTTTTTCACTTCAATTCTATATTTTTCTCAAAGTTGCCCGAATTCAGTCTAGACACCTCGGGAAGCATGTCAATGGTCCCCTCGGGTCAAAAATGAGCCAAACAATGCTTGGGAACGAGCGAAAGTGCCAAAAGAACTATAACGACCAAACGCGTCGTTACATCATCCCACCTGCGATCTAACAAGGGTAATTCAACAGTGTGAAGATCAGTATTGCTTGGCGATTTTTCTATGACCGGTACTGAATTGTTCGAATAGCTATGGATACTTCCTTTACCGTGAATCATGCCTTTTGATCATCCCAGATGAATTTGAGAGATTGATGCAATGAAAACGCCACAACCCAGCGGCGTGCAACTAAGGTCGTCCCAACAATAAGTTATAACTTATTTTGATATCCATAATAATAAGCTCCACAACAAACTCTGCGGGACCCATTTGTATGTGCAGATCTATTTCTCCAATTTGATCACTAGTTGCGCCATCGTAAGCTTTTACAATTGTTCGACTCTGGCGGATTTGGCCAATACCATATCCAAGCTGTTTCAAAGTCGTCACAGGGCATACATTCAACCCAGCCCCTCCATCAATCAACACTTGAGGGATAATCTTATCGCAACATTTGAATGTTATATGTAAGGACTTGTTGTGGGTCTTTCCCTCTCTTGGTAATTCGTCATATGAAAATGATAGCCTATGCGCTCGTATAACATACCCTACAATCTCAGCCAATATTCACTTGTACTGTCGACGAGTACTTGGACTTCATCCAAAGCTTTCATTAAGGCTAAGCGATGTTGAGATGAACTGAGTAATAATGACATTACTGATATCCTGGCAAGAGTCTTATGCAAGTGCTCAACAATCGAATAATCCCTGACTGGCATTTTCCTTCAAAAGTTTTCAGCTTCACCTTCAGTGATTGGTCTTTTCTGAGAATTTTCGTGACGTGACGCTTCGAGTATAGGCCCTTCTGGAGCATAACACCTTCCAGACCTGGTCATACCCTGAACGACAGCGGTTATCTCTTTTCCTTTATTGACCATCGTCAGGTGCGGTGGTTTGATCACAAAAGGTGCATTCTCAACTGGCCCTAATGTTTTGATTACGAAAGGCTCGTTCTGAATTCAAGCGACTGTTGAGGGATTTTTGAGCACGAAAGGCTCTTTCTTGGCTACAGCAGATGACTGGGACATCTCAGATTTCCTTGTCATGGGGCCTAACACTTCTTTTTGCTCTTGTAAGGACAACGAGGCGACGGTGTTTTCCAATCCTTCAATATATAGACAAATGGTCGTAGGGCTCTCTTCCCATTCATCATCTCCTTCTATCATATGAATTTGATTCCCTCCATGATTCGGGAGAGGATTTGTGTCCACATTTGGAGGTGTTGGCTCTACGATAAGCTCATGATTGCCAATCATATCTTTTAGCTTGTGCCTTAAGTTTATGCAATATTCGGTAGTATGGCTAACTTGTTTAGAATGATAGACGCAAGTGAAATCTGTCCTGTACCATCGATCCTTAGGGTTAGCTGGTTTTGGTGGAACAACATTCATTCGACCGGCGTCTCTTAGTTTGGCAAACAAACTAGCCCTTGATTCTGGTAAAGGAGTGAATACTCTCGGAGGTTTCTTTTAGGGTGCCTCATAGTTTGCTGGTGGAGGCTGATTTTGGAAAGTCTGATTTTGTGGAGCTTGGTTATTGGGTGCTGGCATTTGATAATTTGGTCGTGAAGCTTGGTTGCTAGGTGCTGGTATTTGGTAATTTGGTTGTGGAGCTTAGTAGCCAGGTTGTGTGTAGCACACAAACATCGAGCTATATTGAGGTGAAGTGCTTATATAGCTGGTTGGTGGAGGCGATTGGTAGTTGTCTTGATTTTTGTGGGTTATCTCTTTTTCTCGACTTTTTGGGCTAGTAGCTCTAGAAACATAAGCTACATCTTTTTTCTTCTTTTTGCAACTCGTGGCGCCAGACGCACCTGCTCTATTTAGTACGCTGACAATCCTGCCGGTCTTGAGGCCATCTTCGATGTCTTCCCTAATGGTGACTAAATCTGCAAAGGAGCTCCCTTTCATAGTTATCATTTTGTCAAAACAATCAGCTTCTTGGTACCATATAAATACAGCTTCCGGCTTAGCTTCAGTCATAGGTGGTAGCATACGCGCTGCCTCGTCTCTCCAGTGACTAGCATATTCTCTATAGGTTTCGATCGATTTCTGGCGAATTTTCTCCAATGAGAAGCGATCAGACACATTTTCCACATTGAAGCGGAATCTCTGCATGAATGAACTTTCCATCTCTTCCCATGTCTTCCATCGACTGATGTCTTGTGAGATGAACCACTCCATAGCTGTTCCTGACAGACTTCGACTAAATAATCTCATGAGCAAAGCTTCGTTTCCACCACTCCCGACCAACTGGTCGCAATAAGCTCTAAAGTGGGCCCTGGGATTGCCTGACCCATTGAAATGGTCAAATTTGGAAATTTTGAAACCTTCTGGTAAACCCAAGTCTGGATGTATGCACAAATCAGAGTATCTCAGCCTGTCTTTCTTCGTAGAGCCCTGCTCTATTTCAGCGATCTTCTTTCCCATCTCCTTCTCGATTTTGTCTATTCTAGCCTCAACGAATATTTCCATGTTCTGGTGAGGAGTCAATATGGGTGATATGGTCTTGAATATTTGGTTGCACGGGGCAGGTTGTAGGAGTTCCCGTTGCCCGAGGAGTTTGATAAGCGTTTGGGTTATGAGATATTGTAGTATGAGTAGGTATTTGGAAAGATGGTGTTTGGTGGGAGGAATTCCCCACATGGGTGGTGCTTCAGCGCAATGGAGTTTGAAAAGTAGTTCCGATCTCAGTTTGTGGAAAATGGTCAGGAATTGGTAAGTCTAAATTTGGGAAATTGGGTGCAGGCCTTCTAGCCTCAGTATTAGTAGCATTTTCTTTTTCAGCCCTCAGGCGGGCTGCTTCTTCTCTAGCTTCATCCAATTGCCTTATTAGCAGGTTGACAGCCTCTTCCAAAGGCATTCCATCTATGTCAGCTATTGGGGTACCCTCGACTAAGGCAGTTCTGTTCTGATTGTTGTTTGGTGGCGAAGTCCCATGCATGTTTTCTTCTTGTGGAGGGTTTAAGGACGCTACAACAACTTTTGATCGAGTAACTGGTGCCAACGAATCAACCCCTGTCTATAAGAGAAAATAACTCAAAGGCTCCAAAGTTAGTGTTTGTTTAGGCAGAAAATACAAAGTATCACAGTTTATAGCACATAGATTCATGTATCTTATTTCAACTCTTGATTGATTTACATTCCGTGGGTATTTTGGTCGTTTTGTGTTTTTAAGGACATTGATTTTTCAGTAAGTGGTCTTCATGGTTTATTTGCTTCTACTCATCCTGTATTAAGGGGGATTTTTAATTTTTATGATAAAAGGACCGAGTCTTAAATAGACTGTCTACGTATCCCACCAAAGGGAAATCAGGTCCTTCCATAGTTCAGGAATACACAGAAAAGGCTTTTTCCTATGCTACCTAAAACTTAGTTTTCTATCCTGACCAGGCCTTATGTAAGCTTCCCACATATCCCCAACGGGACATCAGGTCAGCGTGGTTTCATTTACATAAAAAGGAAAGGGATATTCCTCTTAATTGAAAGCAGTAAAGGGATACTTAGATTTTTCTACCTAACCAATGCTAGGCAATTTTTCATTGTCTTCTCATCTTCATCTTCTATCCTTGTCTTCCTGCGACAATCCAAATGTGGCCCTAATTCAGGAGGCATTCTAATTCCAGCTTGAAATCCACACATTCTTCAATGTCATGGCTAGGGCGACCATGGTGAAATACGCAAACCTTTTCTCTTGGAGGTTCTGGGCGAATCTAATAGGTTTGCGGCACTGCTCTTATCTTTTTGACACTACACAGTAGGGAGTGAATCCTGGCATATGACTCCTCAAATTTGGAGAAGTCAATTCTCCGGAACCTAACCCTCGATATCTTTTCTGGATGATTTCTCCCTTGGTCATGGGTCAAGAAAGAGTGGGTCCCCCATAGTTGGCTAATTCTCCCTTGGTCAATCCATTAGACCTACTTTCTTTCCAGCGCTCCACGCTCATTGGCTGTATGCCTCGACTGACTTCGGTGGTAGAGGCATTTCTTGTTGATCATGGAAGGAGCACACGGTGGAAACAGATTTGGGCTTTACGCGTACACTCCAAAACTCCTCAAAGTCTCTAAGAGTTCTCGTTTAGACATTTCTACTGGTGTACCCCAATTGTGCGATCTTGTGCCCTTGAGAACAATTGTGCATGAAACGGAGGTTCCTCGAGTTGAGATTCGCGCGGGTCCCCATAAACTTCCTGCTTCAAATTGGGGAATAAACAATTCGTCGTCTCCATAGGGTATAGGCTCAAGCCTTTTTTGTTGACTGAGTGGGATGTAGCTCCCAAGTGGTGCTTCCGGCACTTTTCCCTATTTTACCCGATTGGCAGGGTGTTGCTTAGTTAGTTCCTCAATATAAGCTAGGAGAGTTTCAACTTCTTGAATCTTCTCATTGGCTGCCCTAGTGGTCTGGAAACATGACCAGTTTAAACAAGAGTAAGACAATATCAAATCAGTTTTAACAAGCTCTTAAGTTCTCAGATTTTTCAAATTATCTTCAACAGGATTTTGGGAAACTAATCTAGACAGTTTACAAATCACAAACAAAGTCCAAGATAAAAGTCCAATTCTTAACTCATTTCTCAGAAATTCAAAGTGTTTGACAGGTTAAAAATGATGCACACATAGAGTCTCCAAACAAGCCAAAAAAGCACCCAAGAGTGACAAGTCCTGTGAGGTGTTCAGAGATCTTTAAATGAAGCTTCAAATCCCAACTTGTTTTCACATTGTCTTGTTAAACTAGTGCGAGCAAATAACAATTACACACATAGTCTTAGAGGTAAGTTTCAGATAAAAGCATTTACACAGATTTCAAGTAGTTTAAAATATGGGTCAAGTGAATGAAGACAGTGATTTCAAATGTAAAGCTATACCTAAATGATCATGGAGGGGTTATACTCAAGAACACAGCAGTATCCATCAACAAAAAAGGGACAAAATTATAACAGTTTCACATTCATTTCCCTAACCAGTTAAGTATGTCAATTCAAACAAGATTCAGAGAGGATTCCTAGAAATATTATTGAAGTCTAATGTAGAATCATCTATCAGTCAAGAATAGGAGTAACAGCCAGGTTAAAACTCAAGCAATTGCAGTTTCAGCTTTCCAAAAATATTTACAGTCTTCTTTTCAAACTCCTATAATCAATTTTCCAGAAAACAGGTTCCCAATCCTTATACTTAACACCTTTTCAATCATATTTCAGACAAATTTCCAAATTTTAAAGGTCACAAAGACAGCCAAAATGGAAAGGGGTAAGATGGGCAAACAAGCAAGTAGTTCAATCCAGTTTACACAAAGTCACATAATCTCTTCTTTCATGTAGATCAGTTTTGAATTTTAAAAATCCAATACACTCTTATAAATACGTGTATTACTAAGTAAAATAATTGTTTAGCCTAATTAAAAGTTAAAACTCGCAAATCCAAAATATTAGCTTTAAAACAAGCCTAATATTGACATAAATCCGGGCATTATTTTAAATATGAAAAAAAATGCGGTAAAAAATGAGCCGTAATTCATACGTCGTTTAAATTAACAATTTTTTTGGACTGGACCGAGCAGGATGAAAGCAAATAGCTCGTATTTCTTGTAATTGTCAGTTTTTTTTTTCAGGAAATAATAACTAAACGTCATTTTTGTAATTTTCTCAGGATTTTTGAAATTCGAATTTTTAAAGGGTACATCCTTACTCCGTCTTTGGCCCGAAAAATTTAAAAATTAAAATAATACGCATCTTATGAGGTGAAAATTAGGTGTCAACAACAGGGTAGAGGTCCAATTGGACAGCTGCTCGCTCAGATCTACGTCTCTAATGGTGGGCGTTTCTTCATACTCTTTTAAGATGACTGAACAATCTTCTTCTTGGAATAGCATCCCTATCCCTTTTTCAATGTCAGCATCGTTCGGCATAGGCATTCGGCTAGGAAATGACTGGTACAGTTTGGGACTGGATTTGCGGAGACCTGCGACCTCTTGCCTCTTTTTGGTAGATATCTCATCTTTAGTTGGGACATATCCCAATCTGAAACGAAAATTGTCTTAGGGAAAGGGAATTGGCTCAGTGATGCCATGAAAAATTCTTTCCCGGACCTTTCCCAAGCTCAAACCCGTTCAAGAGCATAGTCGAAGCAATCATCTTATATACTGCCGGCGTGGGGGTCTTGGGGTTTTCTATTTTTTGGGCAGCCTTTCTAAGTTCCATTACATGGAAATCTGTTCCTTTGGGTGCCGCTTTAATGACAGGCACGAAATTTTCCGAATAATTATGCATGCTTGCCTCTCCATGGATTATCACTTCTTGTTCACCCCAGATGAATTTCAAAGACTGGTGAAGTGAAGATGGTACTGCTATTTCCATGTGGATTCGTGGCCTCCCTAAGAGTAGATTGTAGTTGGTAGATATTTCCATAACCTGAAACTCGGTAGTGATCTTTGCTGGACCTATTTGAATGTCCAGGTCCACTGCTCCGGTGGCATCACATCGGCCTCCGTCAAATACTCTTATATTAGTGTGGCTCTAACGAACCTTCCCAAGGTCATATCCCAGCTGAGTTAGGGTAGACTCGAGACAAATATTGAGTCCCGCTCCATTGTCGATCAGCACGCGAGTCACTACTTTCTTGCGGCACATGACAGTGATGTGTAGTGCTTTGTTGTGATCGGCGCCTTTTTTTGGAAATTCTTTTTCCATGAAGGTAATTTGGTGTTCCTTTATAACATGGGCTACCATTTCGGCCAGATTTTCACTACTCGTCCCAGCTGGGATATGGGCTTCCTCTAACACCTTTATTAGAGCTGAGCGATGCTGGGGTAAACATTGTAAAAGTGCCAACACCGAAATTTGGGCCGGTGTTTTCTTTAGGTGCTCAATAATGGAGTATTCTTTGGGCTGCATCCGGCTACAGAAATCTTCAGCTTCACCTTTAGTGATCGCCATTTTCTTATTTTCTTCTCTTTGAGGTGCCCTTGGGCTAGATCTTCTGGGGTATAGCACCTTCCCGATCTTGGAATTTCGTGGGCAGCAGCGACTTGGATCACAAATTATTTTCGAGGCAGTGCAGGGGTTTCTTAGGCCACATGTGCAACAATTAGCACAGGGATCAATACTTTGAATTGTGGGAGTTCTAGTAGAGAAAGCGACTCCACTGTGCGCTCAAGTTCTTTCATGGATTTATAGATTATGGGCCTGCCTGTGACCCAGTTCTCTTCCTTTTCGATCATATGAATCACGTTGTTGCCATGGTTTGGCAGGGGGATGGTGTTCACATTTGGAGGAGCTGTTTGGAGTACAATCTCTTTCCGATCAATCGTGTCTTGTATCTTATACTTGGGATTGATGCAATCCTTAGTACTGTGTCCTATGCCATTAGAATGGTAGGCACATGTTTGTTCAGCTCGGTAGAACCGGTTCTTTGGGTCAACGACCTTTGGGGGAAGCGTTTGGATCATTCCGGCCGCGCTCAATCTTTTGAACAGACCAGTCTGTGATTCCATTAACCGAGTGAACACGCGGGCAAGCTTCTTTTTGAAGTTCTGACATGGTGCATTATAAGTGTTTGGTGGTGGCTGATTTTGGTAGGTATTAGGTTGGTTATTTTTTGGAGGACGGTAAGTGGGTGGGGGAGTCTGATAATTTGGTTGTGGAGCTTGGTAATTCAGGGGAGGTGATTGGAAGGTATTTTGTTTGGTTTGGTAATTTGGGGGTGGTGATTGGAAGGTCGGCTACACGTAATATACGGGCACCGCATTGTAAGGAGCAGTTATGTAAGTGTTTGGGGGAGGTGAAGCATATGCTTTCATTGGGAATGCTTCCCTTGTTTTGGGTTTTGGGATAGAAGTGTGGGATATGCTTACCACGTCTTCCTTCTTCTTCTTTATAAACCCGGTTGATCTTGACCCAGCGGACTTTCCGGTCATACTTATGATTCGGTCTATTTTGGGACCATCTTCTATGGTTTCTCCCATTTGGACTAGTTCGGAGAATGGTCTTCCGGCCATTGAAAGCATCCTGTCATAGAAATTTGTTTCTTGTGAATGGATGAAGAACCACACCAGTTCATTCTCTCCCATTGGAGGTTGTACCTGGGCAGCTTCTGTTCTCCACCTACCTGTATACTCATAGAAGTTCTCAGTGGATTTCTATTTGACCTTTTCTAATACATATCCGGTACCATTTCCATGTTAAACGAAATCTTTCTACAAAAGGCCGCAACCATGTCTTCCCATGTAATCCAACGACGTATGTTGCGCCGTGAACCATTCTGAGGCCTCCCCGGTTAAACTTCGGCTAAACAGCCTCATGATGAGTGCTTGCTTGTCTCGGACTCCGACTAATTGGTCACAGTAGGCCTGTAGATGCGCTTTCGGATTACCCGCCCCATTAATACAGCTCAAAACGTGGCACCTTGAAGCCTTCGGGTAAATTCAAATTTGGATGCATACACAAGTCGTCCTAACTTAGGCCCGTGCCTGTGTGAGCGATTTTCATTTTTCGCTTCAGCATTGCGGTCATCTTACGCTCGAGCTTCTCTTCTCGTTTTTCCTGCTCGGCCTTCCATGATTTTTCCATCTCCTCGTAGTGATCAATTTCTTGATCGGGTGAAAAAGTGCCTGGGGTGACAAGTGTGTGAAAGGAAACAACAGGGAGAGTTCGGTGAGTAGGGGTGGTTTTGGCGGTTGGTAGCGAGATGGTGCTTGGTTGTATGGTGATGTCGAGATGGGTGTTTTGTGGTGCTCGGTAAGAGGGGATAGAGTGAGCGGTTTCGGGAATTTAAGTAGTGTTAAGTAGTGTTGGAGTATGGTAAGAAGTACCAATGTGACCCTCGTGAATTGGGGTGAATGATATGATAGTCAAAGTTGACTGGGTGGGAAAATGATCAGGTAATGGTGAATTCAGAGATGGAAAAAACGGTGGAGGTCTTCTTTCTTCAGTAGGGGCCTCTCGGGCAGCATTAGCAGCTTTGTTTCGCGCCACTTCCTCTTGAAGATGGGCAATTTTCTCAAACATCATTTTCATGACGTCTTCAGTAAGTGATGACTCAGGCAGTTCATGCAGAGGCGATTATCTGAAAGCAATGTCAGAAGGGGTAGTTTCATTCTCTGATGTACCAGTCATCGTTTCTTTGCCTTTATCATGTCGGGATAGGGATGCTATTGCAGCTTTGGATCTTGTGAAGTATGCCAGTGAGAACACGAATCAACCTCTCCTTCTAGAAGAAAAGAATAACTCAAAGTTAAACAAAGTTAGTTTCGTTAGGTAATAGAAAGATAATCAAGATATCACAAGCAGATGGAAGTTAAAAACACTTATCACATAAATAATCATAGGTTTGATTTAAATGCTCAATTGATCTCTTATACCGGGACTTGGGTACTTAGGCTTTGTTAAGTGAGGAAAATATAATATTTATCATATATAAGGACCGAGTCTTACGTAGAGCCTACGTATCGCTCTGCAGGAAATCAGGCCCTTCCGTAGTTCGGTTTACATAAGATAAGACCCACTACCTTAAAACCTACCTGTGACCAAGCCCAATAGGGGCTTCCTGCATATCCCTCCTTGAGATATCAGGTCGGCGCAATTCCGTTTACACAAAAATGGGTGGGACAAATCCGTATTAAGTACAAAAAATGGGATCTCCTAAAACTACCCAAAAGGTGACCTTTCTTTTGAGGTCAAAACAGATTGTTTGTCTGTTCAACCCTTTCCCGGCCCTAAAGCTCCTAAATCCTAATACTGAGGCGGGAGCACCAACCAAATGGCGCCTTTGTGGATCAGGTTCTCCACCTCAAACTTGAATGCGTCGCATTCTTCTATATTGTGCGCCAAATCTCCAGAATGGTACAAACACATTTTGCGGCGGCCAACTCCTTCAGTTTGAGCTCCTCTGGTTCTGACTGGATAATCTTCTCGATGCTGACAAATTCTGAAAGATGCTAGCCTAAGAGTCCTTAAATACCGTAAAGTTGATGTGGCGTGATTTTATGCCACAATCGATGCTTTTTAACTATAAGTTTTACTTGTTTTTAAGCAAGTCTATGTCATTTTACGTAGTTTTTGTCATGTTTCAGGTAATACGAGGTCCCTAGAGCCTAAGTGTGGAAAACAAGCAAAAAAGTTGCAAAACTGGAATTAACTGGAAGTTCTGGAAAAGAGCCGTGGAAAAATACTCTACGCGATCGCGCAGAGTACCCACGCGATCGCGCCCACGCGGGAATTGTACTCCACGCGATCGCGCTGGAATGTAACGCGATCGCGCCTACGCGCGCTGTTAATTCCACGCGGTCGCGCAGGAGCTACACGCGATCGCGATTAAGGGAGCAGGGGAAGCTGACGTCATCCAGGCGATCGCGCATACACATGGCGCGATCGCGATGAAGGATTTTCGGCAATTTTCAACCAGAACCTGGGATTTGACGATTTCTTCCATTCCAGTTCCTATAAATAGAAAATGAGGGCAAAACATCAGTATCTTTTGGCAGCTCCCACAAGTTGGAAGCTAGGGTTCCTACACAAATTGTTCTTTCTTCTTTTTAATCCTTGTTGATGGAAATCTCTTGGTGACAATTAAGATTGACACTCTTGTTGTGCTTATTTATTCATTTGCATTGTTCTTAATCAAGTAGGTTTTTGCTATTTTAATTATTCTTGTTCATGAATGTTTTCAAGGGATTAGCTAACCTTTGAACTCGCCCATTTACTTTGTTTGAAACTCGGAAGAGGAAAAACGGAGTTGGGATAGGATAATTAACATGAATTTGGGGCGTTAACCCTCATCTAATGGAAGTTGACCTAGGAATAGGCAATACCACTTGTAGCCATATTCGGGTGTTCTTAATGCTCCTAATTGCTTGAGGGATCTTCAATTGGGTAGTCTAGTTAATCTTCGGAAGAAGTTAATTTAGAGTCATTATCCGAGGCTAAATAACATACACTTGCTATTATTTACAATTCGTGAAATAGATTGGATCGTTACTTGAGAAGTAGTTTCCCTCCTTCCATTCTTGTTGCCATTGATCAATTTACTTGCTTTCTAGATTAGAATTTATATTTCCGTATTTTATCAAAACCTTATAAAAAACCACCATTGATGCGTTCGGGCATAGCTATTGTTAGTGATAATTCCTAATCTGCTTAAATCACCTACATATTGTTCTCTGTGGGATTCGACCCCGACTCATAGTTGGGTAAATTATATTTGCATACGACCGTGCCCACTCTAATTAATAGGGTGGATTTGGACGTTATCAAAAGTCATAACGCCAAATATGAGTGTTCAACGTAATCCCTTTGGTTGGGGAGATGTTATCGTGGACCAAAAGTGATTGTGGGCTCCACATCTTGGTAATGCCTGATTATTTCGATCCTAACAAGTGGCATCAGAGCCAATGGTTAGCAGGTTGAATACAGGTTCAAGACCTGTTCAAATCAAGCAGTAACCAAGTTTATGATAATGAAGATATTGTCCTGCTACATGTGGAGACAATTTTCAATCATATTTTCAACAGTCATGCTGCTACATATTTTTAAAACAAAAATAATTTTTAACTCATGCTTAACGCATGAGCTCCAATTTTCAACTCATGCTTACTTTTAACGTATGAGCTCAAATTTTCAACCCTTGCTTACTTTAAACGCTTGGGCCAATTTCAACCCATGTTCACTTTTAACGCATGGGATCCACTTTCAACCTGTGCTCATTTTTAACGCACAAGGCACAAATTTTTAACCCATGTCTATTTTTAATCATAGCAAGCAGCAGTGATGAAGATTATGTGAAGAAGACGGATCAACTTTTGTAAAGAAAATACAGGCCAAAAGGGGAGATTTGTTAGGGCTTTGCCTTGATTTTCTTACCATATTTGGATTTTTTCTTTTCTTGAAGGAAGAGCAAAGAAGTTTCCATATTTGGTTTTACATTTTCCAAAAGCAAAATTTTAATATTTCATATTTGGGTAATCTCTTTCTTAAAGAAAAATATTTTGGACATCTATAAATTGAAGAATCCTTCTCATACAATATAACACAATAGCATCCATAATGTAGTCCTTTAGAGAGTTTTGCTTAGGGGGAGATTTTTCTCTTAATAGTTTTATGCTTTTACATTAGTTTTTCATATGTAGATCAATTAATCAAACAATATTAGAATATTATGCCTCTTTTAGTATGTTTTTCTTTGTTCTCTGATTTATCGTCGTTCAAAGTTTGCAATTATTAGCTTTCGTATGACGCCCTGATTATTTCAATCCCAACATGAGGAAGCTGCTGCAACAGATTCCTCAATTGTTGGAGAAAATCAAAACAGTTGTTGCGGTTGTTGCTGAGGAAGCTGTTGCAACTGTTTGATTTTCTCCAACAACTGAGGGATCTGTTGCAACAACTTCCTCAACTATTGCAACATGTTCATCAGTTGTTGCAATAACTTCAATACTGTTGTACTTGTTTGATCAATTGTTTAAGTTTTTTTTTCTTATTTACTTTGAATGATGCACAAAATTGATGATTTTTATTTGTTTCTTGTGTGCAGATAAAATGGCGCCAACCAAAAGAAAAGATCAGAAATAAACTACGACATCAAATAGATATAGTAAAAGAGCTAAGTGAAAACGCCATTAGATGACCTTGCTGAACAGGCAACAATATTTTCGAAACAGCAAATGAATCTCCAAGTCATAGTCAACATGATATATAAGCTTCAGAACAAAATGGGAGCTCAAAGACCAAAGAAGCCTTTCAATCCAAGTAGAAGAAGAAAAAGAAGTAGGAATAGGATCTGAAGATGGCGAGGATGGAGATGATAATGATGATACACATTTTAGTGAGCTTCATACCCAAGAAGGAGATGAAGATGAAGATGATAATACTACATCAATCTAAAAGTCAACGATCGGCAGTGAACAAAAAAACAAGCAGTTATATGATCAGAATGTCGAGTTTTCTACTGCTGAGTCATCCAATATTGTTTTTGTCAATTTGTTTGATTTATGTTATTGTTAAACAGTATTATGAATTGGATGTATTTTATGTTCAATATATATTCTCTATGTTCATTATATATTGTCTATATTTAGTAGATATTTCCAGCAAATATTAGATTTAAACAGTTGTTGCAATAATTTAGCAAATGTTGCAACAAGTCACAGAACTGCTGCAACAACTTAGGAATTATTGAAAATTGTTCCAACAAATCATATGAATTGTTGAAACAACCGAGAAATTGTTTAAGTTTTGATCCAACAAGTCACATTAATTGTTGTAACAATTATGTGACTTGTTGGAATAGTTTCGAACAAGAATAGCTTCAAACAAGTCATAGAGTTGTTGCATCTTCTGATAGAACTATTGGAATTATTTCCAACAAGTCACATATTTGTTGCAACAATTGCTCGATTGATCATCTATTATGATCAAATTACTATCTTAATGACACAAAATCTATAATTATTATTTAAGAAAATCATTAAATCACTCTATTGATCATTCAATTATGGTTGACTACACATATAATTACTCGATTGATCATCTATTATGATCAAATTACTATCTTATAAATTACTATCTTATTGATTAAGAATAACATTAAATATAGCTATTGGTCATTAAAAATCATTGAATCACTCCATTGATCATTAAATATGGTTGAATCTAATAATTCATTTATTGAATCACTCTATTGATCATTTGATTAAAGTTGTCTACACATACAATTGCTCGATTGATAATCCATTATGACCAAATTACTATATTATTGATTAAGAATATCATTAAATACAACTATTGGTCACTAATAATCATTGAATCACTTCGTTGATAGTTAAATCACCCTACTGATCATTCGATTAAGGTTGACTACACGTACAATTGCTTGATTGATCGTCTATTATGATCAAATTAGTATCTTATTGTTTAAGAATAACATTAAATATAACTATTATTCATTAAAAATCTTTGAATCATTTCATTAATCATTAAATATGGTTGAATCTAGTAATTCATTCATTGAATCACCCTATCAATCATTTGATTAAGGTTGTCTACGCGTACAAGTGCTCAATTGGTCGTCTATTATGATCAAATTACTCTCTTATTGATTAAGAATATCATTAAACATAGTTTTTGATCATTAGAAATCATTGAATCACTTCGTTGATCATTAAATATGATTGAATTTAGTAATTTAATCAATTAAATCACCCTATTGATCATTTGCTTAAGGATGACTACACATATAATTGCTTGATTGATCATCTTTATGATCAAATTACTATCTTATTGATTAAGTATATCATTAAATATAGCTATTGGTCATCAAATATAGTTGAATCTAGTAATTCATCGTCAAATATCATTGGATCACCCTATTAATAATTAGATTAATGTTGACTACACTTAGATAATTCCGCGACTCCAGGCCTCCTCTTTGTCTAGCTTCTTTGCCGTTTTAATGGCTACATATGGAGGAGATATTTTTCACTTTAAAATCTACAGAGGAACTTCTCAAAATTCTTCAGAAGGCACAGGACTAATTGTTTAGCAGTTGTTCCAACTTCTTTATTAGTTGTTGCAATAATTTTAGAAGTTTTTATACAACACCTTTAGCAGTTGTTGCAACAACTGTAATTGCTACGATATTTGTTGGAAAAAACTTCAGCTTTGCCCAGATAAAAAATTGATTAAAAAAAACACTGTCCACTTACAAAAAATCACCTTTGAAGTAATGCCCGGTGATACACGAATGAAATTCAGTCCAAAAAATATGTAAAGAAGAAGAAGAAGAAGGAGGAGGAGGAGGAGGAGCTTCGGGTCATTTGTGCATTTGCAATTTTGTGCTTTTTTTTTCCTTTTTAGTTGGTGATACACGAATGAAATTCAGTCCAAAAAAATATGTAAATTGGGTGAATTCATTTTTTTTCTTCCACCAATTTTCTAAAATGAAGAAGAAGCAAGGGGGAAGAAGAAGAGGAAGAAGAAGCAAGGGGGAAGAAGAAGAAGAAGAAGAAGAAGAAGAAGAAGGAGGAGAAGAAGCAGGAGGAGGAGCTTTGGGTCGTTTGTGCATTTGCAATTTTGTGTGTGTGTTTTTTTTTTCCTTTTTAGTTAATTTAAGGTTTTATATAACTTGGGTCAAAGTTTAAAAAAAAAATTGAGGGATTTTCCGAAAATGGGTCAAACCTTATTAATCACTAACCCAAATTTTCTCACCCCTACTCAATAAAAATAACTTAAGTCACTCCAACTTAAATTTGAAACTTTTTGTCATCCTTAATTAATTCTCCCTAGGTGCTCTTTAGGTGTAATTTTTTTTTATTTTGTTGTAATGGTAATAGTTACAATTATTATCAAAAAATGAATAATTAGACACTCTTCTTTAGGTAAAGGTTGAACCCATTGGGAGCCCCTTGTGGTCTGCAAGATATTTCACTTAAACACCTCAAATACGTCTTGTTTCATTTAGACACCTAAACTTGAGTTAAAATGTGTTATTGAACACTTTTGTTGATGTTGCATTATGCGAATAGTTCACCTTTTTGTGGAGCGCGAAAAAGAATATTTTTTTAGTTTTTATTTTATTTTTTCTTTCTCCTTCATCTTCTTCCTCCCTCCCTCCTACCACTTTCTTCACCATATCCACCCTTTTTCTTCATCTACTCTCTCACTACTACCACCGGAACCACCACGTCTCCGTCATTTCCTTATTCACCCACCACAAGAACCACAATATCTCCACCTTTCTAATCCATTTGTAACAACAGATACATAAAATAAATCTGGGTCTAAAATTATTTTGGTGGAACTTCATTTTTTTCGTTTGAGCATAACTTAAAGAAGCAAAACGAAAACAAGGGGTGTGGTGGAGAAAAACAGGGCACATTTTTGCAGACAAAAGACCCAATCGGGTTAAACCCATCAATATATTCAAGAAAATATAAAGAAATACAGTTAAGAAAACACATAATTTCACCTTTCTAGAAATCAAAATCAAAATCAACTGAAGGAACCATCAGAATCACTGTTTTGTCACTCTGGATTGAAGAAATTGAGATAAAAATTTGAAGACTCCATTAAAGCTCATTTGAAAACGAGAAAATATATATAATTAATGGAAAGATTTCTCTAGCTTAGATTTCATAAAATGGAATAGATTGGAAGTTGTGTAAGTAGCGGTTACGGGGGATGAATGGAGATTAAAGAAAAAGGGAGGTGGGTGGGGACGATGGCCGGCATCAATGGTGGTTCTGCTAGTCAAGGAGTGGATGAGGACGGGGCTTAGAAAATAAGATTTTTAATTAACTAAAATAGTTTTAAAATAATTGTTCTACTCGTGTTTTATTTTTTAATAATTATTTTGGATATATACGCCACATGTACTAATTTAATTTGTCAATTTGCCACGTCATTAGCAAGTGTGTTACACACACATTACATATTTGGTTGATTGTGCAAAAGTGTCTAAATGAAATATCAAGCTCCATCTTAGGTGTCTAACTGGAACAAGGCGTATTTGAGGTGTCTAAGTGAAAGATCTTGCAAATCACAAGAGGCCCCCGACGGGTTCAGCCTTAGATAAATACTCCATATTATTTCTAACAATTTAATTTGTGTAGACATGTGTGGAATGTTTGCATGATCAAATCAGTAATAATCACAGTTGAGTTCAGAACTGGAAAAGGGCGCTGGAGTACGGCCAGATAAAGCTGATTGATTATTGAGAAGAATTTAAGTTATATATACATTGATCGATTGTGTTAAATCTTTTTTAAGCTAGTATTAGTGAATTTTAACATATAGATACATAGCAGCATGGGCAGATGAAGCTTTACATAATCGAGTTCATTCGAACTCATTACTTTTGACACGCAATATAAATTTATGTGTAAAAATTCATTAATTAATATTGCAACAAATAGTAAAATATGAACGGGTGAAAATCATTCCCCCCCAACCACCCACCCACGCGAACTTTGCCTTAAAAAATCAAAACACCTCCCCCCAGTAGACATCTTCCCCCTTTTTACCAATATCCAGTCACTGACCGTAGCTTTAAAATATTAACCAATCACTAGAAGGGCAAAACGTAATTTCCTTTGTCTTCCAATTTAGTGGGTTGCCCCAATTAATTAATATTACCCTTCAAATTTTACAGCACAATTTCTTGTTGTTCAGAGAAGAATGATCAATAACCTACCTTCACCCGCGCAAAGTGAAGGTACGCAATCTCGACAAGCTTCACTCTTTTGCCTCCAGCTATTTTGTCATTGTGTTTTGCCTTTTCGATTACCAACTATTTTGTCATTGTGTTCTGGAGCATGAATACTACATATTTTATATGATTTTGTATTTTGCTAGTTATTTTCTGGAGCATGACTACTACGTCTTTTGTATTTTGAAAGTGACATATTAATTAAGTGTACTTAAAAAATTGTTTTCGGATTTCCTAGTTTTGCACAATGTAGGAGCTTTCCTTTTTATCATAGACATAATTTTTTATTTTATTTTTTTGCCTTAAAAGATACACCAAACTTACACTTAATCTAAATTGGTGTTATTTCAGGGATGTTATTCACATTATCGTTACATTGTCCTGATAAGTGCTATCAAGTCTTTCATGTGGATGATAATTGTTATGGGATTTTGTATTTGCTAGAAGATGCTCATAATGCTTTAACAGGAGGTCCTTCTACTTGGTTGGAAAAAACTACTTGTTTAGAAGCTATTCATCCGAATACTGGTGTTATAATAAAACTGGATAATGATGCTGATTTAAACATGTTGTTTAATATGTACAAGGATTTGGGAAAGGGTGAGGTTCACATAAATTTGACTATAATGAATGAAATCCTTGATGAAGCTGAGGGTGAAATTTTACAGTGGACCGACGATGAAGAAGATGAAAATATGATTGAGAATATGGAGGCTCACTCAGATGACCAAAATATCGATGATGGTTATCTGATTATGAATCTGATGAAAATGGAGTATTTGAAGGTGTTAGTGATGATGATGAAGCAATTGATCACCCAATGGAAAAGGTAAGTGACAAAATGCAAGGTGAGGTTTTCAAATATATCTATGATGAGAAACTGAAGAAAGAGATAGTTGTACTTAAAGTGGGGCAAATATTTAATAATGTCACTCATTTTAGAGAAGTTATGGAAGAATTTGTCCGCCAAGAGGGTTTTCCTATTGAAAAGCTAAAGAATGAGAAGAGAAGGTTTATTGCTATTTGTAAAGATAGAGGATGTGATTGGAAGATTCGTGCTTCCCCTTACAGCGATGGCATAACTTACAAGATTAAAAAATTAAGCGGTCCACACACATGCCTCCAAGATATGAAAGGTCATGGAGCAACTTCAAGATGGATTGCGAAACAATTTGAGTCAGATTTCAGAGCCGATTATGATTTGTCTGCGGATAAACTTTATGTTTCATTGAAAGAGAAATTCGGCCTCGATTTTAGTAGTCAAAAGTTGTTAAGGGCAATAAGGATTCAAAGAAAAATAGTTGTTGGAGATCATGAAAAGAGTTATATGCCAAAATACCACAATACATAGCTATTCTAAAAGACACCAATGAAGGTGTTATGATCAAGTTAAAGTGTATTGGCTTAGATATACTGAATCCCGGGTGCAATCCAATCCTTGAACACTTTTACATTAGCTTTGAGGCACAAGGTTATGGTTTTGTTAATGGTTGTAGGCGCTTTATTGGTGGTATTGATGCTTGTTTTTTGAAGGGCCCCTTTAAAGGACAATTACTTGTTGCCGTTTCACTTGACGCAAATTCAGGTATTTTTCCTTTAGCAGTCATGATTGCTAATAGGGAAGACAGGCCGACATGGGAGTATTTTCTTGATTGCTTGTCCAATTCTGTTGGAGCTATTGGAGGCATCACATTTATGAGTGACAGGCAAAAAGGGCTCAAGAATGCCGTGAAAAAAGTTTTTCCCATGGAAAATCATAGATTTTGTGCAAGACACCTTTATAACAATTTTAAGGTAAAAAATCCTGGTCCAAAGTTAAAACAACTTTTTTGGGCAGCAGTTAAGGCCTATAATGAGCAAGACTTTTTGCAAGTTATGGATGAGATGAAAGAAATAAGCAGATCTGCTTATAATTGGTTGTTGTATGACTGCAAAGAACCACTTGGGAGTTAATTTGATGAACATGTAAGAAACGATCATGTGACGAATAACATGACCGAGTCTTTCAATGCTTTTGTGGTGAAAGTTAGAGAAAAGCCAGTTTTTACTTTGTTGGAATGGATTAGAAGGAAAACTATGACTAGATTTCAACAAAGATATGAAAAAGCCGTTGCTCTAGCAACTCCAATTCCATCAAAAGCGAGAGAAAGAATTAATCGAAATCAGAAGGAGGGGAGGAAGCTGCTTTGTTTCAGAGGTAGTGATCACTTGTTTGAAGTAAATGACTCAAAAAACTATGTGGTGAATTTACAGGAAATGTCTTGTCAATGTAGAGAATGGCAAATTAGTGGAGTGCCGTGCAAACATGCACTATGTTGCATGACTCATATTAGAGATGATCCTACCAGATTTGTTCATCCTCTACTCACTAGAGATTTTTATGTGAAGTCTTATTCTAAGACAATCAATCCGGCTCCAGATGAGAGCAAATGGCCAGCTGTAGATCACCCTGTTGTGTGTCCTCGTGAAGATATAGAGAAGCAGAGAGGTAGAAAACCAAAGAAAATAAAAAGAGAATTGGATGAACAACCAGCCAAGAAGAGATCAGTTCATTGCACTTGCACAATATGTCATCAAATTGGACATAATAGTAGAACGTGTGGAAAGAAACAATCAACTACAAATGAGGGTGGACTGCATCAGTAAGTTCATTACTTTATCACTTTCCTAACTTTGAGTTCTTAAACTGAATAATAAGTATTTCATGTTATTAAATTTACAGGTTTCATTCAATTGACTGGGATGAACATATGGCTAGCTTATTGATTATACTGAAAACATTATCACTTTTTTTGAAATTTTTTCAGTCATTTGAACTACTGTTTTTGCAATTCAGTTTTAGTTTTATGGATGTACATCTTGTTTTCATGGATGAATTGAGCATAAACATTGTTTGCTAAAAACATATTGATGCTACAGGAACAGCATATGATTTTGAGAATTGAAACACTTAATGTTTGAGATTGGGAATGTCCGAGACAGCTTAAGGTTAATGCCGGACTTCCAAAGGAGGGAAATGGCTGCAAATTTGGCAATGAAAATGGCTGCCATGTTTGGTGATAGCAGTGGAGATGAAGGAGGATTTGATTGATAGAAGCCGGATAAAGTTCACTGATCACATATGCCCCTCAGTTTCACTTCTTGTGGAGCTGTTCATAAACTAAAGGAATCTGATAAGCGCGTTGTGCATTCGTGTTTAAGTGAGATCGACGAGCTAGCTGTTTATCAAAGAGATCTGCTATAAAAAATCACAGCTTTAATTTTGTGTGTTTATGATCCTAGCAGGTGATTGGAAAGGGTAGAAATGTTTTAGCTTGTTCAGGCTTCTATAGTAGTTCTTTAGATTTTCCTACCAGAAGTGATTTGTGTATTATTAGCAAGAGTAATATATTATGTTATGAGAATCAGCTATGTTCTCTTGTTGACACACGCAAGAGGAAACAGAGCGGTTAGTTTCATGAGAAAAAAAAATGGTGTTCCCAGTAACAACAGCCTGCAATGGTATCTTGACCAAATCCTCCCCTTAATCGTAATAGACAAGCATTAGAAGGAAAAAAAGAATAAACCTACTTAATCTAAGAACAAAGTGAACCTGAGTGTTTGGTGATGTGCTGAAGAACACGACGCACTTTGGCAGAGAGATTGCACTGTGAATTTTTAAGGGTAATATTAATTAATTAGGGCAGCCCAAAGGAAATTACGTTTTGCCCTTCTTGTGATTGGTCAATATTTAAAGCTACTAGTCAGTGACTAGATATTAGTAAAAGTGGGGGAAGATGTTTATTGTTGAAAGTTGGGAGGGAGTTTGATTTTTAAGACAAAGTTCGGGGGTGAGGGGGGGGGGGGGGGGAGGAAATGATTTTCACCCAATACAAACCCATAGCTACATAGTACTATATAATAGATTCAATGTTGAAAAAACTTTAAAGATTAAATGCATGGAACTTAAATCTTGGATCCGCCTTTTTATAGCAGGTTAGTCACTATTTTTGTTAGATTACCATTTAACACTTACCAAGAAATTTATACAATGTAATTATCTAATAAATGCTTATTCCATAAATATTCTTTTTACATGTATAAGTACGTAGAAGTTAATCTCACTAAGGTGAGTACCTGTACTTACTGGTCTCTCTATGACCCCCTATTTATTTCCTCTGTGTGTTTTGAATAAATGACAGCGACCTGAGTAAATGCATGCACGAGGATGAAGCCATATATATATATATATATATATATATATATATATATATATATATATATGTGCTAGCTAGGACTGTTCTCTCTGAGTTTTCATTGGTAACGGATCGAGGTTCATTTTGCTATAAATAGCATATCTTCCTTGAGATAATGCAAGTTTAAGACTTCAAAATTTGCTATTCTCATGCAACGAACTATCAATTGCTCGTGTCAATGTCTCAAGGCTGTCTATGATCAGTTGACACAGTAGTTACGGCTACTATTAACTGCATGCATGTCTCATCTACCGTCGAAACAAATGTTTGTCTTTCTATTGCCTTTAGATTCTGAGAATTTCATATTTGGGGCCTAAATATTTGATGTAGGAAATATTTTCCGTGTTTCCTTTCATTCCTTGAATTGGTTAATATACAAAATATTCTGACCTAAAATAGGAGATTACAAAATATACAAAATATTCTAACCTAAAATAGCAGACTACAAAATATTCTAACTAATATTTACATAATCTATCACAACCCCGCAGTCGAAACGGGAGGTTTGCGAACGCTGAGACTGTCCCGAAAATCTTCAAATAAGACTTGTGGAAGTCCCTTGGTGAAAATATCGACAATCTGATAACGGGATGGAACATGAAGGACACGAACCTGTCCTCGCGCAACCTTCTCACGAACAAAGTGAATGTCCATTTCAATGTGCTTGGTGCGCTGATGTTGCATTGGATTCCCTGAAAGATAAATGGCACTCACATTGTCACAATACACCATAATAGCCTTATGAATAGGACAATGTAATTCCAACAGAAGATTGTGAAGCCAGCATGACTCGGAGACAACATTAGCAACCCCCCTATACTCCGCCTCAGCACTCGAACGAGAGAGGGTAGGTTGGCGTTTCGAAGACCACGATATCAAGTTATCTCCAAGGAAGACACAATAACCAAACGTTGACCGACGTGTGTCATGGCAGCCCCCCTCAATCCGCATCAGTGTAGGAAAGGAGGTCAGTAACTGAGGATGGATAAAGATGCAAACCATAATCAAGTGTACCCTGAATGTAACGGATGATACGCTTAAGAGCATGCATATGAACCTCTCGCGGTGCATGCATCTGTAAGCATACCTGTTGAACAACATAAGAGATATCTGGCCTCGTGAAAGTAAGATACTGAAGTGCACCTGCGAGACTGCGATAGTGAGTCGGGTCATCATATGGAACACCCGATGTGCTGCTCACCTTCGGTTTGGTATCAACCGGAGTAGAAGTAGCCTTACACGAAGACATCCCAGCTCGATCAATGATTTCTTCGGCATACTTACGTTGCGACAGAAACATGCCATCCTTATGGCGAGTGACATGAATGCCAAGGAAATAATTCAAAGGACCCAGATCCTTCATAGCAAATTCCGAGGCAAGGAGAGCCATAATGGAGCATCGGAGAGAATCTGAGGAAGCAGTGACAATAATATCATCAACATAAAGTAAAATGTATGCCATATCGGACCCCTTTTTGTAGATGAACAAAGAATTGTCAGATCTGCTGTTTGAAAAACCAAGAGAAGAGACATAATCTGCAAAATGCTTGTACCATGCCCTCGGGGCCTGCTTAAGTCCATATAAGGACTTACAGAGTAAACATACATAATCCGGATGAGTGGGATCTCTGAAACCCAGAGGTTGATGCATATACACTGTTTCCTTGAGCTCCCCATGTAAGAAAGCATTCTTCACATCTAGCTGATGAATAGGCCACTTCTTTGATAATGAAAGATTGAGAACGGTACGGATCGTAGCTGGCTTGACCACCGGACTGAAGGTCTCACCACAATCAATGCCAACCTGTTGAGTCTTTCCATCACCTACAAGACGGGTTTTATGCCTCTCAAAATCACCATTAGAATTTTCTTTATGAGTGAAAATCCACATAGAACGAATAACATTCACATTAGGTGGACGGGGCACCAACTCCCACGTCTTATTTTTAATAAGAGCATCAAATTCATCATCCATAGCCATTTTCCAATTCAGGTCACGAAGGGCGGTCACAGGGTTACGAGGGAGAGGGGATTTCGTAACCATGGTATTCAAGTTAAACGTACGTTTTGGATTAAAAATACCATGTTGACTCCGGGTCACCATTTGGGGCAGATTGGTAGATTGGGGCGGCTGGGGTGATGTTTGTGTGGGTGTGAGAGATGGAGCCGAGGGCTGTTGGCCCAAGGCAGAGAGGAGAGGGGCAGGTGCGGTATGGGAGGCGGCTGCCAACGAAGGGGACGTGGCAGGACTTGCCACGGTAGGAGGGGGGCAGTCGGCTGGGTCACGGGTCCCACGGTGGGAGGGGGGCAGTCGGCTGGGTCATGGGTGCAGCGGGGGGTGGGTTGGGCCGATTAACAAGATCATTAGCCATATGATGCAACCAAAATGGCGAAATCCCATCATCCAAAAAATCATAAGTAGTTGAAGTGGGAGAATGTAAATTGGAAAATGGGAAAACATTCTCATAAAAAATCATGTGACGAGAAATAATGATTTTGTTGGACGATAAATTATAACACTTATACCCCCTATGATTCGTAGGATACCCCAAAAAGACACATGGTGTAGACCGGGCTTGCAATTTGTGGATAGTCGGAGAAGGAATGAGGGGATAGCATAAACACCCAAAAACCCGAAGATGAGAGTAAGATGGCTTGCTTTGGTATAGCACTTGGAGAGGAGAAACATGACCCAATAATTTGCTTGGTAAAATATTAAGAAGATATGTTGCTATTTGTAAGGCGTGATGCCAAAACAAAGGGGGGAGAGAGGCAGCAAGGAGAGTCCGAGTGATATTATTGATAGATCGGATTTTTCTCACGACTAAAAAAACGGAAAAAACCGTTGACAAAAACCGACGTCCAGCGTCGGTTTTTTTAATGAAACCGACAGGAAACCGTCCTTTTAAGGTCCGTCGGTTTTCATAGTCTCGCTTTTTGAAAAACGACGGACCACGTAGGTTTTTTTCCGACGGACTGCGTCGGTTACGTAGTCCGTCGGGTTTTATTCAAAAAATTTTAAAAAATAAAAATAAAAAAACCGACGGACAGAGTCAGTTTTATTAATTTCTGATTTTTTATCTTATATATAAATAATATATATTTTATAAAAAAAAATGACGCATTGCGTCGGTTTTTTATATAAAATTTTTTATTTTAATTAAAAAACCGACACAGTGCGTCGATTTTTTTTATAAAATTTAAGAATTAATTTCCAGAAAACCGACAGATAGAGTCGGTTTTCCGTCGATTTTCTGGAAAATTTGCAAAATTAATTTCCAGAAAACCGACGGACTGTGTCGGTTTTCCGTCGGTTTTCTGGAAAATTTCCAGCATGCAAATCATGCATTTTCTGCAACCACACCTGCATAGAAACCAGTACCAAAAGCTGCTCAGAAACCAGTAACAAAAGCTGCTCAAAACTAGCATTAAAATGCTCCAAATCAATTCTAAAAGAGCTACAACACATAAAATCACCCTAAGTAATAATAAAACACATCAAACACTATCTAAACACATCAAATACGATCTAAATAGACCTTCAAAGTTCAGAAATATTTAAATGTCCAACCAAAAGTACCATTAACAAGTTTTAACATAAGTCCATTATTAAATCCAAACTACTACAACTGATCATCCGGTGTGCGGGCTACGTAATCACCATCATCATCATCTTCTGGGTCAGGGGGGGGGGGGGGGGGGAGAAGGGGGCACACCAAAGTGTCCACATGCGATGTGGCTTTTAACTTGTGCCATTAGCGATTCAATGTTTGCTTTCATGGTGTTACTTTCCTCAACTCTTTTTGCCTCAGTCTCAGCTAATTTCCTATTAAGTTCAACAATTTGTTGCGCCATAGCTGCGACCTGAACACCATCAACTCCCTCGGCTTGTCGAGAAGACCCTTCACCTCGCAATCCTGACCGAAGGCGACTTAAGTTGTTCCTTGGGCCTAGACCGTACGCTCTACCCTTTTGTACTCCCCCAACTGCTCAACACCAAAAATCTATCTCTAATTCCGGTGGAGAACGACTCGAATGCTCAGGCTGAGTTTGGCTGTACTGGTCCACATGATCCATATATTGCGTCTGTATATTAAAAAATGAAACTTAGTATATAACGAATATATCATAATTAAACTTATATATAATTACTTAAATAGTAAAATTATCACTTACATAGGAATTACGAGCCCTGTCCTCAACCCATAAGGTCGGATCCGACTCCTGCTTCTTCTTTTTTGTGTGGGTCTTTAGGAATATCTGATCCTGAGTTGGCATCTGTCCCGTAGCTTTTTTCTGCAAAAAAAAAAAAAAAAAGTTAAACATAAAATTAATAGCTCAATAACGATATATTGATCGTAGGTAACTTTAAAAGTATAAAATTACTTACCATTGTCCTAGCCACGTGCCCTAGACTTCTTGCACCCGCAGTGTGCAAAGAGCCACCTTTCTGGGATGCACGGGCAGCCTTTGCCTGCTCAGACTTGGCGATAAACTCAAGAGTTCGTCAATATGCCTTAAGTTTCTCCCACAGTTCAGCGTTTAGCCATTGGGGCATCGTCATATACCTTCTAGCCCTCGAAAACCAATCAGACAACCTTGTACTCCCCTTCTTCTCAAAGTTTGCAGCAACCCTATCATTGTCCGTTGGATCCCATGTACAATACATCTGCAAATCAAATAGCGAATGTTAGATGATTTATATAAAAGTAAATTCAAGTTATGAAATGTATAATAAGATGCATACGTTAAACTCTCTAAACATAGCCTGTCGAGTATCTGTTATATCCCATATTTTCATATATTGGGACGTTTTAAACTAAACGTGACAAGTTAAAGACAAGACTATTTTAAGATACGGAGTAGAGATTTTAACTTCCGGTTTCGTTTCAAGTCATAATTCAACTACAATTTCGTTTTCCATGTGTAGCCTAGATTAGTGCCATGGTCAAAGGTTATTGACCCAAGATTAGTGTGGTACACATGTCCAAGTCTTGTAGGGAATACACATAATGAAAAATCAGATTTACTCCACAACTCACTACACCATTTCAACACTTACAAGTTAAGAACACATAGAGAGAGAAAAGGAAACTCTTGACCTAGAGTTAGTCGAAAGTGAGGTCCAAATTTGTTCCAAAAAAAAATCAGTTTTCTTCCTCAAATCAACTCCTCATTTAGTGTACAAGAATATGTAGTAGTTGTTGAAACGAAACCAAGAAGTGAAGCACCTCAATAGTGTTGAAAATTCGTCCAAAGTGAAGAACAAGATTGTAAGGTAAGAATGCTTATTGTTCTTGTGTTTCATGACGATTTGAATGTATAGTTCATGCATGATTGTTGTTGGATTGTTGTTGTAGTTGAAGTAGAGAGTTATCCATGAGTATTGGTGAAGTCATGGTTGATTTCATTTTGCTTGTATTGTTGATGAATTGAATATGTATCAACATAAGTAAATGAACAAAGGTTGTAGAAGTTTGTTTGTGATGTGGCATGTTGGATATTGGACTGTTTTTCTAAAAATTAAAGTGAGCCATGGGTTGAAGACTCTAATGAAATCATGTCTAATCTTCTTGTACATGTATTGGAAATGGATTGAATGTGTTGTAGTTTGGATAAAAGGATGAAAATCATGAAGTTGTTGGACTAGTGTTAAAGCCGTGTAAAGGGACTGTTTTAGGGGAGATTATGGACTGTTTTGTGCCACATTTTGATTGTTGTTGTTATGGACATTGTGGTGTATTGTATGCATGTTAAATATGTGAATTAAGGTGCTAAAGAAATGAATTATGTTGAAGCATACAAGCAGTCCAAAACAATGGACTGTTTTAGTGCTAGAGGTGAAATTGTATGTGTTGAGTGTTGATTCTTGTTATGAACGTTTAGTGGAAGTGAAGCATAATGATTCAAGTTGAAATTGATATGAATTGTGGGCTGTTGTAAGAATGGAAATGATGCTAAAACAGTTCCAAGAATCATGAAAGTAATGTCATTAAACATGTTGTTGTCGTTGTAAGGTTTTTGTGTCGACAAGGTAGTTGTTTGCGTACGAATTTGGTGATATATTTATCGTGTGACTGCTGGTCGTATATTACTGAAATTATATGAAATGAAGACATGAAATAATGTGTAAGAATCATATGTGGTTTGCTTGGTATGTTCGTAAACGTTTGCAAGAATTCCGGGCACCTTTATGTTGTTGGTTAGGGACTGTTTTAGGCGTGTTGTTGATTAGGGACTGTTTTGGACGTGTTGTGGTTAGGAACTGTTTTGGACATGTTGTATTCTTTAAATTGGAAATACTAATGATAGTTAAGAATATATATTGTATTTACGTTGTTTGGGTTGTTGTAAAGTTGTTACACGAAAACGTTAAGGCTACGGATTATTAGGAGTAACTTGAGAATGTAGTAGTCGTATGTGAATCGTTATGGAATGTTGTGAATGTGGGCTATTTGGAATTTTATGTGGGCTGTCCGGATTGGTATTGAACATATGATTATTGATGTTGGGGTGGTTGTATGTAGTTGATTTGAATGCGAACGAAACGTCGTCTAAATGTTTGAAAGGGATTGTTGACGTTAAAGTACGTATTGAATTCCCTCGTAGACTAATTGTAGCTCTTGATATCTTGATATAGGATAAGTGTTTTTGGGCAGAAAGTACAAGTTATAATATGACTAAACACTAAAGGTATGTAAAGCCTATTCCTTCTTTCTTTTGGCATGTCCTAGACGTAAGTATGAAACGATATGAACCTTGGGGTAAATTCTATTCTCTAGTTCCATGTATGACTTATGATTCTATATTTTATTAAGGTTGTTGTCATGTGCCTACAATATGAGTGACTAATGAATAATGCATGAAAGTTCCTATTCTTAAAGAATTGCACAACTAGAGACATACTTGACTTTTAAAAGCTACATCATGTTAAAGTGATACATGTACATGAAATCTGAAACGTTTCTTGTAATAGTTTGTTATGAGACTTAAAATGAACTGAATATGAATATTATTTTGACACTTTAGAGCTGGTTAGTTGCTTATCCATTGAGTCTAAAAAGATGAATTGCATATATATGGTTGCTCATTATTCTGCTCGTGCTTACCGCTATATCCTTCACTGAGTCCCGGGCCAGGACACGTTTTCATGCGCATGTTTACTACATTATTCACCGAGTCCCTCATTAAAGGGCCGGGACACGTTATATATATATATATATGATGATATGATGATATGATAATGTGATGATATTATGATATGGAGATGGCGGCCAGGAGGGCATATATTCCTTATTACCGAGTCCCTCATTAAAGGGCCGGGACACGTACATGTTTATGTTTATGATTCTATGATTATAATTACCGAGTCCCTCATTAAAGGGCCGGGACACGATATATATGTTATATACAGAATGATTATGCAGCTTTGATTACAAAACTCTATAATGACATTGATATGAGAATTATATAGATGGAATATGTTCAAAGGCAAGTTTTATGAAAATTCTGGTTGTTGCATTGAGTCCTACATACCTTGTCTCAATATAAGTCTATTATTATGTTTCAAGCTTTACATGCTCAGTACAGATTCCGTACTGACCCCCTTTCTTCGGGGGGCTGCGTTCATGCCCGCAGGTACAGACGCTCGTTTTGGAGATCCGCCGGCTTAGGATACCTATTCAGCTATTTTGGACTGCTCCTTTGTTCTGGAGCCTAGCTTGTGGTATAACTTCGTTTGTTGTATATATAAGTGTTTATTCGGGTACGGCGGGGCCCTGTCCCGCCATATGATACGGTCATTACTCTTAGAGGTCTGTGGACATCGGTGTGGGTCTGTTTGTAGTTGTTGATGCGTTTTACGTCTATGACTTATGTTTGGGGCGTACCCATTCGTAATGGCAGCCTTGTCGGCTTGCATATGTATGTATGTTTGTTATTTTGTATATCGTGGCAGCCTTGTCGGCTTGCGTAGGAATATATATATATATATATATATATATATATATATATATATATATATATATATATATATATATGTTGTTGTTTAAAAAGTGCAACTCCTCAGGAGACAGGTGCCTAAGACAAACAAAACTTGACAGCTTAAAAATAATGTCCTATTTTTTTTTTTATGTACAAATGAGATCATGACATGCTAATTGCAAATGACTACGGTTAATAGATAATATGAGTGTCCAACTCGGGCACTAGTCACGGCCTACGGGGTTGGGTCGTGACAGTATCATATGGGATTTCACCCCCATGAAGTATAAAAATGATTGCCATAAAGCCTCCGAACAACATCCAGCACGACTTTTGTAATGTCGTGATCTGGATAGAACCTGCAGTTAAAAAATTTAATGCATATTAGATTAAGATGAAAAAAATGTTAGGAAAACTTAATAAAAGACAATCTTACCCAACTCCCTCAGGCACGATGAAAATCCGACCCATCGCATCTCTATCTCCCGGCTGTAAACCATGATGTATCGGTGCCTGTATAGGAGCCGGTGCAGGTGCAGGAGCAGGAGCAGGTACAGGAGGACGACGATGGGTTTGAGACTGGTTGGATGGCAGTGACTCAGGCTCAGAGCTGCTATCTCTAAGGCGCAAATTAGATACACTTGGAGGTGTACTATTTGGAGAAAGAGAAGGAGAAGAAGACAAAGTGGCCGATGTGCTAGGAGATCTGCCACGTGGTGGGAAATACATAGGTATAGGTATAGAAGTAGGATAGGTAAATGATGCCGGCTGAGGTGGTGCCGGCTGAAAGACCCACTGACCAGACTGGCCCAGCATAGAAGAGCCAGGCATAAAAAAAAAAGGCGGAGTAGACTGCATATGTGGAGCGGACGGAATGGACTGACTACTAGTAGCTATAGGATCTATAGGTCTTTTATAGTTTCTCTTACTAGTACCTCCAGCTCTACCTCTACCTCTATCTTGATCAGTACCACCTGATGACATCTGCATACATAAAATTAATAACTCAATAATGATATATTGATCGTAGGTAAAAATTTAACAAGTATAGAATTGTGTTATTATCAAGTATAGAATAAACTAACAAGCAACTAGTTATCCTTCCACTCATCCTCGCTTGTTTCATTTTCATCAGATGATTCTTCCTCATCGCTTGTTTCAGGTCCATCGGTCGATTCTTCCTCAACATTTTCTATGATAGTTACATCATCTTCATCAACTTCTTCCAATATGTGTTGAGGATGTTCCAAACTATTTTCTAACTCTGTGTCAACCGTTTGATGAACAACTGGTACATCATTTTGATATGCCACATCTAATGCATTATCGACCTCAATCCTCCCCCACAGGCTTAGTCTTTATAACCACCCACCAATCAGCCTTATCCCTACGCAAAGGATATGGAGCATAATAGACTTGCTTAGCATTTTGTGCAATTATAAAGGGATCATAGCGATTGTAGTGTCTTGTTTGTTTGACTTCAATTACGTTATGTTGACGATTCACCCTTGTACCTCTTTGGCTTGGATCAAACCACTTGCACCGAAATAATGTTATCTTCTTCTTAGGGTAACCTGGATACTTAAGTTGTATGATCTCCTGCAGCACACCGTAATAATCAACAGTTACACCGCTACCATCAGCATCACCTTTAATGCACACTCCACTATTATTCGTCTTCTTATATTGAGAAACTTCTTCGGTTTGAAACTTGTAGCCATTAACAATGTACTTTTTCATTGTCCTAACTTCATTGCCTGGTCTAAGAGCTATATCTTTCACAAATTGGGAATGTTCTCCTGTATGATAAACCTATATAATAAAGAGGAAAATTAAAATTCAATAACTTCTATGTAGCCTACATTTAATTGAAATTATGCAATGAATTTCCACACTTACAAAATCGTACAGCCAATGGGAAAACTTAGAATATATGGCTTCATCACCCTCAAGTTCTACGAAGTAACTGCTCGACATATGCAAGATTTTCATTAGTTTCACCCTTATAAGTTACTCATTTAATTCAGTAACATAATTCGACACTCACCGAATATATACTTGAATTTCAGGGCAATTGAGCAAAACATGTGTCACAGCTGATTGCCTCTCCATACTACTCAGGGTTCGTTTTGGAGGCTTTTTAGAACCTCGTCCTAGTTGATTAAAGATGGACATCGTTGGGTAGTTATGTTCAACCCCACCCTCGTCATTACGGTTGGGCGTATTTCTCATACACGACACTTGCTCTCCGAAATAATATAAACAGAAATGCGTTGTTTGCTTTGCAAGATACGCTTCACAAATAGATCCTTCAATCTTAGATCTCTGGTTAGCAAATTTTTTGCATTTGCCAATGGTCCTGCACACATGTTTAATATCAATAGGAACAGTAATTAGTTAACAAAATACTGTTAAAGAAAGAGCTAGTAAGTTTGGTTACTTACCTCTCGAAAGGATACATCCACCTAGTTTGAACCGGGCCTCCAAGGCGCGCCTCTTGTACAAGATGAATGGGAAGATGTTCCACCACATCAAAAAATCTACATGGAAAGATCTTCTCGAGCTTAGTTGTAATGACTAGTATATTCTGTTCCATTCTTTGAAGGTTTTCTACCGTCAAAGTGTTAGAACATAAATCCTTGAAGAACAAACTTATCTCTGTGATTGGTTTCCATATTCTTTCCGATAGGCGGCTAAATGCAATAGGAATCAAAGTTTCCATGAAAACATGGCAATCATGACTTTTCATACCAATTAATTTTCCTTCATTCATATCAGCACGCTTGTCAAAATTAGACGCATACCCCTCTGGCATCTGCAAATTCTTAACCCATTGACAAATCTATCGTTTCTCCTCCAAAGTGAATGAAAAACTAGCCTTGGGTTTGAACACTTTATTATTCGCTAACTCTTGCAAGTTCAATTCAGGGCGCCTACAATATTCCTTTAGGTCCAATCTAGCTTTTGGGTTATCTTTTGTCTTGCCTTTAACATCCATAACAGTGTTGAACAAATTATCAAAGTAATTTTTTTCAATATGCATCACATCAAGATTATGCCGTAGGAGATTATCCTTCCAATACGGTAACTCCCAGAATATGCTCTGTTTAGTCCAATTATGTTCAACACCATAACCAGGTAGTCTATAAGGGGCAACTTCTGTGACCTTAGGCAAGTGACAAACCCTCCCCCAAATTTCTTCTCCTGACAATGTTCGAGGTGGGGGATCATTTTCAATTTTATTCTTTCTAAATGCTTGTTTCATTTTCCTGAATTGGTGATCCATAGGCAAGAATTGACGATGATAATCAAACCATGAATTTTTGTGGCCATGTTTTAAAGTGAAAGCTTTACTAGTTTCCATGCAATGAGTACAAGCAAGCTTTCCAGCAGTCATCCAACCAGACAACATCCCATACGCAGGAAAATCGTTAACAGTCCACATCAAAGAAGCACGCATATTGAAATTGCTCTTAGTTGATATATCATATGTCACTACACCTTCACACCACAATTGTTTTAACTCATCAATCAAAGGCTGTAGATAGACATCAATCAAAACTTTTGGATTACGAGGACCAGGGATAACACAATTTAGGAATATATAGGGACTTGTCATACACATCTCAGGCGGTAGATTATATGGAGTAAGAAATACAAGCCAACAAGAATAGGGTGCAGCCGAAACAAAGTATGGTGTGAAACCATCCGCACACAAACCCAAACGAATGTTTCTTGGTTCACTAGTAAAATCAGGATAAGTTATATCAAAATGTTTCCACGCTTCTCCATCCGATGGATGACACATAACACCAGGTGGCCTTCTATTTTCGCTGTGCCATCTCATGTGAGGGGCAGAACTCGGCGATGCAAGCAACCTCTTTAGCCTAGGTATAATAGGTAAATAATGCATCGCCTTAATTGGAACCGTCTTCCCACTAGGTGTCCGCCTATAATGCGCATGTCCACATATTTTACATTCATTTAAATCAGCATCTTGCTTATAGAACAACATACAACCGTTTGGACAACAATGAATTCTATCATACGACAATCCTAATTTGGAAACCAATCTCTTTGCTTCATAGTAACTTTTAGGTATGTCGAATTCCGGACTAACTAGTTCCCCTACAAGCTTGATCATTGAGTCCATAGCAGCTTCAGCAACAGTCCAATCTGATTTGATGTTAATCATTCTAACTGCAACAGACAACTTAGAATGCTGACTCCCTACCCAAAGTGGATGACTAGCCTCTTCTAATTCTTGATAGAAGCGCATTGCTTCTTCATTAGGAGATTCCTCAAAATTTTGCTCAGGTTCAAACCCAGACTGTACGCCAAAAGCATCATTAACCATATCATTAACTCTATCATATTGGACGTGACTATATTCCTGCGACACACTACTTTCACCGACAACCATATTGTAAAATATACCATTGACCCCATCAGTCTCTCCATGATCAGTCCAAACGTAATATTTCTGCTTAAACCCACGACTATATAAATGAACCCTAACCGCTTCCGGTTTCAAATACTTCATACACCGGCAATGAGAACAAGGACACCTAAATACCCCTTCATTTTGAAAAGGGTGAAGTGTCATTGCATGTGTGATAAACCCATCAACACCTTCAACAAATTCATCATGTACACCCACACGATTACTATTATTCATATTATACATCCACATACGATCCATCTACAAAAATATACCCACAAATTATTGAGGTTATAGAAATATATTATAACTTAAGAATTCTAACTTAAAATATAACTTAAGAAAACACAATCCCAACCATTTCTAACATTGAATTCTCAATAACAATTCTAACTTTAATAATTTATAAATTCTAACTTTAATATAATTTTGAAAAGCACAATCCCAACTAATTCTAACTTTGAATTCTCAATAACAATTCTAACTTTAATAACTTATGGATTCTAACTTTAATTCTAAAAATTAAAAAGTAAATCTAGTCAAATAAAGTCTACATTTTAGTTTTGAGATTATAGAAATATTATAACTTAATAATTCTAACATAACTTAATAATTCTAACTTTGAAAAGCACAATTCCAACCAATTCTAAAAATTGAAAAGTAAATCTAGAGAAATAAAATCTACATTTTAGTATTGAGGTTATAGAAATACTATAACTTAACAATTCTAACTTTGAAAAGCACAATCTCAATCAATTCAAATTTGGAATGATCAATAACAATTCTAATAACTTATGGAATTCTAACAAAAAGCACAATCCAACAAAAAAAAAAAAAACTAGTCAAATAATTAAAGTATATATTTTTGCACATATTCAACATCAATAATATTACAAAGAATGATAACTAAGCTAACACAAATACATTGACAAAGAACATGAAATATAGCACAATCTCAAGCCAAAAAAAAAAAATGACAAGTAAACTAGTCAAATAAAGTTTACATTTTTTTCACAAATTCAACATTAATAACATTGCAAATGATGTTTAACAAAGATAAATAGACTAGCATTAGGCCTAAAATCTACAAATAAAACTAAAATTAAAAGAATTTTAAATGCCCTAATTTAAGAGAAACTAACCTCAATTTATTAACTTCAAAATGGGTTTGGGGTAGGTGGGAAGGGGCTATGCAGGCAGCGGCGCTGGGCGGCGGAAAAATGTGCGGCGGCGTTGGGCGGAGGGGAGGGGGCGGCGGGTAGGGTTTGGGGGAATGGGGGTTTTAATTTGGAAGAGGGAGCAGAAATGAGTATGAAACCCGTCTGCTATGAATTTAAAGAAAAACCGACGGACAAAACCGACTCTGTCCGCCAGTTTTTTCCGCACGTTTGATCGGATTTTGACCCCAAAAATTAAAAAAAAAAAAAACCGACCCTGTCCGTCGGTTTCTTTAAAAAAAATTGTTTATTATTTTTTTTAAAAACAAAATGAATTGTATATTATTTATAATATTTTTAAAATAAAACCGACATATGACATCGGTTTTATATTATTATTTTTTTTAATGAAATCGACGTGGGATGTCGGTTTATTTTGGCGGAATTATATTTTCAAAATTCTGCCAAAAATACCGACGTTGTCCATCGGTTTTCTGATTAAAATAATTTTAAAAAATTAGAAATACAAAAAACCGACGCAGTGAGTCGGTTTTCGGTCGGTTTTGTGAAACGACGCAGTGCGTCGGTTTTTTATCCGTCGATTTTTAGCAGTTTTTTAGTAGTGTCTTTCGGCTTTCCCATTTTGTGATGACGTATGTGGACAAGAAAGATGAAAGGACATCCCATTAGACTCACAAAATTTCCCGAATTGTCCATTATTATATTCCCTCCCATTATCACATTGGACATTTTTAATATGACGTTCAAATTGGGTATGAATGTGGGCTTTTAAAGCCAAGAATTTTGCATAAACATCAGATTTCTTAGCTAAAGGAAAAGTCCATAAAAACTTCAAAAAATCATCCAAAAAAAGAACAGAATACCGATGACCCAATGAACTTAACACGGGAGAGGTCCACAAATCACTATGAATAATATCAAATGGCATCAAAGTTTCGGAAATAGAAGAATCAAACGGCAACTTAACGTGTTTACCAAGAACGCAAGAACGACAAATACTAGAATGACTAGATTTATTACATTCAATGTTTTTATTACGCCTAAGACAATATAAAATAGAATTTCCCGGATGACCCAAACGATCATGCCAAAAAGGAGAGGACAACGCTGCAAAGGTCAATGGAGTGGTGGTTGTATATTTGATGGTGGTGATTGGATAAAGATCTCCCCGACTATCACACCGCATTAGTGCCATCCCCGTCTGGAAGTCCTTCACAGAAAACCCATATGGATCAAAATCAACAGACACCGAATTATCTGTAGTAAAATTCCGGACTGAAATTAAATTCTTAATGAGTTTAGGAGCATGTAAGACATTCCGTAAGGATAAAGGGGGGTTCGGGGGAGGAAAACTAGTATGACTACAACCACGAATTGGAATCGAATGACCATTTCCCACAACAATATCATTATTTTGATTGTTCAAATTAAAATAAGACGAGAGATTACCGTCCGAGGATGTCATATGAGAAGTTTCCCCTGATCCATGTACCAATTTTGATCGGGCTAGTTCAAGGTCATGGTGTGCATTGCGGACTCGACGTCGGTTGGAACATACGACCCATGAGGCGCCACTGCTGCCGTGTAGAGCTGCTGGGCTGGAGGAGGGCCCAATATACCCTGCTGCCGTGGCGGGCCAGGCGGTGGACGAGCCCACGAGGTCGTCGGGTACGGGCAGGGGGGAGGAGCAGCCACCCAGCGAGGCTGCGGAACCCACTGCCAGTGACCAAACTGTCCGACAGTCCACGGCGGGGAAGAGGAGCCCGCTGGCTGCGGACCGCTGCAGCTACGGCCAGTACCACCGCGGCCGCCGGTGGTGAATTTTCTGCCCCCTGAGTCGTGGCCAGAACCACTGTGACGGGCAGTCCCAGAATTTTGGTGGTGGGAATTTTTGGTTTTCTCTCGGCGTGAGCGTGTGTTTTCAGAGGGTAGTGCCGCGTCGTTGACCGCGGCTACCATAGCCGAACCAGACTCGTGAGACACCATCGCCGCAAGTTCACGATCTTCCAAAACAAAGGAAGACCGAGCCTTTGAGAATGGGGGAGAGGCTTAGCATGGCGAATTTGTGTCCCAACCTCTTTGTACGCTGTTGACACCCAATTTTGTCCCGCCTCTCCTCCAAAATACCTATTTTGCGCTTCTAATATTTTTGGAAAATTAAAAAAAATATATATTATATTTTACTATAATTACTAACCATTTATCAATACCGACGTTTCATTATTCTATTGCAGTTACTTATTATTATTATTATTATTATTATTATTATTATTATTATTATTATTATTATTATTATTATTATTATTATTATTATACTTCACAATTCTTATCATTTCGGCATTTTACCAGCTCACACACACGCATCGCATTTATCTTTGCATAATTAAATAATAGTGTTTATGTACTGTGGATTTTCGAAATATTATTGCACGGCTATTACAACGCCATTTTTTATCTGAGCATTAATAATTGCATATTTTATATTAAGTAATATTTTAACACAAGTTATTTAAATAGGTCTTTTATTTAAATGTAGTAGCCCAATCAACTCATACTATTTTCGGACCAATGCACAAAACCAGTCCACATTTTAATTCACCTGGCATCATTTTAATTTACCAGCCCAACTTAATCCACCCCAGCCCAAATAGTTAACCAACATTTTTGGACTAGCCCATTCTTTTAATTTTGCCCAGCCCAACATTTTAAACAATTAGCCCAATAATTAAAACAACCCAGTCCAAAATTCGACCCGGTCGGCCCATCTCCTTTAACAAAAGAAGATGAAACCCTACGCGCCCCCTTTCTCTCTTCCTTCTCTCTCCCTCACGCCCATACGTCTGTTCCCCCCACGTTACCTTCTGTCACTCCACTTCACCACGTTACCCCCACTTGTTCCTGTTCCCCACCATCTCCGCCTACCCCCACTCCCACTTCCCTCTGTTCCCCACTTAATCTTGTCTCTCCCCGCTCCTCTCAAACTCAAACCCAAAATTAGTCTATAAGTATTGGTTTCATCATCCATGTTGGGGAGGTTTTTTTTGGGTTCATAAAATTACCTCAAGAAACGGAGTTTTTTTTTTGGATTCAGAAAACCCCCCAAAGAATTGAGGGCTGGAATCGGCAAGAATCCTCTTACAAAATCGAGTTCCTGAACCCCATAAATCCTCTACAAAATAAGGCTTTCGAGTCGCAAAAACGCTCTGAAAATCAAAGTTCTGAAACAAGTTTTTTTTTTAAACCCCGAAAAGCTCTAAAATATGAGTCTTTTAGTCACCTATAATTCCCCAAAATACGAGTTCTATTAGTAGTTTCAACCTCGTTTTATTGTTAAATCAAAATATCAAATCAATTTTATCCTCGTTTACTTCGGTGTTGCTGCGAATTCGAGCATCGAAAGCTCGGATTTGGAAGTGTTTCGAGTGTATATCGAAGGATCCGCACCCACTTCGCTGCTCCCGAAGAAGGTAAATTTCCTTCCCTTAAATTGTTTTTTTAGCATTCGTTGAAATGTTTGAAACTGCTTATGTGATCAGTTTTGCTTAGTGGTATTTCAGATTTTGTTCGTAATTAGTTTAGTTGTACTGGACATGTTTAGTTATGTTTAATTCAGTTTAGGACATGCTTTGAATGCTTTCTGGTTAATGCTTAAGTTTACTTTATACTTATAGCCGACCTTGTTAGTTTACATATGCAATCTTGAGTTAATGACATGTTTTAGGTATATGTTACTCACTGCTATTTGATTAGTTATATGTTCAGTTTAGGTTAGAGATTTGCTAATCATGTTTGTATGCTTAAATCTTGTATGATCAGTTAGCCTAGATAGTCTACATTTCTTATCTTGGGTCAAACGTGTATTAGGTTTATATTTGTCACTTGTTTGGTCCCGATCTCTACAATCATGTAATTGATTTGAACTTCAGTTTTGGTTGACCATGTTTGGTCTCAGTTATGCATATTGTTGGGTGTTCAATTTGTGGCATGTTGATTATGTCTAAGTTGATTGATGACTGCCTTGCTACACATGAGTTTAATCTTAATCATCCTTAATCTAAAGCTAGGCTCTTTGTTCTAAAAAAACCTTTTGTATGCTTCATACATGATCAGTTGCATTGTTCTAGGCCAACTTGATTATAAGTTTCGCTTTCTCCTATGGTTGGCTGAATCTGAATCAACTTGTGAAAGTTTCTGTAGGGATCAAGTACATGTCCATGGTTGTTAAATATGATATGTGTGTTTAAATTGATCTAGTTATGTATGTTTAAAGTCTGTAATATTTTTAACTATGCAGCATATTGTCTGCTTAAGGTAAATATGAGTCATTTACTTATGATGTTTGAGAAAATTGAGTCTTATCATGTGAAAATAGCATGGTAGTATGATTCATACTTTTTTTTACTTACACCAAAGTGGTATGTCTGTGTTTGCATCATTAGCTGTATGTTTTCATGGATTCCATAAAGTTTTATAACTCATAGTTTGATAATTTTCCCAACTGCCATCACTAGCTTAAGTATGTATGTTCTTGATAAGATTAAAGGAGACGTTGAATTTAGCTCCAGGCATTTGTATATATCTACCACATCTGAATAAAGTTTACGTGTATTTTGAAGCTCATTTTTGACTGACTGCTATTTAAAATATTAGTTGTATGTCAAAATGTGTACTCCCTGTTCAATCTGAATCTGTTTTGCTCATTACTGCATAATTGTCACCTTTTGAAAGTGCCATATGAATCTGTCAAATATATATCATCTAGAATACTTATGTGTCAGCCTTAAAATGTTATTAGTTGCCCTTTCCCTCTATATGAGATGGGAGCACTTGGTATGTATGTCTAGGTGCTATAAAAGACTTAAGAACTTGTCTTAGACATGACTACTTGCACTTAATCAGTTCTATTTGAAACTCGCTGACTCTGGTTTGTTTCACTTGTGTCATGTTGCACTTCTCCCCTTTCCTCTTGGTGTGTTCTTCTGTTTCCAGGCATCTGGTATATACCATGTTAAACATGAATCCAGTGTGCACATCTGGTTGATGTTTACTGAATATTGTATCCCCATTTTGTGAAGTGCCTTCTGTATATCTAAAAATAATGTCACAAGTATGTCAAACAAGTTGAAATTTGTATACTGCTTGAGTCTAGATATGAATTTGTGCATGAATATATATAAGATATACTAAATATGTACAGTATATATATACAATCTATTGATTTGTTCTGAGTTATATTTTACATGTTTTGACCTCATCCGTTGATCATATACTAATCCTTCCCTTTCATCTTACGCATGAACACCGCATACGAGTCCGAAGGACTCATTCTCCTTCCGTATTTGGTGTTGGGCTAAAAGCCCAACGAGATCTTCTCCAGCCCCCTGTCAAGAGAAAAGAGGGGTTCTGGGCCAAAGCCCAATAAGCATGAACAGTCGCAGCAAACTTAAAAATGGGCTGAGCCCATTCCCAATGGCAGCAGTCCTAAAAAATGGGCCGAGCCCATTTAACTCTATTTATGCCTCTGTTTTATTTTGTGCCTTTGATTTATGTATTATTTGACTAACACTTTTCTTATTGTATTTTCCCTTAGGTTAGGTAAATTATGGAAATTAATATGGATGGTTTTCTTAGTAACGGGTAGATAATGTAAGGAAATTAATGACTAATTCCACAAGATTTATTCTCTCGTCATGTTAAAACTATTTATGATGTATAATATTTATTTCGGGATAATTGATTTGCAAAAGTGGCATGACTACATATTTAAGTCAAGGGAAACATATTTTATTCTTACTATCATATACATTTCAAAACGTCACTAATACACATAATAAACTCAAGCATATTTTATGAATATTGTTTTCAAGGTTCACCCAATTATATATTTTAACCAGGCATAATTAAATAAAGTTTAAAAGAGAAAGAAAACTCACTTCCTTTTGCTTTCCATTTAAAGAATAGTCTAGATTTTTCTACATAGTCATATTCATATCACACTATCTTATTCAAAGTTCAAATTTGCGAAATCTTCTATTAAAACTATTACTCATATGCAAATTATCTTTTACAAGTTTTATTTTAAAATAGTATTAGTATTCAAAATTATATCAACATATTTTTAAGTGTTATTTAGCATTTCAAACCTTCTTTTGCTAAACGACATTTGAAATTTCCTTTCTATATAAATTATCATATTTTCTATTCGTCTTATTCTAGCTAATATTTCTCATTTAAAACCTTAGTAATATCTATAAGCATTATTTTAAATAGCATTATTACATTTTTTATCTTTTTAAACCTTAGCAATAATTTACAAAATTATTTTCTTAAATATTATATTCGCGTTTAGTCTAACTAATTAACCTAAGTTTGGTCGGATAATCGTAAGTTAACGGATTCTAAAGGATGCCTAACCCCTTCCCTTTAGGTTAATATAGAGCCCTTACCTAGAATCACACTGGTTAAGCAGACTATTAATTGAGGTTTAGTTTTTAACTTTGCCTTAGTTAATCTCTAGGTGTCCTAATTCACCGTTAAATTAATTAGGTGGCGACTCCTTAAAACAAAATAAATAGGAATCACCAATACGTCATACTCCCTAAATCAACCCAGTTAAAATGGGGTGTGACATACGCTTCAGTGAGACCCGAAACCAGTTGATTCGCAAGGCTCTTGAGACATTGACAATAGGCGGAGGCATTGGGAAAATCCTCCATCCGAGTCGTCGTGAATTCTTGTTCGAGAGTCACCGCACGAGAGGTTTGATGATCTTGGAATATATCACGCAAGCGAACCCAAGCGTCCATGGCAGTAGCGTCTGGTTCGATGATGGTGTTTAACAGATCATTCGAAATTGTTGAATATATCCATTGAAGCACGGTGGCGTCAATGGTCGTCCATAATTCGACTTCCTCATCAGTTTTGGGAGCCGGCTTCTCCTTACCTTTTAGTGGAGGAATGATGTGATGAAGGACCTTATGAGAACGAGCATGAATCTTGAAAAGCTCGGCCCATGTTCCGTATTGTGAGTTCTCCATCTCAAGAGTAACAGAGATGTGATTCTTGATATTGGAGACCGCGAGGGCCGAGTGGTGGTAGCGTCGGCCATGGCGGAAAAACAAGAAAAAGAAGTGACAGAAAAAGGAAGAAGAAAGAGGGACTAGGGCGTAGCGGAAGGAGGAAGAAGAAAGAAACCCTAATCTGATACCATGTAGGAAATATTTTCCGTGTTTCCTTTCATTCCTTGAATTGGTTAATATACAAAATATTCTGACCTAAAATAGGAGATTACAAAATATACAAAATATTTTAACCTAAAATAGCAGACTACAAAATATTCTAACTAATATTTACATAATCTATCATTTGACAATTTCAAATCCGAGAAATGAGGTAAAGAACACTGGAAATGAAGTTGTGGGGGGCAGGGCGGAGTTGTGGTAAGTGGTAACTGTTCGGTAGATCAAGTAAGTTTGGCTCAAATCCTATCTTTATGTTGAAAAACTTGTTTAATACATGTATTATAAGTAATTTATTTAGAACTCACTCAGCAAAAAGAATATAATTAATTCTTAACCCATAAATTAAAAATGCTGACTTCGCTGCTGGAATACATGATTGCACCTTACTGTACTTTACAAGTTCAAACTGATTAATAATATTTCTATGCTATTAATTGGATTATATGTTGAGAAGTCTTCCTTTACAATAAAAATTGCAGCATCTTCATCCTATTATGAACGGGAAAAAAAAAAATCCTATTATGAGTGTTTAGAGGCAAATGTAATTAAATTGACCATAAACTTAGCTTATGAATAATCTAAGGAAGTAAGAAAATTAATATTATGTGACTGCTGAGTATAGGAGGTCAAAGTTCATGTGAAATCGCTTATAAAATATCCAAGATATTTAGCGACCTTTTTGTATGCGCTTGTCCAACCTTTGAAATGATGGAATTGCATCAAAAAGTAGGCAAATGAACCTCAACTTGTAAAAGTGGTTACATTTGTAATTTTGATCGATCCTTCACATCCTGTTTTTTCTCTCTCAAATTTATGAAAAAATAAGTATGGACAAACAGGTTAGCCTTGTGGAAGACTTTTTCTTCAATTTACTTCTCGTGGTCACCCTTGGTACTATACTACTATTTACAAACCTGTTTTTTTCCATTTGCACTTACTAGAAAATTTGCTAGAATAACAGTGAGTCACTTCCGCCTTAAATGTTCATTCAACTTAACGAAATTATCTGGTAAAGTTATTTATCTTTTTTTTTATTTCAATAAAATTATTCAAGTTATATATTTAATTTACAAAGTAATAATGGCTAGAAGTCACTTTAAAAATGAAAGAAAAAAGGTCGAAATAGTCCCTTTAGTTTGGACAACCAGTTAAAACATTCCTTATTTTTTATCGTGAAATACATAATCTATTTGTTTCTTTTGATGACATGTGTATTTACCTGCTTTTGTTCCTCTTTGTTTTTCCAGAATCTCCGTTGAGAGCAGAGAGAAGAAGACACAAAACTACTCTCATATTTCTTTTTCACACACACTGTTTAAGTAACCAAACATTAATCACGCGCGATTTATGGTCTACCGGCAAACGCCATCATAGTCCATGGTTGATATCTGATCACTTGCATTTGTTTAATGAGAAGGCCAACAGAATGAGTTGAGGAGCAGTCGTCCAGTTGAGTGCAATTCTTTTCTGTCTGGTATATTATGAAATGTTTTTTTTTTTAATTTCCCGCTCGGTTTTTGATACCTGTGTAGGAACAAGAATTAATCTTAATAAAGGAAATATATTTTTTATTATAATTTTACTCAAATCCAAAAAAATTAATCAAGAGTGGAGGGTTTCTATCATACCGCAAATGTAGGTGGTACCATGAATATGCCTGCATCTCTTAATGAAAGAGCAAACTAGTATGGCTACCGAGTCAAAAAAGACCCTTAAACCGCTCATGTAAAGATCAAGACAGCCCCACCCACCCCCACGACCTCCCCAACCCCCAAACCAAACAACAACAACTCCAGCACTAATATGATTCGAAAATCCCATTAAAAGACCATTTCTTGATGATGATAAAGTCCACGGAAACTCCAGACTCCAGCTAATTATTAATGCTATACAATATGGATATTAATCATTATTCGTACAATAGACAGACTTCTATTTTGTACTCATAATAATTGAACAAAAAGTGGTTAAAAATCAGGACAACCGCACAACACCGGACTATTAGGAGCCATCTCACAAAATCCACCCACCACCTTTCTTTGTTCGTTTTCCCCTCTCTCTCGAACCCAAAAATTCTTTTCTAAATTCCAAAAGATCCAACTTTTACCGTTCGGTTGGGAGAAGAAGAGTAGAAGGGAGAGAAGAAAAATCACAACCTTTCCCTTCTCCTCTCTTCTCTCTCCCCCCCAAAAAATACAACCAAAAAACTATGCATGCATTCCAGGCCTCCTTCATTAACATAACATTCTCACTCTCATCACCTCCGTCACCGTTACGGCGGCCAGGACTTAAACGTCCTAGGCCATCACCCACCACATCATCCTATGAGACTCCTCTCTTCCCCTCCTCCCTTTAATGGCTTGGAGGCTTCGTCCTCGTCTTTGGCACGTTTGATTTATTCATCACGTTCTCCTGCTCCTTCTCCTTCTCCTTCTCCTTCTCCTTCTCCTTTCGAGTTATTATTAACAGATCCTACTTCTAAACCTTCTGTCCTTCTCCCTTCTATTCCTATTGCTGACGGCGCTTCTGATTTTGCCACCTTCTCTTTCGTTTTCGGTATTCTTCTCCTCTCTCTATTTTCTTTCGCTTTTATCTTCCATCTCAGGATTAGATCACGTCAATTGCCTCATTTACAGAATTTCAATTCTCTTTGGGCTGTCAGATTGCTTCTCGTTCTCTTCGCTTCGCTTTGGGCTGTTAACGAAGTTATTCGCTTACCCTTTATTCGTCGAAGATATCTTTACCCTTTTTTGCCATCTCTTTCCCTGCATCAACAAGCCGATCTTTGTAAGGTTCACGTGGTTCTTTCATTGGGTTTCTTCGAGCCAGGTTTCCTAATTACTCTTCTTTTCTTGGTGAACGAGTCGATTAAAACGCAAAATCCTTTTCGGACGTGGGGTGTTGCACTCGTCTGTTTAGCTTGTTCTCCAATTCTCCTTCTACAATCGTTCTTCGTGTTTTTCTCGCCATTGGAAGCGAAATTACCCATATATATGCATACGAGTTCTTACGTTTCGACTGACCTTTTAGGAAACAAATCCGTGCTCTGCACCTACCCGTTGTTCAGTTGCATTGTGTTTGGGGTATTCAGCATTGCTTATTCGTTAGCATTTTTGTTGGCATGTTGGAGGGTCGTGGCCTTTGTGATCAACAAGAAAATTCGGGTCCGGTTGAATATGCTTGCTACATCGTTCTTGATATTATTGCCATTACAGATTCTTTGCTTAGGGTTGTCGCCGTTGTGGCAGCCGGCAGAACCTACACATGGATATGCTATCCTGGCGATGGACCTTGCCGTTGCATGGTGCGTGGTGATTGGGGAGGTTATTTTGGTAATAAGGCCAATTGCAGATGCATTAGCCGCCGGTGGAGCATGTTGCCCGTGGAGTCCCGGTAGCAGGTCAGTTTAATTGATTTTAGAGGGTAAAAAATACTCCTTTAGTATCATAGCTCTTATACTTTGGTTCCATACATATCCGTCAAATTATTTTGTACTTGCCTTGGTCCTAAAGAAGTTTATTCATATTCTTGTTAGTAAATTGTCTCTTATTTACGAAATTTTAACTTGAAGATGTAATTTTAATAGATAATTATGAGTTATGTTTCAAGAAGAGTATTTTAAAATTGCAGTAAATATTATGAATGACATAGTAAGAGACTTGATCAAATCAAAGTGCTTATAAGCTGAAAAGTCATAAATTGGGGTGATCAACTTATGACGGGGTGTAGGAAGTGAGTGATATCTTGCCCTATTATAATTTGAATAGAAGAAAATAGTCTTCTCAGATCTCTTATGTGTTTTTTTTTTTTTTTAGATCTCTTATATGTAAAAAAAATAAAGATCTCTCGTAAAAAGTCACAAAACTAAGTAAAGTTTGTAAAAAGCTAAAAAGACATTACGGCATTTGATTAATTTTAACCTATAAATACTTAGCTTATTGCACTTTTGAGATTTATCAAACAAGTAGATAAACTGAAAAGTGTTTATAAGCTAAGCCTCTAAGCACTTTTGAGATTTATCAAACAGGTAGATAAACTGAAAAGTGTTTATATGCTAAGCCAAATAATCTCTAAGATATTTCATATATTAGTCTGTAAATCTGGACATCACCATGTATTAAGAAAACTTTAAACAGCTACATAAATAAAAAGAAGTTAATGGCGGACCTCCTCGCCAAAGAATGAGCTAAGAAGAAACTTTTTTAATAGGCTAATTTTTTTTTGTAGTTCCCTAAATGTTTGTAAATGATGCAGTATGGGCAGATATTCCAGGAATTATATTTAAAAGATAAATTATGATATCTATTCAATTAATCAAAAACTATAGTATTTCTGAATGTGAACTTGGCACTTGCAGGTCAGGACGGCCTAACGGTGACGGGAAGAGGGTGGATAATGGGAATCGATAACGATGAGCGGAGGCCATGATGGTCTGTTCCAACCATTGTTTTTCCAGAGAGATGAAGGGGGACAATTTTTGACGATTTCAGTGTGTAAAATGCTTGGTGGTTCATCAAGCATAGAGAGGGGGGTTATTTAGTAAGTTACACTGTGTTTACAAGTACTACTTATTTATTACTCCTCGGAGGAAAATGTGTACAGCATTCTGTTTGATATTCACCACTTTCTACCGCCCTCTTGTTCAATTGTACATATCCTATATTCTTTTTTCTGATACAAATAGAAAATGTTCATACTTTCACCGTCTAATGACCTAGTCAAGCGATTACATACATATTTCTATTATATATAAGCCTCTAAAGAGGACTAACACAGCATCAAATACTTATATCAAAAGCTTTATAAATTGTACATGCAATGAATGCTTGTATCATAAGCTATATAACTTGTACATTTTATCCAACTATTTTTTATCCCACGTGAATATATGTCATAATACTTAATATTTATTCTCTTTTCATGTATAGACGTATGCACTTCAATTTACATAAGCTATATAACTTGTACATTTTACCCAACTATTTTTTTATCCCACGTGAATATATGTCATAGTACTTAACATTTATTCCCTTCTCATGTATAGACGTATGCAATTCAATTTTAATTCTCCTACAAAAATTTATTTCCTCCGTGCACTTTTACTTGTTCACTTTTGTCTTTTCACGTTCTTTAAGAATGAATAAATTCCACGTGGATATATGTCATAATACTAAATATTTATTCTCTTCTCATGTATACACGTATGCACTTCAATTTTAATTCTCCGACAAATATTTATTTCCTCAGTGCACTTTTACTTGTTCACTTTTGACTTTTCACGTTCTTGCTAAATATTTATTCTCTTATCATATATACATGTATGCACTTCAATTTTAATTCTCCGACACATATTTATTTCCTCCGTGTACTTTTACTTGTTCACTTTTGACTTTTCACGTTATTTAAGAATTAATAAATGAAGTACTCCCTCCATCCCATATTACTTGGCCACATTATTATACTTGACTTTTCACGTTCTTTAAGAATTAATAAATGAAGTACTCCCTTCGTCTCATATTACTTGGTCACATGACTATACTTGACTTTTCACGTTCTTTAAGAATTAATAAATAAAGTACTCCTTTCGTCTCATATTACTTGGCCACATTACTAAAAATATATGTCTATTTTTCTATTCTATGTTTTTCTTCTTCTTATATATAAACGGCTAAAGTGGACAAACACAACAACAATAAGTTGTACAAAAAGCAACTGAAATTGTACTCTAAGCAGGGACTAACATGTGTATATTTCAGAAGTTGACCATTAATTCTATCTCTTGTGTGTTTACTTTTTAAGTCTCCACAAGTCCACAATATCTTAATTATCCTTTCATTTCCTTCATTTGACATATACTCCCTCTGTCTCAATTTAAGTGTCTACGTTTGACTGGACATGAAGTTTAAGAAATAAAGATAAACTTTCAAATCTTGTGGTTCTAAATTAGAAATGTGTATAATATAATAAAATATCCTTTGAATCTCGTGATTATAAACTTGACATGTATGATATTTGAATTGTCAACTTACTAAATATAAAAAGAGGCAGACATAACCAAAATAAGACAAATTTTAACAACAATTGAGAAATTAAGGGGAAAAATAAGACAAAAAGAAAAAGAATATGGAGACTCACTATGAAGAATCGTGATATCCTTTGCAAAATATATAAACCATAAAGACTAACTATATTGAGTAACCAAATTAATCATGTTGGGACCCGTGCATCGCACTGGCATAGTTTGCTAGTTTGTCATAAAAGGCAAGTGAATGTCGAATGTATCACTTAGACATTATGGGGTCGTTTGGTTGTTGGTTTTAAGTTATTCATCTATTGAATCCTATCAAGTAATATCATGTTTGGTAGCATTCTTTTGCTATGTATAAAATCCAATACACCTAATGCAGTGTTTGATTTGCAATTTGGAAACTCACACAACTAACACATATATAAGTTATGAAGGAATCTATATTAAGGATAGAAGATGGAATAACTAAACCTACATAAAATAATATATAAATTCTCTCATAACTAATTTTTGCATTATTAATACCTACATAACTCTAACCAGCAAGCGAACAACCCATAACTTGGTGTACATCATCCATAACCAACATACCATAATCAACAACTTTTGTCATTCCTTTTCAATTCAACTTAATTCGATTCAATAGAGTTCATGCACACTTAGTCAGTCCTTATACGCTATTTCCATTTCTTAAGGCAAATGTTGCAACTAATACTGTTAGGACCATTGGTACAGTGATAGTGAAAAACATTGTTAAGCTCGTCCGTCTCAAAATGTTCAATAGCAAAATTTCATGAAGAAAACGTCTACTACTATATCTTTCTACCATTTCATGACAATTTCGCCCCTAATAACAAAAGAAAGCAAATAGAGGACACATTGATTATATATGCGCCATGGGAACATTTTGCTTTAGATCGTATAGTTTTTATGACAAACAAGTGGAAATAGGAGAATACATGACAAAATTGCTACTGAGCTAAATCAATACTCCTAGTATTTACCAACTTTTCCTACGTCAAGAAAGTTCATATGTTTCCTTAATAATTTTAATTTTTGACTGGATATTAGTCGTGTCTATCCCGCAACACGGTAATGGTATTCTAATTAAATTGACTGTTGTGCTTTTAGTTCTAATAAATCTCTGTGCTTTTAGTTCTAATAAATCTCATATAAGATGTAGGAAAGTAGGCTACCCAGAATTGGATTTGCTGGTTTTGGATCAGCTTTACTACAAGTTATAACACTGAACGCTAATTGATTTGTTTCCGGTCTATAAGTTCACCAAGCTGGCTCATCATCTCCTGCTATGGGCTTAAAACCAAAGAGCAGAAGTTCAGAAAATAATGAAGCGGAAATTCAAAGAGAAATGTATGCCTTGTGTCTGCAATAACAAAATATTGCGGGAAGTGCAGATCTATATACTCAATTTTGGGGTCACTATTGAAGTCATACCCGCGGTGCACAAAATTTTACAAATTCACCAACTTCATAACACACTTCAAACGTACGCGGCTGAAGTTTCAAAAATTTTTGTTTAAAGTTACAAATTTTAGATAGTGTAAATAAAATAAAAGATTGAATCGCGAGCTTCAAACAATCGGATCTGAAGTTTTTCCGCCATAGTGCTAACTTAAGACAATTGAGACTGAAGTTCTCACGTTGCAGTGAATATTTTAGCCAATCATGATTGAAGTTCTTCCCGTGACAGTGAAAACTTCAGACAATCGCATTTGAAGTCCGGCTGAAGCAAATCATAACTTCATATAATCGGATATAAAGTTCTTCTTTTGCGGTGCTAAATTTAGACTATTGTAACTGAATTTCTCCCGTAGCAGTGCATAGTTCAAACGAATATGACTGAAGTTCTCCTCGTGATAGTTTAAACTTCAGATACCATATTTCAGACAATCGCGTCTGAAGTTTGTGATTGTCCGAAGTTTGCTCGAAGAGAAGCGGAAGAAGCAAAATCTATAGTGTCGTTACATTGAGTACCAGTTAAATATTTATAAAAAGTGAGTACACGTTAAATGGGGGCGACCAAATTAGGCGCCTCGTGAATTTTTACCAAAATATTTAGTCATTTGGCCAACTCCCGACTTATTACCCAATTTAATCATATTTCTTTTTGGAATTTTTATTTGGTGTGGCTTTTTCTAAGAGGTAATTATTGATAATAACTACATTTTAATTAAGGGAAAATGACATAATAATACCTATTTAAGACCCTATATTACAAAACATAAGAATAATTTTTCTTATTTACAAAATATACCAACTTAATTACAAAACATAACGGATTTAAAAAAATAAAAAACCCACCCTTCCTCCCTTTTCCCCGTTCTTCACTTCTTTGTATTAATAGATCCCCCACCCTTCCCCCTTTTCCAATTCTTTTGTTTCATACATATCCAAAAACCCACCCTTCCCCCTTTTCCCTATTCTCTGATTACCAGATCCTCACCCTTCACCCATTTTCTAATTCTTTGTTCACACAGATCCCCACCCTTTCTCCCTTTTCCCTATTCTCCAAATCATACAGTAAAGGAATTTTTCTCTGTCACTCCGGGAAAGGATCAAAGTGATATACACTGCCGGTAATTTGACAAAATTGTGAAATTGGTATTTTTTTCAGATCTGCAATTTTCTAGATCCGTGTTCTTCAACTGGTGTGAAGCAGCAAAGCAGGGGGAATTTGTGCTAAACAAAGAATTGGAAAAAGGGGATCTGTATGATACGGAGAATAGGGAAAAGCGGATCTGTATGATACGGAGATTCAAATTTGTATTAAAATTGTATGATAGTTGTATGTCAAGTTTGTATGAAAATTGTAAATTAAGTTTTCTATGTTGTTGTTGTTGTATTAAATTAAATTCGTATGAATAATGTATGAATGTTGAATACAATGTTGTTGTAGTTGTTTTAAATTTCCAAAAAGCTAACATGAACTTTATATAAATTTACACAGTTATATACATATTTCATACCGTTTTCATACAGTTTTCATATAAAAACAAATGTGAGAATTCTAAGCCTTAAGCGAGATATAAATATTTCATACAGTTTTCATACACAAAGTTTTGAGCATAATTTTTAAGCCTTGAGCGAAATATACACATTTCATACAGTTTTCATACACAAAAAATTGTGCGAAAATTTTAAGCCTAGAGTGAAAATTTTCGTATATGTTTTGTAAGAAATCTATAGTTATATTTTGTAAACTGAAAAGTATCGTCATATTTTAGTAAATATACCCTATTCTTATGTATATATATGTTAAACACCCTTTAATTTATTTATATTTAGTAGCTATAGTAATTTTGTAAATTATCATTTGTAGCTACCCCAAAATACATAAAGTTCGAGTGGCTGAAGTGGTTATTGGGCGAGGCTCTCACCCTGTCTGCCCAGGTTCGAACCTGGGCGGGCAAGGGGAGCGCCTCGCCCAAATACACAGCTTTTGCTTAAAAGTAAGGTACAAATTGTAATTTGAAAAATGATAGCTACTAATGGTAAGATACTTATAGAAATTAGTTATATATGTAAGTTTGTCTTTCTTTTTTTCCAACTAGCTATGGCTCTATTCCTTAGGCCTTAGGATCGTTCTAACCTCAAGCTTCTTTGTAATATTAATCTCACCCATTTGACTGGACTTCTTTTGCATAACAGTGGCTTTAATGGTCCCAAGAATTAATCCACCAGGTCTTGTGAATTTTAATTTATCCAACAATCATCTCAATTCAATTCCTAGCTCCCCTTTTCATCTGTTCGCGTCGAAGATTAAGAAAATCAGTTTGTTATGGTGGAAAAATGTAATCCATCATTATTGAGCTTGAAGCTCTCAAATCTAAAAGTTGAATTTCGAAAAATATTGTAATTCAAAGTGAGTGAACAAAAATCTTGTTGATAATACTTAGTATGAAATTTATACTAAATTTTGAGTTCCATTAGAGCGAATTTGATTTAGTTTTGGGTGAAAATTTTGAGCACAGTTTTATAGTGGACAAAGAATAGAGAAGAAGATGGGTTGTGTACTACATCTGTATATTTCCTTCATATAGATTTGAGAATTCCCTGTATATCCTCCATGTGTATCTGTGTATCCATGTCTACATTCATGTATACCTGTATGTGATATATGGATATATAGTTATATACATATGTGACATACCTTTTTTTTTAACCCTCCCCAAGAAGCTCCCCCTTCCTACTCTCTTGGTGACTCAAATCCACAACCTTCGAATTGGAGGTGGAGGGTGCTTATCATCTGAGGAACCCTTTTGTCTATACATGTGATATAAACGTGTCGCGTTGACCTTTTCTCAACCAGATTTTTGCTACGAATTTTGACTCCAAACCAATCAAAATCACTTTCTATCTTCTTTATAGTTTATATACACGTGTCTCGTTGTTCATGAGTTCTTTGTTTAGACAGTCACTGAGCTATTAAAAATAAGTGAGGAAAATCACTCTTCCTTCTTTTGTATCAGCAAAGTCACTTATGCTATTTCACTCAAAAAGTACTATTTTTTTGTATCAAAAAATCAGTTAAGTTACACTATTTCACTCATTACGTGGTATATACTTTTAACCGAAACCGACCCAAGCTAAATGCAGGCCAGCCGAGCCGTGTACTGAACCGGATTGGCTTGGCTCGTTGCTCCGGCCTATATATGTAGTTTCCACCATATTAGCCAAATCAGACTAATTTTTTCATGGTGAAAAATTATTAATACGAAAAGTACATCTAAGACAAAAGATAACGGATAAAGCTTTTAAGGATCGATAAGTAAAAGCAGGGAAAACATAAGTCGAAACGCAAACATAAGGAATATTTTAGTACTTCCTTCGTCCCAATTTATGTGACTCTTTCTTTTTTAGTTAATTCAAAAGGAATGACACATTTCTAGCTATATTTAGTGGAGTAACAATTCAACTTTAAACTTCTCATTTACCCTTAATGAAATGTTTTTTAGCTGCACAAATATCTATGACTTATTTTGGATCATAAATTTCAAAAAAAATCTTTTATTTTTAAATTTCATTCCAAGTCAAATACCTTAATATAAATTGAGACGGAGAGAGTAACTTTTTCCCTTAATAAAAGAAAGATCTGTAATCAAGTTCGATAGAGACATCTTTTTGGATCACACACCATGCACCAAACACTAACCTTTTTCATCACTTTAACTGTTGGATATTAATATAACATTTTCATATTAAAATAATAATATTAAATTATGTTATTTATCATGGTTATAATTAAACGGAGAAAGTGTCATAATTCCTTTCAAAACACTAGTACTCCATGATCTTCTTATGACCCATAATCACCATTCCGTGTTCTATCATTATTTACAGAATAAATCATCCACTGATCCATAAATCATCCACTAATCCATGTTCTCTCATGTTCTTATAAATCACTACTCCACTATATATCTTCCAATTTATTCGAAGGAAAAACTCCACCACCTATAAATATTGTAATAAAGTAACTAATACCCAATTCGATAGAGTAATAAATTACTAGACTAACTCGTGACTAAACTACTACATATAAAGTTTTCTTAAAAAAAAAGAAATATAAAAGAGTTAGTAAATGATAAATTTCAACCCCCTCTTACTACAGGCTTAAATTGGGAAAATACAGACCATATAAAGTTTTCTCACAAATTATCTATTAATCAAAGTATTACATGTAAATTCAAGAACCTCAGAAAGATTTATCACCCGTGGTTCTAAAATGGGATTAATGTGTTTGATCCCCTAGCCGCTCGCTTGCTAGAACCAATCACTGAATGCCTTATTACCAAAGTAGTTATCTTTATCACATGTTAAATCCTTTAGGCTAAAGTTGGTTAATCCGTGATAAGATTTCACTTTATTCTATTAAAGTTCAAACCCAACTATCCCACGTAAATGTACGTACTTCATTACTTGGTTATCTTCGAGACCGACAGCGTGATCATTAATGAAAAAATTACACCATTATTTGTATAATTTAATTGAATATAATAAATTATTGCTCAATGTTCATGTTATCATATAAATTGTTATAGAGAGTTACTTGTTCTTGAATTTCAACTAAACGTGATATATACTAGTATAAAAATTTATACAAAGCTAGTGCACAAAACTTATACTTGATCCCCTATTTCAATTTATATGGACATATTTTCTTTTAGTTTGTTTCAAAAAAAAATAACCTCTTTTAAAATTTGAAAATAACTTGACCTGAGTTTTCTATTAACCCTTAACTAGTGTAGTGCCCGCACGATGCGCGGAAAATGTTAAAAAAAATCATAATAAATTATTATTTTATTTTCTCGACCACCTTATATGTTTATATTCTATCCATGATCATTGATAAGAAGGCCACTACAGAAGGAAAAGGTATTTCCTCCATCTTCAATCTCCTAAGATCTTGTACTATGTGCCATAAGGTTCAAATATAATTTATCTTACTGTGATTAAGTGATTTAATTAAGTAAAAATATAATAATGTTAAATAACATAAGTGCATATGTAATCACATATAATGTATTTATTGAGTTGTATAAATAGGTGTTGCTAATAAGTATTTACCTAGAAGCAATCAAGCAATTTTGTGCAATATTTCTTTGGAGCTCCTCCAATAGCTTCTATGGGTTTATTGTTAATCACTTATTAATGTAAATGCAAATATATAGACATACAGATCTGTAAAATAAAGCAATAAGGTATATGAAGAGTCTTCATGTATAATAAAAGAACAAATTAAATAGGCCAAAAAGTTTATTTATTTGATATAATCTTGCCCAATAACTTATAGCAAAGTCAATTATATATCTATAAATTTAAAAAAAAAAAAAATCTGATTAAAACCACTAACAAAATTTGTACAATTGCCACTAATCTCTATACATACATAAATATTACTTCGAGCAAGTGTTGGAGCAACTTGAACCTGAAACTACATTTCTAGCAATCATTTTGGACAATTGCATAATACCCTTTTGGACATTAAATAGAATGAGCGAGACATGTTGCTTTATGTTGTGCTTGAACATATTTTTGTGCCTTCCTCAAGCTTCTGTTGTTAACTATTTACTCCCGTGACTTGAGTTCTTCAAGCATTTTTCAGTATGTTAGTCATCTGCAGAAAGAAGAATGAGCTAACATCAATTTATATATGAAAGTTCCCTGTAAAATCACAATAAAGTATCAATTTAAAATTTAAATAAATTCAAAATTCATATGTAGGTTCGCAAAAGTACTTAATTCCATACTATATTAAAAACGTAATGTACCAATTATCACCGGATATCAACTTGTCTTGAATCGTGGTAAAATTAATGAATATAAAAGATAGAAGATTAAGAAAAGAAATATTTCTTGTAGTGAAGAATCTTGCAGGAAAAAACACAATATGACTCGAACATAATGTCCAAACCAACACAAAGCACGTCCAGATCCATAGACAAAATGCAAAAAGGAACTAATCAAGAAAAACTACTTCAAGATGCAACATAACTGGTAGAGTGACATATGAAAAATAGTTAAGTAAATGGTAATGAAGAAAACACCTTAAATATGCTTCTTTAGTATTCATATCCTCTCCCATTTTTCCCTTCCCACCCTATGTAATACTTTTTTTAATTAAAGAAAAGTATATAATAAAAAAGAAATTAGTATTTTCTTCTAAAAAAGTTAAAAGCTATTCATTACCAATTTCTCCATTTCATCCGGATGACTTTTATCTTTGGATAAATCATTCAAAATTCCTAACAAAACTGAATTGAGTAGATAAACCATCACTATCATTAAACAACAATATAAACACATAAAAAACCAATCAAGTCAAAATATCATGAGCATCTGTTTCAATAAACTAATAATAATTTGAGAATAATAAAATAACAATTTAAAAAATGTCAACTCGACGATTTTTTATTTTTGTAAGTATTTTTCTTATTTACGTAACTGATTGTGTCCATTTTTACCAAAAAACAAATGGAGAAAGGAACAAAGTAAGAACTATTATTGCTCAATATTCATGTTATCATATAATTGTTATAGAGTTACTTGTTCTTGAATTTCAACAAAACGTGATATATTCTAGTATAAAAATTTATACAAAGCTAGTGCACAAAACTTATAGTTGATCCCCTATTTCAATTTTATGGACATATTTTCTTTTAGTTTGTTTCAGAAAAAAATAACCTCTTTTAAAATTTGAAATAACTTGACTTGAGTTTTCTATTAATCCTTAATGAGAAGCTTTATGGAGCCATAACTTTCAAAAGTTTTAAACCATACAAATAACTGATGGAGTACTACTAGTTGTGAATTTAGACACTTCAATTTCTTACATCACATTACTAGATGCCCTTTACAAATTTAAAACGAGTCCTCCTTATCTTCGCCTATATAAACACCCATCTCCACCATTCAACCACATCCTCAAATCTCAAACCTCATTCTCAAATTTCATCCTTTTGAACCACTACACACACAAATAGATCATTAAAAATGTTCTAACATATTTAACAAATTCTTTCTCATCCTCTTCAAATTAACTAGCCATCTCAAACAAATTTCTTGTTTGTTTCATTAGGCTTACCATATTTTTGTAACAATGGGTAGTGCAGATCACAAACACCACCATCATCATTTGAACTTCCACGTTCAAGTGCATCTACCTCACATCCATTTTCACCATCACCACCATCAACATGGTCATCATGGGATAAAAGAACTAATGGGCATCCCAAAAGGGTGTCTTCCAGTATTGGTAGGCCATGATGGAGAGGAGCTACACAAGTTCATAATCCCAGTGATATACATCAACCATCCACTCTTCACACAATTGTTATTGAAAGGAAATGAACTAGAAGAGAGTGAACTTCATCATGATGGTCCCATCAATATTCCTTGTCATGTCGAAGAGTTTCGCTACGTTGAGGGTATGATTGACAAGGAAACTCATACCACAGGCCACCACAATCAGCACCACGCGGCCTGGTGCTACAAGGCCTGAGGTTTATGAGGTTAACTTCTATGCAGTAATAGCGTGAAAGTATTACTTTTATACTACGTACTAGTGGATATGAGATAAATCCAATGTTTGTTTGTCATCTAGCTATATATATAGCTAGCTAAAAGGTATTTTTTATAGTGATTCATATGTTCTGTCGGTCTTGTAAATCTGTCTTTACGTTTTCGTGGTTGTATTGAAATAATCTCGTGGTCACTACAGTAGATTGTATTTGCACGCTACAGTAGATTGTATTCGCACGCTACAGTAGATTGTATTCAAAATTCGACTCTGTCAGGTTTTGGTGTATTCAAGTTAAATTTCGTTGTATTCAATTCAGATTTTGTTGTATTCAAGTCAGATGTATTCAACTAAGTTGTATTCAAGTCAAATGTATTCAACTCAACTGTATTCATTTGTAGCTACTTTTACACTGTATTCACTTGTAGCTACTTTTACACTGTATTCACTTTATTATATTTAAAATTGGTTGTATACAAAAAAATATCCTTCAAAAAACAAGAAATAAAATACACCCCAAACACAATTTTGCACTAAAATTTAACGGATACATTCAAATACTAAATACAAGAAATAAAATACGCCCCAAACACTGGATTGTATGCTAAAAAATTAATGAATACACTAGATTGTATGCTAAAATATTATTGAATACACTCATAAAGAAATATTATTTTCCAGCTCCGGCACTGAAAAATGTTTCCAGATTCGGCAAATATTAATGAGTACACCGCTAGATGTAAGTTCTGGAGGTCTAAAGTTGATGTAAGTTCTGGAGGCCTAAAGTTAAAGATCAAGCCTATTTAAACGGAAAATATTAAAGACCAAATCATTTGGAGGGCAGATTTGAACAAAAAATATTCCAGATCTTCACAACTTGCTTTTTTCAGGTCAGATCTGTAGCAAAACGGAAAAGACGGAGAAGATGGGTCAAACTGCCACCATATAGATCTGACCGCCACCAACAACCCTCCAACCACCGCCACCAACAACCCTCGTCCACTTCCACCCATCTCGTCGGACAGATCTGAGCCACCACTTGTGTTCTTGTTTTTGAATAATCTCTTAATCTAGCAACAATTTAGATTGTCCAAAAACAAATGAAAAATACAGTCAAAGACACTGTAAACAATAATGTTTGGTTATAAATGCCGACCCTGCAATGTCACGTCATTAGGAAATTAATACCCAACACAGTGACTTTTTTTTATGTGAACAAAATAGAACCGGGAGGGAAAGTAGACGTTAGAGAGAGAGGCGGAGAGAGTATCTGACTTAGAGAGTTGGGATACACTTATTTTACCTTAATAGCTAGAAAGTGTCATTAAAATACAACTATTAGCTATGGGAAGTAATTAATTCAAACTATAGGTACTAAACATAATTAATAGTAATAGTTTGCCATGTCATGTAGATTTCTCTAATTTTTATGGTGGGCTAATTTGGACTATGCCCAAAGTAAACCGTCAAGAATAGACAGCCCAAATTGACCCGTGTAGGTGCCCATTTGTGACCCGTGGATGCCCCAAAACTGTAAAAAATTCATGGGTATCCTATTTTGGGCGCGCTATTTAAGTAATACCTGTTTTGTGTTTTTTTTTTTTTTTTGCACGAGTAATTACTGTTTCTTCTCGCTCTTCTTGCTTAGGTGCACATGTCTGAAATTTCATCTCATTTTTAAATGCGGTTCATGCATGTATGCATAGTGTAGGCATACCTGGAAAAAATGTGTTAATGAGTTTGTTAGATTTATTGTGCTTTTGACAAATTGATGATTGGGGTTTGTTCTTTATGATATATGGAACTTATGTTTCAAATTTGAGCTTATTTAGAGTAAATTTGGGTGTTGAGTCGTGCGTTGAATTGTTGAAATTCGAAGAACAAATTATTAATTTTTGTTCAGTCTCACATGTCTGATATTTCAGCCCCTTTTTACATGCACTTCAGTCATGTATGACTAAGGTGTGGACATACATGACTGAAATTTTAGTCTCTTTTTACATATACTTCAGTATTATACGACTGAAATTCAGGCATACATGAATATATTTAGACATACATGACTGAAATTTGAACCAACTTTTATATGCCCTTCAATAAAAAAATGTCTGAACTTTGCCTTGGCAAGTCATACCAAACATCAGACCAAAACGTCTGACATTTGGCCTTCACAACCACACTTTCATACGCGAATGTCTAAAGTTGCCAAGCTTCAGGCACGAAGTGGGTACTCGTGCAAGAAAACATAAGGCGGATATTACTAAAATGGCGCGACCACAATAGTGTGCTTTTTGCCCTTTAAAATCGATCTTATGCTTAGCGGGACATAAGTTTTTTAAGGAATCCGTCATAACTTGTGGGATATTACACTGCGAAAATATAAAACTTATGCCCCAAAAAAAATTATTTATTTTGAGGGGAAAAATTTAAGACCAGCATAAAATAAAAGTGCAAATAACCCCTTAACGACTCTTAACATTTCCTGAGAGCGAGCACTTATTAAAGCCATTTTGGTTAAGATTGAATATTGAATAGTGTACTCATCCAAACACAGTGAAGCTAATTGCCACTTTTTTTTTGTTTTTGTTTTTTCCAACATCAATATGCTAATGAATTGACAAAAGTTTAATAAACTCCAATAAACCAAATCTTTCAGCTAATTATTTTATCTTTATGTTAAATTTGTATAGCTTTGTGGATAGCATATGCTTACTAATTTCCTTCTTATTTACATTTCTCCAATTAATACTTTTTCGTATTTACATTATTTATGCTTCCTGAATTTACTTAACTATTGCAAGTTAGATATAGTTTGAGAAATTGTAATGACAAAATTGGGTTTGAATATATTGTAATTTTTAACTATATGGTTGGTTGAGAATATTTATTGATATTGTCTAACAACCCCATGCGGCTCACGAATACGTTTCTTCAAGGATTTAAGCTGTAAATAGCAAGATTATATCACGTGAATTTTAATCAAAGATAGTAGGTTACTTATCATTTTACCACTAATATTTATCAAGAGATTTGACTATATACCTAATAAGTGACCTAATTTTGTTAAAATAATTACACCGTAAGAGCATATAACTTTAACTCTTATCTCAATATATAAAATTCCTCTATTTTTTTCCTTATGTATATGTTGTAGTGCTTGTAGGTGATTCTTCCATCACCCACTCTTCACACATCACCATAAAGGAAAATAACTTTGTAAAAACCCTACTCTCTTTCACCGACCCGACCCAGTCCACTTATCATTTTCATCTTCTAACCCTAATCTCTTCAACCAAGAGACGCCTCATCTCTCTTCACGCCTCCCCTTTCCTCTTCTCTCTCTCCCATTTCGAGTAAAACCCTACTCTCTTTTCCAACCATGGCAGATTTGTTTTGCCATTTCCATACAAGTTTCCTTTCTCTCTCATATTTCAACGAGTCACGACAAAAACTTGTTTCCTGTTTTCTCTGCATCAAAACATATTTCAATGTTTGTTTTCATTCAAAAATTCAAACGGTTAGTTTCATTTTTCCCGCTCTAGATTGCCCTAATTTTCGCCTACTATAAAAAGGACCTTAAGTCCATAGCCGAGGGGAACAACAATCGGGAACATAATACTTCACCATACTCAACATTTCACCTTTCCACTACTATTTTAAGTCTTAGCTGTTTCAAGTTCTTTCTAGCCGCTGAGGTCTTTCCTTGAAAATATCAATTTCTTGAGTCTTAACATTTTCGGGTAGCTTACTCCTACATTTGACACGATTCGATAAATCATTCGAGTCTGCTCTTGAACATTTCTGGAAAACAAGAACTTCTGGATTGTTGTAATTCGAGTTTCGAAATCATTCGAGGCCGTCGACACCCAGTTCACTGTACCCAAACAGGTCAGAAATCCTCCTTCTCTCTGCTTTAAATTCTGTTCTATACAGACTTATGTAGCTAAGTTAGTTTAATTTAGTGCGACTATGACTTGGTATGATGATTGGTTACTTGGTTGAGTACGTTGTAATAATCCAGTTCGTCGAGATATAGGAGCTACGTCATGTAATTAATCTGCCTTAACGGGTTATGTGTGTTAGTTTCGTTGGTTGTTTAGCGCGTCCATCATTTCACTTAGTTAAGCATGAATATGCATTAATTAGCTCAGTTCTTCTTTGTTCAGAATGTTTATGTGTTTGGCTGGAATTTCATTTGTTTTAGAATCAAACAAGGATCGATGCCATGACTTGTCCGTAAACGCGTGCCTAGCTTCATTGCGCTTACATCTATCTTATACTACACCCCAATTAATATAAACAAGAGGCTAAAGACTGTTTGGCTTTATACACGAATACAGTACTTCTAATTCTGTGTGTCATGTGTTTGGGGAACTCGTTGGCTATTTATGATGTGGCTGCTTCCGAAATAGTGATTAACAAATACATACGCATTTGGTATTATTATTTTTTTTCCAGGCAGAACCGTGATCTGAATGTGCTTCAAGTTATGTCTCGTTTTTAATGGCTTTTGACTAATGTTCTTTTTCCTTGCATAATCCAGCTTAAATTCTGAAACTGTTTTCAAGCACCTTTATCGAAAGTGACTCCCTACATTCTTTAACTTAATCATGTGTTTAGACAATCCTTAAAAATCCTCCTTATGTCTTGGTCTGCTTATGGAATTGAAGCTTGGTTTATAATTCCATCCTTGCTTTCTTTCTCTTGTGTGAACTAGTGTAGGATGCAACGTGGAGGCAGTTGGTGTGTTGGTGGTTTTGATTAGTTTAAATTATCTCTAAATTCATAAATAAGATCTGGTTTGATTGTGTGAGTAATGGATTTTTTCTTTAGGTTGAAACATCCTGAAGTTTTATTGTTTAATCCTATCTCTGTCATGAGAGTCTTATCAACACTCGAACTGCAGTCGCAGGGGTGGCCATAACATATGGCATTTACACTTCAGTCAAGAAATAATACCAGTGGATCAGATTTTGATGTCTTCTTTCATGCATTTTTAGAGGTCATACATGTTTTTATGTTTAGGTGCTGAGATCAGCGCATTCAACTCTAAACTGCCCTGCTCTAGGAATGGGCAGTCGTTTTTTTTTTTTTTTCTGTTTTCCCTTTTACAAATTTTCCCTAAGCTTTTCTCTGTGTGAAACAAATGCTGAAGTAGGCAAAGTGACTATGAAAATAGATAGAGCAGGGCAGTTTAGAGTTTAGAGGAGTTAGAAGTATCTATTTTTTCTTTCAACTGAGTGCAACTCTTTATGCCATAGCTGTACGTTCTATCTTCGTAGTGTATTTACAGTGTTTTCATAGCAGCCCCTTTTGTTTGGTCTGAAATTTGTTGAGTTCATCATATGATAATTCTATGCTAATCTTTATTTTTTTTACATGTACATATCGGAGAAAATGGAGTCCCAATTCGGGACTCATCGTCTTCCGCATTCGGTGTTGGGCCAACCAAAGCCCAACGTAATTTCTCTCGAGTCAGCCTCATCAGCCATCCACAGCAATATATTCAAGTTGCTGGGCCGAAGCCCCAACAGTAAACAGACCGCAGCCTTAAATGGGCCGAGCCCACTTAACATACATGTTTTCCGTTGCTCTATTTTTTTTTTTTGTCGTGTATCTGTTTGCTAACTTATGTGTTTGTGTGCTGAAAACTTAATTGCTACAAGATTGACAATTAGATTATCTAATTATTTAGATTTTTTGACTTCCCGATATTAATAGGATATTCACCATGTTGAGGATAATACTTAGATGTGAAAATTAAGTGATAATAATAGCTACCCTGTTTTCATCTAGAAATATGTTTAAGGCTTTAACTTTGGCGACGTACTTGGAAAATAATTTTGGTTTTGGATGCGGGCAATACATTTCTATCACGCAACTTTTAGTTCAAAATCTATCTTTTGCAAAAATTCTACCACTATCTAGTCTATTGAAAAACATTAAATTTTAGCTTACTTTTTTGGAAAAAATAACGTGCTAACTCTTTCCTATTTTTGTTTCAAACACCTTTGGAGAGTTGAGCCTTTAAATTTAAAAACCAGACTTTTCAAATGATTTACAACTTTGATATTATTTCATCAACAAAATGTATTACTTATCACTTATGTTTTAAACAGATCTTCAACATACTTTCTTTCATAAAATATTCACATTTTTACACTAGCCATTTATCTATTTTATCTAGTCATTCACTATATTTTTGCTAAAATCAATTAATATCTAATCATTGAGTTGTTTCAAATATATTTCAAAAATGGCTCAATCCCATACTTTCTTTAGTTTACTTATAACTAAAGCTTTTATGCAAATTATTATTTTTCCTACAAGTTTTATTTTAATAGTATATATCTATTTCCATTTATAACTTTAATAATATTTGCAAGCTATTTTCTTAAATATTTAAAATGCAATGTTGCTATTTTTCTAGCCTAATTAATTAACATGAGTCCGGTCGGTTAATCATTATTAATGGGATTTAGAGGATGTCTAATACCTTCCCTCTATGTTAGTTGAACCCGTACCTAGAATCACTTGGTTTTGTAGACTTTAAAATAGAGTCAACTTTAGATAAATAACTTTAATAAACTTTAGGTGCCCTAATTCACCGTAAATAATTAGGTGGCGATTCCTAATTTTAAATAACCCCAAAATTACCCGGATGTTATAAACTATTTTGATCCCGATTAAAATAGGGTATAATAATGAGAACATTGGTAGTGCTAATATTTACTTTATTAATGAGTAATAATATGTAGTTTTATAGTGGATAGGTGGATAAGGACGTATATATTAGAGTAGGTTTTATAGAAGGAACATAACATAGAAGTATAGTGACTAGTAAGAACTAGATATATAATGAAATAAGTGCCTTAAATTGAGGTTAAATATCATGATTAGACTCCCCGTTAACACTACCATATAATATCATGATCATTACGAAAAGCCATGAGATCTTTTATCATAAAATTGTTCCAATCTTAATAAACCTACCAAATGCTTTTAAATCTCGATGTTGTGGGGTCCAGCCCTATTTACAGGAAGTTGTTTTTCTTCCTTTTGGTATGAGATTTTCAATGGTGTGCAGATTTGGTTGATTGGCCAAAGATATATTCACAAGTGAAGACTTTTGCATAAAAGTGATGTCATTGATGACATAAGGAGGAACAATTCATTCCTATAAATAGGCAGCTTATGGTTCATTCGAAATACACCAAAAACCTCAAATAATACATCTAAGTGAGAGCAAAGTGAGGTATACCATACACTGTGTAAGAAAATAGTCTGTGAAGAAAAATAGAGTGTGAGTGATATTGTAGTGAGGTGGGAAAATCAAAAGAGTGTTATTTCTTTTGAGGGTGTAGTGGTCTTAGGAGTACTTGTACTCGTTACTACACAGTGTAAAATTCCTTGCTATAGTGATATCAGTTGCTTCTCTTGGCCGTGGTTTTTTCCTTATTCAGAAGGGTTTCCACGTAAAATTCCGGTATCATTATTGCTTCATTTTATTCTTGCTGACTTAACCATAACTTAGTGTTCCGCGTTTATCAATAATACCGTGAATATTATTTTTGCGGGTCTATTTTATTTCCAACAAGTGGTATCAGAACCAAGGTTCTGTCTGAGTATGCTCTGTGGTTGTAGCACAATCTGAACTTCCACATCAGAAAAGAATTACTTTGGTCTCCTAATAAATAGTATTTGTATTTGTAATAAACGATGGAAGCCAACACTAGTAGAATGATTACTTTGAGTGGTGTAAATTGTGCCATTTGGAAGGGCAAAATGGAAGATTTGCTCTATGTCAAGAATTTTTATCAACCTGTCTTTGCCACTAAAAAGCCTGATAATAAATCAGATGAAGAGTGAAATTTGTTGCATCGGCAGGTTTGCAGCTTTATTAGATAGTGAGTTGACGATAATGTGTTGAACCATATTTCTTGGGGAGACACATGCTCGGACTCTATGGGAGCATCTTGAAAGTTTGTATGCTCGGAAAACTGGTAATAACAAGATGTTTTTGATAAAGCAAATGCTGGGTTTAAAATACCACGATGGTTCCGCAATGACAGATCATCTGAATATTTTTTAGGGGATCATGAACCAGTTATCTGCTATGGGCATTAATTTTTATGAAGAAATTCAAGACTTGTTTCTAACTTGGTTCCCTACCAGATTCTTGGGAAATTATTAAAACTTCATTATCAAATTCTGCTCCGGATGATGTGATCTCTATGGATCTTGCCAAGAGCAGTCTTTTAAATGAAGAGATGAGAAGAAAATCTCAAGGGTCCTCCTCATAAGATGTCTTGGTGACTGACACTAGGGAAAGAGGCAAGAATCGTGGTTCTCAAAATAGAGAACATCATAGAAGCAAATCCAGAAGCAGACTTAAAGATATTGAGTGTTATCATTGCGGGAAAAAAGGGCACACAAAGAAGTTCTGCCGGACTTTGAAAAAGGAGAATAGAGATAAGGAGGAAAAGAAAGAAGATGGCAATCGTGTTGCCGCTGTCACTACAGAAAATCTTGTTACTGTCCTTGATGCGGATCTGATAAATATTGGTTGTGATGAGTCAAGCTGGGTTGTGGACAGTGGTGCCGCATCTCATGTGACATCAAGGAAGGAATTTTTCTCATCCTATACTCCGGGTGACTTTGGAACTTTGAGTATGGGTAATGAGACTGTATCTAAGGTGGCTGGTGTTGGAACGATTTGTTTGGAAACTAGTATTGGAACTAAACTAGTTTTAAACAATGTAAAACATGCACCTGATGTTCGTTTGCACTTGATCTCTATTGGTGTTTTGGATAATGGGGGATATGTCAGTACCAATGGTGCTGGAAAGTGGAAGCTCACTAAGGGTTCCATGATTGTGGCTCGTGGCGAAAAACGTCGTGGTCTATACTGGACTACGGCCTCTACCTGTGTTAATATGGTAAATGCAGTTGAGAGCAATAGCTCTTCAACGTTATGGCATAAGAGGCTTAGCCACATCAGCGAGAAATGACTAAATGTTCTAGCCAAAAAGAAATTGTTGTCAAATTTCGAAAGTGCTAAATTAGAAAAGTGTGAGCACTGCTTAGCTGGAAAACAAAATAGAGTTTCTTTCAAGTCTCATCTTCCGTCAAGAAAGACAGAGTTGCTTGAGTTGGTGCATTCAGATTTATGTGGTCCAATGAAGACAAGGACTCTGGGTGGTGCACTTTACTTTGCTACTTTTATTGATGATTGCTTAAGGAAACTTTGGGTCTACGTCTTGAAGACTAAAGACCAAGTGTTGGGTGTCTTTAAGCATTTTTAGGCTTCAGCTGAAAGAGAAACTAGAAAGAAGCTGAAGTGTATTCTTACTGATAACGGTGGTGAATATTGTGGACCGTTTGACGAATACTGCAAGAAACAGGGTATCAGACACCAGAAGACTCCTCCTAAGACTCCTCAGCTTAATAGTTTAGCAGAGAGGATGAACAGGACCTTGATAGAAAGAGTTAGAAGTTTACTTTCTAAAGCAAAGTTGTCGAATTCCTTTTGGGGTGAGGCATTGTTGACCGCCACACATGTTATTAATCTATCCCCTGCGGTTGCTTTGCAAAGTGATGTTCCAAACAGAGTTTGGTATGGCAAGGATGTTTCCTATGACCACTTAAAAGTGTTTGGTTGCAAAGCTTTTGTACATGTGCCTAATGATGAGAGGTCAAAATTAACTGCGAAGACAAGGCAGTGCATCTTCACTGGTTATGGCCTTGATGAGTTTGGTTACAGGCTATATGATCCAATTGAGAAGAAGGTCGTGAGAAGTCGTGACGTTATCTTCATGGAGTATCAAACAATTGAAGATATTAACAAAGCGGAGAAGATAAAATCTTCAAGTTCTGAAGGTTTAGTTAATCTTGATCAAGTCCCTCATACAAATGTTGATGAAGTTGGTGGGCTCGATGACGATGGTGATGCCCAAAATCATGTTCCAGATCAGCATGTTGATGATGATAACGATGCTTCTATTGATGAGGTAGATGCTCCTACTCATGAAGTCGTGGATGAGTCAGATATTCCACTTAGAAGGTCTACTAGACAGCATGTTCCTTCTTCCCGTTATTCACCTAATAAGTATGTATTACTCACTGATGGGGGAGAACCTAAATGTTATGAGGAGGCCATGAAAGATGAGCACAAGGATCAATGGATTGAAGTCATGCAAGATGAGATGAAATCTCTGCATGAGAACCATACTTATGAGTTGGTGAAATTGCCTAAGGGCATGAGAGCTTTGAAGAACAAGTGGGTGTTCAAAGTTAAAGCCGGAGAACACAACTTGAAGCCCAGATACAAAGCTAGATTGGTTGTTAAGGGATTGGGTCAAAGGAAAGGTATTGACTTTGACGAAATATTTTCTCTTGTCGTGAAAATGTCCTCCATTCGGACAGTTCTTGGTTTGACTGCTAGTCTTGATTTGGAGATTGAGAAGATGGATGTGAAGACTGCTTTTCTTCACGGTGACTTAGAAAAGGAGATTTATATGGAACAACTTGAGGGCTTCAAGGCAAAAGGTAAATAAAATCTTGTATGCAAACTTAAAAAGAGTCTATATGGATTGAAGCAAGCTCCCAGACAGTGGTACAAGAAGTTTGAGTCTGTTATGGGGGAGCAAGGCTACAAGAAGACTTCTTCAGATCATTGTGTGTTTGTACAAAGATTTTCTGATGATGACTTTATCATCCTTCTACTATATGTGGATGATATGTTGATTGTAGGCAAGAATGCTTCCAAGATTGATGAGTTGAAGAAACAGTTGAGTAAGTCTTTTGCAATGAAAGACTTGGGTCATGCTAAGCAGATTTTGGGCATGAGAATTACTCGTTCAAGAGATGAAAGGAAGCTTTATTTGTCACAGAAAAAGTACATAGAACGTGTACTAGAGCGCTTTAATATGAAGAGTGCTAAGTGGGTTAGCACACCTCTTCCTGTTCATCTGAAATTGAGCAAAAAGATGTGTCCTACAATAACGGAGGAAAAAAGAGAGAATGGCCAAGATTCCTTATTCCTCTGCCGTCGGAAGTTTGATGTATGCAATGGTATGCACTCGGCCAGATATTGCTCATGCAGTCGGTGTTGTTAGCAGATTTCTTGAAAATCCAGGGAAAAAGCATTGGGAAGCTGTGAAGTGGATACTCAGGTATCTAAGAGGATGCTTAGATGAATGCTTGTGTTTTGGAGGATCAAATCCAATCTTGAAGGGCTATATAGATTCTGATATGACAGGTGACCTTGATAACAGAAAATCTACTACTGGATATTTGTTTACTTTTTCAGGGGGAGCTATATCATGGCAGTCGAAGTTGCAGAAGTGTGTTGCACTGTCTACAACTGAAGCGGAGTATATTGCAGCAACTGAAGCTGGCAAGGAGATGATATGGCTCAAGAGATTTCTTCAAGAACTTGGATTGCAACAAATGAAGTATGTTGTCTATTGTGACAGTCAGAGTGCAATAGACCTGAGCAAGAACTCCATGTACCATGCAAGAACAAAGCATACAGATGTGCGATATCACTGGATTCGAGAAAAGATAGAGGACGGATCTATGCAGGTCAAAAAGATCCCTACATCTGAGAATCCTTCGGATATGTTGACCAAGGTGGTACCAAGAGACAAGTTCGAGCTATGCAAGGAACTTGTCGGGATGTACTCAAACTAGAAGCCCGATATAGCCTCCTTCAGGTAGATGGGTCTGGAGGGGGGATTTGTGGGGTCCAGCCCCATTTACAGGAAGTTGTTTTTCTTCCTTTTGGTATGAGATTTTCAATGGTGTGCAGATTTGATTGATTGGCCAAAGATATATTCAGATGCAAGTGAAGACTTTTCCATAAAAGTGATGTCATTGATGATATAAGGAAGAACAATTCATTCATATAAATAGGCAGCTTATGGTTCATTCGAAATACACCAAAAATCTTAGACAATACATCTGCGTGAGAGGAAAGTGAGGTATACCATAGACTGTGTAAGAAAATAGCCTGTGAAAAAAAATAGAGTGTGAGTGATATTGTAGTAAGGTGGGAAAATCAAAAGAGTGTTATTTCTTTTGAGGGTGTAGTGGTCTTAGGACTATTTGTACTTGTTACTACACAGTGTAAAATTCCTTGCTATAGTGATATCAGTTGCTCCTCTTGGCCATGGTTTTTTCCTTATTCAGAAGGGTTTCCACGTAAAATTCCGGTGTCATTATTGCTTCATTTTGTTCTTGCTGACTTAATCATAACTTAGTGTTCCGCGTTTATCACTAATACCGTGAATATTATTTTTGCGGGTCTATTTTATCCCCAAGATGTTTGGATTAATGAGGAAATGCTCATTTCCAATTTCCCACATGCTATACACAAAATATTTTTGTCTTTTGTCATATATTTAGCTTCCAATAACAACAACATACCCAGTACTTAATATATTTTAGCTTATATATGGATAATAATCAATTACTATCGTTATGCCTACATCTCGTCAAAAGAAAAAATACAAGACGTTTAACTTTTATTTTTTTCATTATTTGAGTTTACATTGTGCAACTGACTTAATTCAAAAGTCATACCCCGTCAATCCAAAATTTAAGTTTTTGTTGAAAAGGGTTGTACGTTGACCCCCAAAAACCACAGAGGGAAGAAATTGACCAAGTCTTCATATTCTTTTCTTCTTGATTAATTAATAGAAGAAAAAAAAAATCAACCATAGAAACTAGACTCAGGAAAATAATTAGAACAAGTAAATTAAAGGGTGATGATTGAGAAAGAGCACATGAAAGGGAAAGTGGGCCACCGCTCCTTTTACCTCAAAACTAGTGGTGTCAAATTTAGCTCAAAAGGTGATTGCCCGCCTAATCCGTTTAAAATTTTATGGGTTAGGCTCAAGATAATTTCATATTGGACTGATTTAGCCCAATCCAACATAATTCATTTAAAAGTGATCTCCAACTTAGCCCAATTCTAGCCCTTTTTAAGACTTACTTAAATTTGGGTTTATTGCTTAAGTTTACTCTATTTTTTTCATGTATATACTTTTCTTGTATCATGTATCTTATAAGTTTGTAGTGTGTTTGATATGAAGGGAAATAATTTTCACGAAAAATGTTTTGCTCGAAAATATTTACCACAGAAATGTTTTCCTCAAGAATATTTTCGAAAAATCCGCAAAAATATTTTTCGCTAAAAATGTATTTCTAGAAAATATTTTCCACGAAAATGTTTTTTTAGAAAATAAACCCTTCAAAAAAATTGGGTCAACTTGGGCAGGTCATGACCCAACCCATTTCAGTCCAAGCAACTTTTGGCTCAATGTTAGCCCAACCCATTTATCACTTCAGCCCATTTTAATTGGGTCAATTTTAGCCCAACCCGCCCATTTGACACACCTACTCAAAACAAATATGGCATAAGATTGGATTGTCCCCGCCTGTGTCCCATTTTCACCGTTACTTGCGGCCTCATTCCCACTAGGGGTGACAAATGGGCCATTTGGGCTAAAATTGGGCGGGTTAAGATGGGTTGAAATCCTAAGTGATTATTGAGATCAAATTGAACTCAAACATGAAAGGAAGAGTGCCGCCGGAGTGTATTCTTCATTTTTTAGTGTAAATACAGTGTATTTTGTATTTCGCCGGAGATCTGATCGGATTATTTTCCAGTGTAAATACAGTGCATTTTGTATATCCCCGGAGTTTTTGCAAATCTGTATGAATCCAGTGTATTTTTTTTTAAGTAAATTATTTGAATGTATTTTTCATTTTTTAGGGTAAATACAATGATACTTTGTATTTCGCTGGAGATCCGATCGGTTTTGATTTTATTCTTCCTTTTTAAATATAGTGTATTTTGTAATTTCGCAAGATATTTGATCGGATTTGATTGTATTCTTCATTTCATCGTTTTTTTGGTGTAAATACTTTCAAATACAATCGAATACATTCAACCTTGCGACGTTCGGCGGCGACCTTGCTGATCAGAGTTCGAATACATTCAAATACAGCCAAACCAAAATGACAAATCAATATATAAATACACTAAAATACACAATTCCGTCGAGTGTTTAAATGTACTAAAATACAATCATTTTGAATACACATGAATTTAGAGAAATTAAGGTTGCAGGTATTCAAATACAGTCAAATACACGTGACATCAGATAAGGTTGCATACAACTGAACAGTGTATTCAAATACACTCAAATACAGCGAATTGCTATAAACTAGCTACGAAATGTAAATACATAAAATGTAGCGTTACAAGCTCTTAAAAGGTAGTGGTTGATGTAAGGTGCCCTTATGTTATTTCATAATATATAGAATTATGTGATACTGTATTATTTTGATAAATACAAGATTATTGTATCATTTTTTGTCGTTATGTAATGCCACACATTAGCGATTTGAAAGATAAATCTAGCTACAAGAAAAATAGAGTACAGGGTAGAGCTATTATAAAAAGATAAGCTAATGGATAAAATAGAATTACTATTAGGTAATAAGCAGAGACAAAATGAAAATAAAAAAATAAGGTAATGACGTGATTACATCAAATAGATCATTACATAAAATGAGACTTTTTCTTCATTACATAACAATGAATTTAACGATATGATTAAAATAAAATTAAATAACAATCAAAACATTAATATTATTTTAAAATGACAACACATTACAAAAGGTAACAACCAGCCAAACAACCTGTATTATGCAACTGTACTTGCTCTATATTGTTTTATAAAATAGTTTTCTTGAGAATATGACAAAATTGATTCATTATTACGGGGTAAGTTTAAAATGATTCCTTAATTATACTTCTAACCATTGTTTATTCTTTAAATTTGTGAAAAGTGAATATTTTTGGCATCATAAAATATTTAATAAATTTTAATTGTTAGATTTATGAAAAATGTGTAAAAAATGCTTTAACATAAACTCATTTTTTGAAAGTGCAATTTTTATTGTTTTTGGTCTTCTAGAATCTGGTGCAAGTGTTTATTGATGCGGTTTCTGCTACTTTTTATCTATTCATTGAAGTCTGGTGTAGCTTTTGGTGTTACGATCAGAGATTTGATTAGTCTTTCTTGGTGTTTCTGATTATTATTTTTATAGTTTCACACAACTAACTGCAAAAAATTGTTAAATATTTAAAATCAAAATTGTTAACTTTTATCAAATTTGAAAGACTAAGATTACTCAAAACTAGAATTGTCAATATGGGCTTGGCCAGCGAGGCCGGCCCAACATAACCCTTTATTTAAGTAGGGTTGGGCTAAGATTTCTTTGGCTCATATAGAAGTGAGGCTCAAAAGCCCAGCCTCTCTTGGCCCGCCAGCCTCAAGGGTTGAGCTGAGGCGAGCCCTTGAGGCCAGAAAAGAATAATAAATTAATTAATTTAAAAAAAATATATAAGTAAAGGAAACAAAAAGATAAAAAGTAATGAGAAAAAAGAATGTACTTACAACTAAGTAGTAATTAGAAACTGAAGTAATGTTTTTTAGTCTTAGAATTTATATTATGTCTAATTTCTTTTGAATGTGATCTGAATTAGTGATTAAAAATAATAATTTATATTTATTCTTTTGATTTTTTTTTTCTATGATATGGATTTGCGTTCTATGATATGGATTTGCACAAGAATGGTGGTAAAAGATTCTATTTTGCAAAAGTTTCATGTTCAAATCGTACCAAAATTCACTTAGAAAATGTTATTTCGGAAGACGAAAAAACTTAAAAGGCTGGTCCGTCCTAACCCGCGGCCCGCTTAGGGCTGGGTTGGGCTGCCATTTTGCAGGCCCTTCAATTAAAAGGGTCAGTCCGTCCTAACCCATTTAATTCTCTGACCCTCTGCCAGCCCATTTTGATACCTCTACATTTAAGAGATCATTTTAAACTTATCCTCAAATATAAGGGATCATCTTTATCATTTTATCTAAAAAGAAATTTTGGACAATATCATCTCAAAGTTAATACTTAATAGGAGATTAATGTGTGAAAGGAAATGGATAGAGTAGAACCACTGAACCACAATAAAAAATATCAACCGACCACTGGATTGTGAAAAAACAAAAAAAAAAAAAAGATGGTTCCACACTTGCACGGCGACTTAAATTTTTGATCTGCTATTGAAAGTGATGGTGTCTGACCAACTACGTCAATTGCTTTTGTCTAGTCATTGGGTTATGATCTAGTAATAATGTAATTGAAATTGTGGCAAAATTAAAAAAGAAATAATTTAAACCACGGACTTTAATACCCAGCTACAGTCAAACTTCTCTATAATGACAGCATTTGTCCGAAAATTTCATGGCTGATATAGTGAGGTGCTGCTATGTATGTATACTGACATTTGATGTTTAGATTTCATTTAGCCGTTATAAACAAAAGTACGCAATTTTTTTTTAACTTTTTATGTTAGTATAAACGAAACCAAAAATCTTGTTAATTTTAAAATCTCAATTGATTTTCCTATTTCATTAATTGAAAATTGAAAAGACTAATAAATTACTAAGAAATCCACAACTAGTTATACCATAACGATAAAGAATTAAAATTTAAGGAACATATGCATTTAAAATTAATTGAAAATTTAAATTTTCAAGTTTGATGTGAATTCTAAAATTGCAATAATATAACGTTTGAACTGACGAAGATTTTTGTTCAAACTTTCAGCAAAAGGGAATTCAATAGTTTTCCCTTGAAGGCTGTCTAAGAGCTTAATAGTATAATTGAATATTTTAAATATTCGTACTTGAAATTTACTATCTACATGACATTAATGATGATTATCATAAATTTTTTAATATTTTATTTTATAGATAATATATTTCTTACAAAATATTATTATACAATATTTGACTGTGGCTGTTATAGAGAGGTAATTTTATAAAGAGTGTACCGCTATAATGAATGTCATTGCTGTTATAGGCAGAATGCTATTATAGAGAAGTAAAATATAACATAAAAAATTAATTTCGGAGAAAATCAGACCTTTATAGTGAAATGTTGTTATAACGAATGACAATTATAGAGAGGTTTGACTGTATTTAGTAATGAACTCTTTTGCTTTAATTTAAAATTGATTTTTCTTTCACTCTATTTTTACTTTCTAATGTTTTATCGCTTAACTTTAAGAATAAACATGCATCTCTTAAAGAAAATTTAGTGAAAGCGTGATCATCTCATCAAAAAGTTATATATACTACCTCTCTGTTTTAATCTATGTGAACCCATTTGATTGGACACGAAATTTAATAAAGTAGAGAAGACTTTTAAACTAGTAGTGTTAAATGAGTTACATATATTTTCTGTGGCTATAAATTATTGCATAAAGGTAAATTATTTTCAAACATAGAAAGAAGTCATTCTTTTGGCACGAATTAATAAGAAAATTAGATTCACATAAATTGAAACGGATTAAGTATTAATTAGTGGATTATATTACATATTACAATGCCTCATTACTTTCGAATTTACTCTTCTTTTCGTGAGTCAATCACGTTAAAAAATGATAATATTTTCAATATGACGAGTCCAGAATCAAAATACCCTTAAAAAAGAGGGTTTGAACCAAAATACCCCAAAGAAAAACTGTGACAAAAGTACCTTTAACGCAGTATTTTACTGCGTTGAAGGACTTAACCGTAACAGCGCGGTTAAGTCCTTTAACGTAGTAAAATACTGCATTATAGAACCCAGTAAAAAAAAAATCTATAGCGCAGTATTTTACTGCGTTAAAGAAACAGTAAAAAAAAAAAAAAAATTGGTCAACTTTTTTTTTTTGGCAACACTTAGTGTTTTTTTCCATACTTTGGCCAACGATTAGTCGTGTATCAAGACTCTGAAATGTCAATATTTTACATAGAACCTGATATTTTTTTCTGCGTACAATAATGTAGGCTCAATATATCAAGGATACGTAAACGTTCGGATCGTCATTTTAGGTGTTGAAAAGGTGCCCGAAGTAAGTTTTGTTTGAAAACTTTAGGTTTAATTATTCTATATACAAAGACGTCCACTTTTGTTTGAAGACTTATTGTCATTAGCTTAAAGTTTTTAATTTTTAGGGTTTAGATTTAAGTGAGTTATTTTTTAGAGCGTAAATTTATTCCGAATATACGGGATTTTTTGCGCTCGGACGTCCGATTTACGCAATTTTTTTTTGGCAACATATTCGAAATAAAGTTACACATTAAAAAATAACACACTTAAGGAACATTTAGCATTTTTTTTTTTCATAAAAAGATCGCAACATCTTATTTTTGGTCAACTTTTTTTTTTTTGCAACACTTAGTGTTTTTTTTTCATACTTCGACCAACGATTAGTCGTGTGTCAAGACTCCGAAACGACAATATTTTATATAGAACCTAATATTTTTTTCTGCGTACTATAATGTAGGCTCAATACATCAAGGATACGTAAACGTTCAGATCGTCGTTTTAGGGGTTGAGAAGGTACCCGAAGTAAGTTTTGTTTGGAAACTTTAGGTTTAAGTATTTTATTTTTTAAGGTTTTGATTTAAGCGTTTATTTTTTAATCAAGACATAACTTTATTTTGAATATAAATCTAATTCTAAAAAATATAGGGAGAAAAAGGGTGAAAATCATTTTAGTCCTCCAACTTTACTTTAAAAATCAAAGACCTCCCCCAACATTGAACAATTGACATTTTCATCTCCTTATCTCAACTTCCGTACATTAATCAGTAACTTTATATTATTTGATTGTCAGCAAAGGGGTAAGAGGGAACTTCACTTATATTTTGAATTAATTAGTTAGTTTCCTTATAAATTTTCCATAGTTTCCTCTGTTAATTAATTCTAATACTTTCTGTCGTCTTTAATTTTTCTCCATAACCTAAGCAGTTCTTCATATTTTCAGAGAACCTTTCAAACCCCGATAAACAATTGTTCTCTTGAAATATGAAGGGTACAAGGGTTTGAAAGGTTCTCCAGAATATGAAGATCAACTCTGGCTATGGAGAAAAATTGAAGACGGCAGAAAGTGTTAGAATTAATTGACGGAGGAAACTGTGAAAAATTTATATATTATTAATTAGGGTACTCTCTAATTAATAAAAAAAATATAAGTGAAATTCCCTTTTACCCCTTTGATGATCGGTCAAATAATATAAAGCTACCGATCAATGGCCGGAGAAGTTGAGATAAGAGGATGAAAATGTCGATTGTTCAATGTTGGGGGAAGTCTTTGATTTTTAAAGTAAAGTTGGAGGACTAAAATGATTTTTACCCGGAGAAAAACTAGTTGTAAATTGGTGAAAATTTAAATGGTCATAACTTTGTGCTCGGACGCCTGATATACACATTTTTTTTATTTTGGGTATATTTCCGAGATCTAGCCGCGCAAACTTTCGCAAGGTGGTTTGGCCGAGCCGATTTTTTTAAAAATACCTGTTATCCTATTCAATTTTAATTTTCCCCCAAATTGGTGTGAAGTTTTTAGTTTTCTTTACTTATAATATGATAATACGTAATAGATTTCAACATAAAAATCCTGGAGCAATGTAGCTGTGAATGTCAATTTCACTTTGTGGTTTCAATTTTCGAAAATAAAGCTGACTAATTTTCTTGAAATATAAAGTTGACTAAAATAACTTTATAAAAATAGAACACTTAAACCTAAAGTTTTCAAACAAAACTTACTTCGGACACCTTTTCAACCCCTAAAATAACGATCCGAACATTTACGTATCCTTGATGTATTGAGCCTACATTATTGTATGCAGAAAAAAATATCAAATTTTATATAAAATATTGACGTTTCGGAGTCTTGACACACGACTAATCGTTAGTCAAAGTATGGAAAAAAACACTAAGTGTTGCAAAAAAAAATTGACTTTTTTTTTTACTGTTTCTTTAACGCAGTAAAATACTGCGCTATAGATTTTTTTTTACTAGGTTCTATAACGCAGTATTTTACTGCGTTAAAGGACTTAACCGCACCGTTACGGTTAAGTCCTTTAACGCAATAAAATACTGCGTTTTTGTTACACCTCTCGCTTTCATAGTAGGAAAAACTTACGGCTTCCTAGTCAAGTATGCCTTGAAAGGGAGATTTGTACCCGAGTATTGAGATGCGAAGTATTTTACACTGTGTATGAAGGTACTAGCAGGTATTCCAGGTATATCACAGGATTAGAAGTTGAACGGGTTGAACCGACGCAGGCTGAGCAGATTCAGGAAAATTTGCAGACACCAGACATTAACGACGGACCGTCGACATGGTCGACCATGTCGACGGGCCGTCAATGTGCACCGTCGCTATGTTCTGAGAATTCTAATTTGCAGAAATCGATCGACGAGACACGTCGCCGGGCAGTCGATCGCCGCCATCAATATGGCTCTGCAACTTTTGATCTGCAGAAGCAGGTTGACGGACAGTTGACACGTCGACGTGACCTTCGACCCGACCGTCAAACCGCCAATCTGGAATCTTCCAGCCCCAGCTATAAATACACGACCCTAGTGCATAATTTTCAGATTTCACCATTCTCTCAGCCCTGAAAACTCTAGAATACTCTCCATGTCATATTATCACAAATCCAAGAGGGATTAACGAATAATCATCATAAATTAGTAGAATCAAGGGTGTGGATGCCCATTAGGGTTTGTAGAAGCCAAGATTTCCTTTGAAATTGAAGTTGGAGTTCCTTCAAGTGAAGAATCTTCATCCAAAGCTTATTCGTACATCATCAAAGGTAAGTTTTATGTTCAAGTCATGTTATTACGAGTATTGAGAGATTAAAAGATTTAGATAATGGAAAGGAGGAAGATATGGAGTGCAAATATGAAAATAGTAATATTCTTGAATTATGACTTGATTTGAATTATAGTTCTTGACATGTTGTGAGTATGATCTTGTATAAATGATATAAATGATGTTAAAGAAGCATTATATGAGGATGAATGTGGTGTTGTGTTGTAGGTATGGTTAGGGATGACATTTAAATAGAATTGTGAGAATTGAATGATGTATAGCTCGGTGAAGAACATTGATTACAATATTGTAGATGTTGTTGTTGATGGTTGGGAATTGTTACAGTTGGAGAAAGTGGTTGAAAGAATGGGGATATTGCCTAATTTTCGTTATCTCTTAGCCGCTCTAGCTTAAGCTTAAGTATGTCTTCAATTATCTAATCTTAGTATGAATTCCCTTAAAGGTAGAATCGCAAGCTTGAGAGGCACACAATTAGACGATAGAGTTGAAGAGATACAAAGGTATGTGAGGCTAGTCCCTTCTTCTCCAAAGGCATGATTCCTATATATATGGTGATTTCTTTCCGGTAATTTCCATGACCTTCTTACATTCCAAAAGATGAAAGCTAAAGAGTATTAACAGTTTCCCACAAGATAGAGATGAGATATGTTCCATGATAATGATATGATGTTATTATAATTCTAATGATCTTGACATGATTCCTTGATGCTATTCATTGTCGATACCCTCGCCTTATAATGCTAGTTCCTTCAAGGTGAGGCATGATGATCATGACTACTCCATAATGGAATCGGGGGTTCTCGACCTTACGTCACCCCGATAAAGTTGTAGCTTTTACTTGAGTTCTTATGCATGTCCTATGATAAGCATATAATGATGAGATTACACCGTGCCTAGTTGGCCGGACATGACACCGCTACGGCGGGCGGCTTATGAATACAACGTGCCTATGTGGCCGGACATGACACCACTAGTGGGTGGCATGCGATAGTTACCCGGACGCGGGTTAACGATAATGGTATATTTGATATGCATAGTATGTGTTTTCCTTTAAAAGCTAGCAGGTTATATCTTTGCCTTATGTTTCATTATGTATTTTTTTGCTAGTATTATTCATGTCTTATATACTCAGTACATTTTTCGTACTGACGTCCTTTTCTTTTTGGACGTTGTGTTCATGCCCACAGGTAGACTGGGAGACGGTACAGACTCGTAGGAGTTTATCAGCGGATTCACAGGAGCACTCCACTACTCCGGAGGTGCTACTTATGGTCATATTCTTTTGTGTATATTTAGGGTATGACGGGGTCTTGTCCCGTCCTTATGTTTCAGTACTCTAGTAGAGGCTCGTAGATACGGATGAGTGGGTATTTGTTGTCTTATGGATACATCAGTGTATATTTTTGTATATCATTTTTGCAGCCGTGAGGGCTTATGTATATTTATGTGTTTCCTTGGAGATGGTGTATATTCGGGTTGTGTATGATGATTAGCATAATGAATGGTGCTCGGTAATCAGCTCTGGGTACCTGTCATGGCCCCCTGGCTGGGTCATGACACTAGTGGTATCAGAGCAGTTCCGTCCTAGGGTTTGTCTACGAGCCGTGTCCAGTAGAGTCTTGTTTATGGGTGTGAAGCGCGCCACACTTATAAACAGGAGGCTGCGGGGCATCTAGGAAAAATGACCGTCCTTCTTCTTATTATATTGTGCCATAGAGCCATGTTATAAGATTTTATTTTCTCTAACTGTGCGCTATGATTTCTGCGATGCCGGGAAAGAGAAAAGCCACAGCCGGCAAGAAGGGCAAGGCTATGACAGAAAGACAGGTGGAAAGGGAGCCGCCAATGAATGTAGAAGAAGGTGAATCCCATAATGAGGTTCCATTCAATACCTCTCACACTCCGCATACACTAGAAGAACAAGAAGGGGCTTCAGCTCCAGCTTCTATGCCTCTAGTTCCTCCATCGGGTGCTTCGGGTCAACAGATGACCGAGGCCATCCAGCTATTGACCCAGTTAGTTGTCGCTCAAGCTCAATGGTAAAGCGCGGGTCCCAGTGATAGAGCCACTAGTGCAAGGGCCCATGATTTTATGAGTTTAAATCCCCCAGAATTTTTTGGGTCAAAGCTGGATGAAGACCCACAAGGTTTTATAGATGAGATATTGAGGACGTTGAGGATCATTCATGTTTCGGATACTGAGTCAGTTGAGCTGACATCTTATAGACTCCGGGATGTAGCGGTCTTATGGTATAATAATTGGATATCTTCGAGGAAGGAGAATGCACCTCCCCCAGTTTGGCAGGAATTCATAGATGCTTTCCTTCGTCACTATTTGCCACCCAACGTTCGAAGGGCTCGAGCTGACAGGTTTCTGAATCTAAAGCAAAGGAATATGAGTGCTTGGAAGTATAGTCTCCATTTCAACTCATTTGCCCGATATTCTCCCACTATGGTAGCCGATATGGGAGATAGAGTACACAGATTTGTGAGTGGCCTAGGGCCACATTTGTTCAAGCATTGTCTGACGACTTCATTACAGGAGGGGATAGATATTTCCTGTATTCAGGCCCATGCCCAGAACTTAGAGAAACAACAGTAGTCGCGCCGAGGCGAGCGTGATGTTGATAGAGGACAGAGCAAGAGGGCCAGATCTGCTAGCGGTGAGTATAGAGGGGGTCAGCAACAATATTCCAGATATTCGGGCCATTCCGCGATGAGTGCACCTCCTCGGTTCGCGAGTAGAAGATTTGACCTCCCCATTTATTCTGGTCCGGGTCAGAGTTCGAGGGTCTCAGGTTCCTAGTTTGGGGGTAATCCTAGTCAGAAGAGGCCACCGGTTCCACGATGCAGTTAGTGCGAAAAGTTACATTCGGGCCCGTGTCGCCAAGGTTCAGATGTTTGTTATGTTTGTGGACAGACTGAGCACGTGATGCGTGATTGTCCCTCGAGGCACGGTAGAGGTGGGGCTCAGCCCACAGGATCAGCAGCTGCTTCTTCCTCTTCTGTGCGCCCCGTAAGGCAGATTTTCCAGACTCCGACAGGTCACGGTAGGGGCAGAGGAGGAGCATTCAATTCAGGTGGCACTCAGCCCCGTATTTATACTTTAGCCGGACGTCAGGATCTTGAGTCCTCCCAGGATGTGGTTATAGGTATACTATCCATATCATCTCATAATGTTTATGCATTGATTGATCCGGGTTCTACGCTGTCTTATATTACACCTTATATTGCTGACTGTATTGGGGTGAAACCCGAGCTAATTAAACCTTTTAAGGTATCCACTCCGATTGGTGATCCCGTAATAGCTAGATAAGTATACAAAAAGTATGTGGTGGTGGTATGTAATCGTCAAACTATTGCTGATTTAATTGAGCTGGAAATGTTAGATTTTGATGTGATTATGGGCATGGATTGGTTGGCCTCTTGTTATGCCAATGTTGATTGCAGAACCAAAATAGTTCGATTTCAATTCCCGGGAGAACTCGTGCTTGAGTGGAAAGGCAATATAGCGTCTCCAAGAGGTAGGTTTATTTCCTACCTTAAGGCAAGGAAGATGATCGCCAAAGGCTATATTTATCATCTAGTCCGAGTTCCTGACACTGAAGCAAAGCCGCCGACTTTTCAATCCGTCCCGGTAGTAAATGAATTTTCGGATGTATTTCCAGATGAACTTCCAGGCCTTGCTCCGGAAAGAGAGATTGACTTTGCTATTGATGTGCTGCTGGACACCAAGCCTATATCTATTCCTCCTTACCGAATGACTCCTACAGAGTTGAAAGAGCTGAAGGCGCAATTGAAAGACTAACTTGAGAAAGGATTTATTAGGCCCAGTTTATCACCGTGGGAAGCACTTGTTTGTGAGAAAGGAAGATGGTTCCTTACTTATGTGCATTGACTACAGGCAATTGAACAAGGTGACGATAAAGAATAAATATCCGCTTCCAAGAATCGATGATTTGTTTGATCAATTACAGGGTGCCAAATGATTTTCCAAAATAGATCTAAGATCAGGGTATCACCAAGTGAGAGTTAGAGAAGAAGATATTCCCAAAACAGCTTTCAAGACACGATACGACCATTATGAGTTTCGGGTGATATCATTTGGGTTGACTAACGCTCTAGCAGTGTTTATGAATCTGATGAATAATGTATTCAGGACCTTTCTAGACCTATTCGTAATCGTGTTCATCGATGACATCTTAGTACATTCTCGGTCAGAAACAGAGCATGCAGACCACTTGCGTGTTGTCCTTGGGATTCTTCGGAGTCGCGAGTTGTATGCTAAGTTTTCAAAATGCGAGTTTTGGCTAAATTCTGTGACTTTTCTGGGCCATATCATTTCAGCTGACGGCATTCAAGTTGATACTCAGAAAATAGAGGCTGTGAAGACTTGGCCAAGGCCCACAAACTGATAGAGGTTCGTAGCTTCTTGGGATTAGCAGGCCATTATAGGAGATTTGTGGAAGGATTCTCTTCTATTTCAGCACCATTAACGAAGCTAACTCAGAAATCAGTAAGATTCCAGTGGATCGATGCTTGTGAACGCAGTTTCCAGGAATTGAAGGATAGACTAACTTCAGCCCCAGTCCTGACACTTCCAGAAGGATCAGAGGGGTATATTGTTTATCGTGATGTCTCCGGTGTCGGATTGGGCTATGTGTTGATGCAGCACGGTAAAGTTATTGCCTATGCTTCCAGGCAGTTGCGGAAACACGAGAAGAACTATCAGACCCATGATCTTGAATTGGCTGCGGTTATTCATGCACTAAAGATGTGGAGACACTATTTGTATGGCGCTCATGTTGATATTTATACATATCACAAAATTCTTCAATATATTTTCAAACAGAAGGAACTGAATCTACGGCAGAGGCGGTGGTTGGAACTACTAAAAGATTATGATGTGAGTATTTTATACCACCCCGGAAAGGCGACTATAGTAGCTGATGCACTTAGCCGCAAATCAATGGAAAGTTTATGTGAGGTTCCTCCGGAGAAGAAAGAATTAATCTGTGAGCTTCACCAGTTAGCCAGTCTCGGAGTTCGTCTAATTGATTCAGGCAATGCAGGAATTGGTATTCACAACCCAGCTATTTCGTCCTTAGATATGGAAGTGAGAGAGCACCAATATGAAGACTCCCAGTTGAGTCACTATAGACGTATATTTCTTGAGAAAGAAAAGTCACCATTTGAAGTTTCTGCAGATGGAGTTCTTAGGTACCGACACCGGCTATGTGTTCCAAATGTTACAGGACTACGTCGTCGGATTCTAGAAGAAGCTCATTACTCTCGGTATTCCATTCACCCAGGAGCGATAAAGATGTATTACGATCTCAAGTTTATGTATTGGTGGGATGGAATGAAGAAAGACATAGCAAAATTTGTAGCTCAATGTCCAAAATGCCAACAAGTGAAAATTGAGCACCAAAAGCCAGGAGGATTGTTACAAGCCATGGAAATTCCAACCTGGAAATGGGAAGCGATCAACATGGATTTCATTATAGGTTTGCCTCGCTCCCGACACAGGTATGACTCCATATGGGTGATCGTGGACAGACTAACAAAATCAGCTCATTTTCTTCCAGTCAGAACCATATATTTGGCAGAAGGTTATGCAAGGTTGTATCTTCAAGAGATAGTGCGACTTCATGGTTTCCCGATATCTATTGTCACAGACAAAGGAGCACAATTTACAACTAAATTCTGGAAGTCTTTCCGAGAAGGTTTGGGTACTCAGGTAAGGCTTAGTGCAGCGTTTCATCCACAAACTGATGGGCAAGCCGAACACACTATTCAGACCTTGGAAGATATGTTACGGGTATGTGTGCTAGATTTTGGCGGTAGTTGGGATGACCACTTACCTCTTATTGAGTTTGCATACAACAACAACTATCATTCCAATATTCAGATGGCCCCATATGAAGCCCTATATGGAAGAAAGTGTAGATCCCAAATTGGGTGGTTTGAAGTAGGAGAGATACAATTAATCGATCCGGAGTTGATTCAACAAGCAGTGGAAAAGATAAAGGTTATCCGAGATCGATTATTGACAGCCCAAAGTCGCCAGAAATCTTATGCGAACAACTGTCGGCGAGACTTAGAATTCCAAGTTGATGATTGGGTATTCTTTCGTTAGAGCATTGAGAGGACCTTTCCCTAGTATGAGAGGACCGGGAAGGACGCACCTTTGGTGTATTTAAAGGTATCACCGATGAAAGGCGTGATGAGATTTGGTAAGAAGGGAAAACTAAGTCCTCGATACATTGGACCCTATAAGATTATCCGTAAGATAGGCCAAGTAGCTTATGAACTGGACTTACCCCCAGAACTTGAATCAGTCCATCTAGTTTTCCACGTTTCAATGCTCCGTAAGTGTGTCGGAGAACCTACTAAATTGTGCCGGTAGATGATATTCAAGTTACGGAAAAGTTGACATATGAAGAGGTACTCATTGCCATACTAGATAAGCAAGTACGGAAACTTAGAAATAAAGAGGTAGCCTCAGTTAAGGTCTTGTGGAGAAACAATAACTGAGAGCAAATGACTTGGGAAGCAGAAGAAAACATGAAGTCCACATATCCGCAATTGTTTCCGCCCCCCGGCAGAGATTCAAGATCAGACATCGGTATTATGAGGAAAGAAATGCTTTCCTTTTAATACTTTGGCCGTATGTGGCCATATTTTTTCTTGCTATTGTGTTGTAGCCCTGTGAGGCATTGTTATTGTGGGCTGTTGTGACAGGATGGTAGCACCGTATTATAGGGGAAACTCTGGCGAAATTTCGATAGGATTCCCGCGAATTTAACATTCGAGGACGAATATTTTTAAAGGGGCAAAGAATGTTACACCTCTCGTTTTCATGGTAGGAAAAACTTACGGCTTTCTAGTCAAGTATGCCTTGAAAGGGAGATTTGTACCCGAGTATTGAGATGCTAAGTATTTTACCCCGTGTATGGAGGTACTAGCAAGTATTCCAGGTATATCACAGGATTAGATGTTGAACAGGTTGAACCGACGCAAGCTGAGCAGATTCAGGGAAATCTGCAGACACCAGACATTAACGACGAACCGTCGATCATGTCGACGGGCCGTCAATGTGCACCGTCGCTATGTTCTTAGAATTCTAATCTGCAGAAACTGATTGACGAGACACGTCGACGAGCCGTCGATCGCCACCATCAATATGGCTCTGCAACTTCTGATCTGCAGAAGAAGGTTGACATATCGATGTGACCGTCGAACCGACCGTCGAACCGCTAATCTGGAATCTTCCACCCTCAGCTATAAATACACGACCCTAGTCCACTATTTTCAGATTTCACTTTTCTCTCAGCCCTGAAAACTCTAGAATACTCTCCATGTCATATTATCACAAATCCAAGAGGGATTAAAGAATAATCATCATAAATTAGTAGAATCAAGGGTATGGATGCTTACTAGGGTTTGTGGAAGCCAAGATTTCCTTTGAAATTGAAGTTGGAGTTCCTTCAAGTGAAGAATCTTCATCCAAAGCTTATTCCTACATCATTAAAGGTAAGTTTTATGTTCAAGTCAAGTTATTAAAAGTATTGAGAGGTTAAAAGACTTAGATTACGAAAGGGAGGAAGATATGGAGTGCAAATATGAAAATAGTAATATTCTTGAATTATGACTTGATTTGAATTATAGTTCTTGACATGTTGATGATGTTAAAGAAGCATTATATGAGGATGAATGTGGTGTTGTGTTGTAGCTATGGTTAGGGATGACTTTTAAATAGAATTGTGAGAATTGAATGATGTATAGCTCGGTGAAGAACATTGATTACAATATTGTGGATGTTGTTGTTGATGGTTGGGAATTTTTACAGTTGGAGAAAGTGGTTGAAAGAATGGGGATATTGCCCAATTTTCGTTAGCTCTTAGCTGCTCTAGCTTAAGCTTAAATATGTCTTCAATTATCTAATCTTTGTACGAATTCCCTTGAAGGTAGAATCGCAAGCTTGAGAGGTACGCAATTAGACGATAGAGTTGAAGAGATATAAAGGTATGTGAGGCTAGTCCCTTCTTTTCCAAAGGCATGATTCCTATATATATGGTGGTTTCTTTCCGGTAATTTCCATGACCTTTCTTACATTCCAAAAGATGAAAGCTAAAGAGCATTAACAGTTTCCCACAAGATAGAGATGAGATATGTTCCATGATAATGATGTGATGTTATTATGATGCTAATGATCTTGACATGATTCCTTGATGCTATTCATTGTCGATACCCTCGCCTTATAATGCTAGTTCCTTCAAGGTGAGGCATGATGATCATGACTACTCCATAATGGAATCGGGGGTTCTCAACCTTACGTCACCCCGATAAAGTTGTAGCTTTTACTTGAGTTCTTAGGCATGTCCTATGATAAGCATGTAATGATGAGATTACACCGTGCCTAGTTGGCAGGACATGACACCGCTACGGTGGGCGGCTTATGATTACACTGTGCCTAGTTGGCCGGACATGACATCGCTACAGCGGGCGGCTTATGATTACACCGTGCCTATGTGGCCAGACATGACACCACTAGTGGGCGGCATGTGATAGTTACCCGGACGCGGATTAACGATGATGGTATATTTGATATGCATAGTATGTGTTTTCCTTTAAAAGCTAGCAGGTTATATCTTTGCCTCATGTTTCATTATGTCTTTTTATGCTAGTATTATTCATGCCTTACATACTCAGTACATTTTTCGTACTGACATCCTTTTCTTTTTGGACGCTGTGTTCATGCCCACAGGTAGACAAGGAGACGGTGCAGACCCGTAGCAGTTTATCAGCGGATTCACAGGAGCACTCAACTACTCCGGAGGTGCTACTTATGGTCATATTCTTTTGTGTATATTTGGGGTATAACGGGGTCCTATCCCGTCCTTATGTCTCAGTACTCTAGTAGAGGCTCGTAAATATGGATGCGTGGGTAATTGTTGTCTTATTGATACATCAGTGTATATTTTTGTATATCATTTTTGCAGCCGTGAGGGCTTATGTATATTTATGTGTTGCCTTGGAGATGGTGTATATTCGGGTTGTATATGATGATTAGCATGATGAGTGGTGCTCGGTAGTCAGCTCCGGGTACCTGTCATGGCCCCCTGGCCGGGTCATGACACTTTTGTCACAGTTTTTTTTTTTTTTTAAGGGTATTTTGGTTCAAACCCTCTTTTTTAGGGGTATTTTGGTTCTGGACTCTCTGTATGACTCGAACAAAAAATACTTACCTTCTCTAATACAATGTTTAAAACAAAATTGAACCTGAATGGAAGTATGCATGACACTGGGTGGTCTACTGCTCTGTATGTAGTTGCGTGGCCATGACGCAAGTGAATACCAAGTCTTCAATAGTTCCCACGTCGATGACATGGCAGTTCATTTGTCATTCCTAAGTTTGAAACTAGAAAGCATAAAAACCAACCCCAATTACAATCTGGCCCGCTATCAACTGCGAAATTGACCTTTTAAAATTATGATGCCATTTTTTTAATTAGTATATTTTCCAAGCATTTGCCCTTTAAGCCCTTAAAGCGTTCCTTTTAAACAGTCACTATTCTGATGTGGTGACAGCAAATTTTGACCTGTAAATAGCAGCTTCCTTTTGAAGTATGCCTCTGCATGTAAAAATGAAGGCCAAAAATAAAACATGTTTGTATTAAGGGCTCATTTGGCATTACGGGGATAAAATTCAGAATTGTTTTATATAACGAATAGTTGAAAACTTGAAATTTATGATATTGGTATAAGTAATTTCGTGATTTGTTATAATATTATTTTGGTACCATTTAAATATCAACTCATTGTGGGATAATAATTCTGGTATTATTTAATTTCCAATATAAAACAAGCAAAGCAACTGACAAAATGCCACTCTCCAGAGTTGTTCTCAAAGTATTTTAAGAAACTGGAAATAAAAGTTTATTTCAGTGTATCTAATGAAAAATCAAATCAGTATTTTATATGTACTTCATACTTTCTATTTTGAATTTAATATATTAAATATATATCAAAAACTTATATTTAACGAACAATTTCTTTATATTTAATTCTCATATTATAATCCCAATATTGGTATAACAATTACCTTTCAGAAGAAAGAAAAAAAAATTCTCTTTATATACATTAAATTTTTTATAGAAATTTTAAAGTTCAAAAAGAAAAAAAAATATAAAAAGTTTAACTCTTTTTTAACCAGATTAAAAACAATAAATATCATAAAACGATAAGACAGACCGAGCAGAGCATTTACCCATTTACTTTGTTCCTCCCTTCTTTGTATAGAGGCATTTACCACACCAAAAGATATACTATAACATGATATATCTGACCGTTTCAGTTAATTTTATTTTATACGTATCCTTTAAGAATACTAGTCCTACTAATAAACCCTACGCGTATAAATAGACTCCTCTGCCTCTTGAATAAACTCCAATTCCACCATCCCAATTTTAATTCAGAGCAGATTTATGTATTAGACAATGAGCAATATCCCAAAATCTCTAACAGACTCTTCCTTTAACCTTTTCAAACTTGCCATATCGGCTTCTGATCCTTGGCCTTTCTCTCTTGTTTACTTGTAACATCTTTCTATACTCTTTGTTTTCCAAACAAAAAAAGGGTTAATCTATAACCTTTCTTGTTTTCAATCGATTCTTGATTTGTATAGAGATATGGGGGGTCAGAACCATCATCTGAGTTTCCATTTTCATGTGCCTCTTCTTCACTTTCATCATCATCATCATCATCATGGACATGGAAAAAAGGAATTGAAAGATATACCAAAAGGGTGTCTAGCAATAACTGTAGGACAAGGTGAAGAACAACAAAGGTTTGTTATCCCTGTGATTTATATCAACCATCCATTGTTTATGCAGCTATTGAAGGAAGCAGAGGAAGAATATGGATTTGATCATAATGGACCTATTAATATTCCTTGTCATATTGAGGAATTTCGACATGTTCAAGAATTGATTGATAAGGAAACCACAACACATCAGCACAACCACGGCCACCATAGTTACAACCCTTGGTGCTTCAAAGCGTGATTTTTTTTTTTTACTTTTAATTTATTGTGAACTTGTGATGCTACTTTTTGACACGAATTTATTGTTTTGGTGCTTACCTTTTTCTGGTGTGTACAAAAGACGATGACGAAAATTGAATGATATTATTGTATTGAATTTTGTTGTTTATGATCTGAATATTGATATGTTAGTTAATGTGTGCATTTATCAGCTAGATTTTGAGATAAAGAGTAAATTGGAGTGAAAGGGAACAACTTAATTATCATCGTCAAGTTAGCTTTTTTTTTCATTTTTATGGGGTGATAATGGAGTCTAGAAAGATAAAGAACAAAGATGAAATTTAATTCTTCAATCTCCAACAATGAAATTTGTTCTGTTTCATTTAAATTGTGCAAATACTTTTTGTACGATTAGTGTATTAAATTTGCACGCTAGAAATATTGACTGTTTTGGTGAACATATAATTGTTTTAACTACAATGTTTCTTCAAAACAGAAGGGTTACATAGTCTGGGTGGTGGCTGGTGGCTGGAAATGAATTTTAATTTAGCAATGTTTCATTTAATTATGTAAGTATTTCAAATTTTCAACGCTACTTATTGTCATCAACTTTGTTCTTTTCTAATTGAGATGTGGACCTATTTGTCCTTTTTTGCTCCCTAAAATTTCTCAAAGTAGGCCTCGGCTTGTTCGTTAGCACTTATGGTCACAGACCATTATTTTATGTGTGCTTTCTTTGCTTTTTGGGGAAGGGAAGCGTTGGAGTAATTCCGGAATTGTCTCCTCATGAATAGGTCACAGGTTTAAATGGTTGTATCAGTTAACTTAACAAAATTACTTGATATAGTCATTTATCTTTTTTTCCGTCACTCAAATTAATATATTTATCTTACAAAACTATGGATGAAATGCCTCTTAAAAATTGGAGTGATTTGCAATTTGTATCCTTAATGTATGTGATTTTTTGTACTTAACATCATTCACAAAAGTGTAAATTATAAATTACTCCACTTTGAAGACTTGTCATTCATAGTTATTTTGAAATAAATGTATTAACGTGAGTGATCTTATTGGAACAAAGAAAAAAGATAAATAATTTTACTAGATAATTTCATTAAGTTGAATGATCATTTAATGAATTAACTCTTGTCATCTACACACATTACATTCTTTTTACGGTACAACCTTTTTCATTACCTGCTTACGAGATACTTCGTGCCCTCATTCCTTTTTGATTCTTTACTCTAGACACTCCACCATCCAATACTCTTGGATTCCTTTTCCCGGAGATGACGGTAGTGGTGGATTTAGAAATTTTAATTCATTACCAAATATTTACCAATATTTAATTTTTACGAGAACTATAACTGGACAACTGTTATATTGTTATTTAACTTTGAAGACACGGTTTCTGATGGAATTTGCATCAATTCTTTAGAAAGAATAATCTTGAAAGGTACATATAACTCCTTCCACACTATTTTTCTCCAAACGAATATTTCTTTTTCTTTTGTGTTGGAATTCAGATCACCGGTTTTAAAACTTAAGGGCGAAGAGATTGACCATCACGTACCATGAAGCATATGTGAACTAATAATAATCGAACTAATAATAGCTGCTTCGCTTAATTTCGAAGGTTGGTAAGATGATAATATAATAGCGCTAATCCAATGGTGTTTTCTGTATTTCATAATGTGAATGCGAAAACTAAGGATGGGTCCATGAGAAAATATTAAGGCAAGCAATCATTTTTTTTCGGTAAAAACCACATGAAAGAAATATCCTAAATAAATAGAAGTACTCTTTTTAGAGTGAAAGTAATTACTACCACGCAATTCTAAGCTAATTGGAGTTGGGTTAAAGTGAATGATTCTCAATATCATTAAAAAAAAAACATTTTGTATGGAACCATAATATTTTAATATTTCGCACTTAATAATTTTCAAAATTTATTGTTTTTAATCTTTTATTTATTAGATTTGTTTTAATTTCAAAATATTCTAAATCTTTTTGTATAACTTACTATATTCATGTGGTTTTAGGTTTACGTTTTCCTATGTTAATTTGCTAATTTGCAATTAACTTAGTACGTTCTGAAATAAAGAACTCGAACTCGAGTGTCTTAAATTTTATACAAGTAAATATGAGACGTTGATGAAAAAATTGTTTACACTTGCGATGCTAGATATTACTTAAAACTCAACGTGAGAGAAATTATTTAACATGGCGCTCCATTTAATTTTTAAGTCGGTTTACGTTTTCCTATGTTAATACCTTACATTAAATCATCTCAAACAACATTTTCTTATTTTACTCTAAATAGATTAATTGCACATCTTGATTGTGATATGTCATTTATGCTCTTATTGCTAATTTGCAATTAACTTAGTACGTTCTGAAATAAAGAACTCGAGTGTCTTAAATTTTATACAAGTAAATATGAGACGTTGATGAAAAAATTGTTTACACTTGCAATGCTAGATATTACTTAAAACTCAATGTGAGAGAAATTATTTAACATGGCGCTCCATTTAATTTTTAAGTCGGTTTACGTTTTCCTATGTTAATACCTTACATTAAATCATCTCAAACAACATTTTCTTATTTTACTCTAAATAGATTAATTGCACATCTTGATTGTGATATGTCATTTATGCTCTTATTGCTAATTTGCAATTAACTTAGTACGTTCTGAAATAAAGAACTCGAGTGTCTTAAATTTTATACAAGTAAATATGAGAAGTTGATGAAAAAATTGTTTACACTTACGATGCTAGATATTGCTTAAAACTCAATGTGAGAGAAATTATTTAACATGGCGCTCCATTTAATTTTTAAGTCTAGTAGTCGGTTGGCCGTTGGCAAACAAGTGTTTGACCTTAGAATTATGACTGTGACAAGTTTAACCTTATTGTGGAGTAGTCGTTACTCGTTACTTGTCTTGCCAAGTCTTCCCCTATGGTGTCGATGTCTTGAATAACTAATTATAATTTCCTGCTTCTACTAAGATTATTTTATTTTATTTTATTTTATTTTATTTGAATAATAGAACAGCTTAGCATGTTTAACTTTGCTTTAAGAACACGGTTATACGCGCTCTCTTGTTTTTTAAGAATTTGAATCAATTCTTCAAGAAGAATATACTCTCAAGAGTATTAAGATATCCTTCTCAATGTGTTATTAAAAGGATTTCTAATACTAGTATAGAATTTATAAATTCTGGTTACCGGCTTAAAACTTAAGGGGCTAAGACACAATTTCTTCAAGTAGTATGACTTAACAATTGATGAAATAAATAAAAATTATGAAAGATCATAGTGTATACTTCAATAAAGTCAAAATATACTATAAATAATTGTTTTTTCTACTTAAGTTTTTATGGGTAGTTACCGGATGAATAAAGTAATAGAAAGTAATGGATACTCGATAGAAATATTCGAGATGCAACACACCCATTATTAAAACTACTTTGAGGCCAAGAGAAAAAGACGGACCTACAATATAATGTATGGGTCACGTGATGAATTCAGTAATTTTGTTTAAATTTCATATATGTATAATAAGAAATTAACTAAATATTTTACGTTGAATCCAATTATTATTAAATACTTCTCCCGTCTCGAAATAAGTGTCACTTCAGTAAAAAAAAAAAAGTTATTCCAAATTAAGTGTGGATTAATTTAAGATAAAAATTGACATAGTATTTCAAACTACGTCCTTAGCATTAAAGAAGTAGTCTCATTTTTTCCCAACCGGTGTCCGGTACCCACATTGGAGCCCGATTAAGTAGTCCTCTTTTTCTCAAAAAACATCTACTAATAAATAGGAATAGTTTAGTAAACTCCACATCACATTTATTAAGTTTTTAATCGGTGTGATTTTTGCTAAAGTAACTCTTATTTTGGGACAAAAGTAATATTAACTTAGAGACCACTACAAGAACTCATAAATTTGAGAGTTTGAATCCAGCACGGCAAGAGATTGACCATAAAGGCAGAATGCTTTGCGTACTAATCCAACTAATGATTGTTTCTTTGCTTAATAATATTGACACCTGAAGTGTGTTATAAATTTGCACGCTAGAAATATTGACACGAAAACAGTCAATATTTGTAGCGTCTTAAGAAACCGTTAATATTTTTCTGAGGACGATATTGAGGACTTATACTCTGATGATGATTAAGAATGTTGTGATTTTAGTTTTAAGTTTAATTTATGATTATGCTGTTATTTTGAAGAATATTAATATGTTAAGTATTTTCATCTACTCAAGGTTATGAATGATGCGATTTAATTAAGTTTTTTTTTTGTATGAATGCTGCCATTTTGACTAACTTTTGATTAATTATTAATGAACAAGTTTAAATATTCGTAAAGAACTTCAAACTAATGTCACTGAGCCTTCAAACGAAAATGGCGTTCGAGCACTTTTCAACCACTAAAACGGCCATCCAAACTTTTGTGTATCCTTGATGTATTGATCCTACCTTATTAATCGCACAAAAATAAGTAGGGCTCTATATAAAATATTGAAGTTTCGGGGTCCCGAAGCATGATTAATCTATGGTCAAAGTACGTTAAAAAGTGTAATGGAAGAAGGGTTAACAAAAAGGGCCGAAAAAAAAAGGAGGGACACTATAGCGCAGTAAATTACTGCGCTAAAGGCATTTTGGTAATTTTTTTTTTTTTGTTGTTGAGGTATTTTGGTTCAAAATGTTTTTTTGGGGCATTTTAGTTCCGGACTCGAGCACAAATACCATTAAACCCATGTGAGGAAATCTGGCAAATTATTCGTTCTTGGTGACTTAATGAATTTGACACAACCTGGGAGGCGGCACTAGATTTCTCTAGGCACTGCATAAAGTTGAATTGTAACCAACTACTACTGAATTCAAGTTGGACGTTTTCCTTGAAAATTAGGGCTCTTACGAAAAAGTGAATTTACTTTTTAGACGCTCCATCATAATCCCTCTGCTTTTGAAAATAAGGTTTTAACTCCATTTATTAAAAAAAATCATTTAATAACTTTAATCATAAAAGTTTCTCTTTGCGGTCCACAATAATTGATTTTTTTACCTTTAAATTTGGTCTAAAATTAATGGTAACTTAAGAAAAATAAGAACATATTAATTTTTTCCTTCAAATTTGCCCTTATTAAATAAACGATCCGAACAAATTTCTAATGTCTTTTAATACTTCTATACATTTTTCTATGAGTAGACTAGGGTAATTAATGTTATTGGAATGTTTTTTTTTTCAAGGAATGTGCCAAAATTTTAAAAATTACTTAGTATTATAGATCGGAGGAAGTGCTCCTCCATTTCATAATAAGTGGTGTTTTTATTTTTTCATTTTATTTCAAAATAAGTGGTGTACTTTTACACAATCAAGAAGGCACTAATTTTGTTCCTCCAATTTTAGCCTTATTTAATTACAAAAATTACATAACCAAAAAGCTAGTAAAGAGTTACTTCTTTTAGCCGCTTGGCAAAATTGTTAAGGGACCTTGTTCTTCTAAGCTATATGCTTCACAAGTATTGTGAATTTGTTTTTTTTTTTTTTTTTTTTTTTTTTTTTTTTGGGTGTTTTTAGGCATACGAGTTGTGTTGAGTTGATTCAACTGAATGGCATAAATGTGAATGCAAGTCGCCAATTGGACCAAACAGTTGAATTACTTGTGCTCGATGCAACAATCACGACAACATGTTTTTGTTTTCATTTTTGTTTTTCCAAGAGCGGTTTATCCATAAAAGAAAAAAGTGGCATCCTATCACATTCAATTCCAGAACATTTGGACACCTTCTTTACGTTTCTCCTAATTTCTTGTATGTTTGGTTTACTCTCTCTTTTCTAATATTCGGCCCTTAAATAATTCAATCACATGATTAACAAGAAAAAAAGAGAGGAATAATTAAGAATTTGGGTACTGTTAAGAGATTGTCATGTCAAGCAAGCTGAATTCTATTTTTACCATTCAATGGACCCAAATTTTATCTAAAGTCAGAACTTGACGAAACAAGCTCCACAGTTCACAATCTCAAACCTCAAGAATCTAATACTCCACAAATTTCACTTTATTTGGCATGGTTTAGAGTATGATTAGTAAAGTACTTACTTAATTTTTTATGTGAATACAGACATAAATTCTACAAATATTTTAAAATAAAATTTGTATATTTAAAAATTACATTATAAAAAATATTATAAGTCAAAATAATTAATAATTTAAAATATTAAAAAATAATATGATAAAGAAAAAATTATTTACTTCTCAAAATAATAAATGTTTCAAACAAACTAGAACAAAAGGAATAGAGAAAAAGCACACCACTATTTGTTACGTAATTAACTAGAGGCAAGTTTAGGAATCTTATGCTAAGTGGTTGGAACTATCGACAGCTCCTTAGTCCTAATTCCTCTAAATTCTAATGATGCTGTATGCACTAAAATGATGATGAGTAAGAGCACACCACTTTTTCCTTGACTAACAAATTGCGAACCAGTATCAACTATAGTGCATCTCATCATTTTGGTAAAATCGTGCTACTACTGCTATTAGTAGTTGACCCAATATATGAAAAATTAAAAATAGTGTCGTTTTTTTAAGTGGCCACTAGCCACCTCTATAGTATGCAACAAGTCCCTCCGTTTATTTATGTAATGGTATTTAATTCGGTATAATATTTAAGAATATCTTTTTTTAAAATTATGATTTTATATAAAAAAAAACTGACTGTAAAAGTATGTCATTACAATTAAAATTGGAAGTATAAAAGTATCATATTTTCAAATATATAGATATTACATCATTCTTTTAAGAACAAGTTAATAAGAAAAGATGGAAGCAGATTTTATTTTTTTTTGTTTGGTTTTCCATCCGGTATCCGGGACCCGACTAATCCGGATTCGTGCCAGGTAGTCCCACTTTGGCGGGCAAAGCACTCCCTAACAATGGTGACTCCGTATCCAAGAGGGCTCGAACTCGAGACCTTGATTAAGGATGAAGTAGTACCGGCCACTACAACAAATGGTGGAAGCAAATTATGTTGAGATAGAGAAACCCTAGCAAGCCTTTTCGTCTGCAAATCACAAATGATTGAGTCTTTTCAATCAATTAATCACAGAAGAAGAAGAAGAAGAAGAAGAAGAAGAAGAAGAAGAAGAAGAAGAAGAAGAAGCAGAAGAAGAAGAAGGAGGAGGAGGAGGAGGAGGAGGAGGAGGGAAAGTTAGCAAATAGTAGTTGTTCTCTAAAGATACAGAGGAAGAAAACAAATAAGGCTAGTCTTTTCAATCCAATTATTGTTTGCAATGCGGCCCGAAAGCTTAATAAGAAAAGATGGAAGCAGGTTATGTTTTTTTTGCAAATTATGTTGAGATAGAGAAACCCTAGCAAGCCTTTTCGTCTGCAAATCACAAAAGATTGAGTCTTTTCAATCAATTAATCACAACAGAGAAGAAGAAGAAGAAGAGGAAGAAGAAGAAGAAGAAGAAGAAGAAGAAGAAGAAGAAGAAGAAGAAGAAGAAGAAGGAGAAGGAGGAAGGAAAGTTAGCAAATAGTAGTTGTGCTCTAAAGATACAGAGGAAGAAAACAAATAAGGCTAGTCTTTTCAATCCAATTATTGTTTGCAATGCGGCCCGAAATCTTAATAAGAAAAGATGGAAGCAGATTATGTTTTTTTTTTGTTTGGTTTTCCATCCGGTATCCGGGACCCGACTAATCCGGATTCGTGCCAGGTATTGAGATAAAGAAACCCTAGCAAGCCTTTTCGTCTGCAAATCATAAAAGATTGAGTCTTTTCAATCAATTAATCACAAAAGATGATGAAGAAGAAGAAGAAGAAGAAGAAGAAGAAGAAGAAGAAGAAGAAGAAGAAGAAGAAGAAGAAGAAGAAGAAGAAGGAGAAGAAGGAGGAGAAGAAGGAGGAGAAGAAGGAGGAGGAGAAGGAGAAGAAGAAGGAGAAGAAGAAGGAGAAGAAGAAGAAGGAGAAGAAGGAGAAGAATGAGAAGAAGAATGAGGGAAAGTTAGCAAATAGTAGTTGTGCTCTAAAGATACAGAGGAAGAAAACAAATAAGGCTAGTCTTTTCAATCCAATTATTGTTTGCAATGCGGCCCGAAAGCTTAATCAGATCTCCCAAGGCAAGTGCGTTGTGGAGCCATCAAATGATAACACAGACCAGGTGGACGTTGATCGGAGGGCCACGACAATTCACTTCAATGAGGAAATATGTCACGACCCGACTCGGGGCCGCGACGAGCACCCGGTGCTAGCTCACCCGGGCACCCTCTTAGCTTACTCTTATGCTTACATCTAGGTGAGCCACATAATTATACATGCATTTCCATTCATTCGTCAACTAGTCCCAATTGGACAACGGTACATTTATATCACCATAGGCATCTATGCCACATCAATGTACGTGGCCAACGTGGCCGACAAAATGATATACAAAACATAGGCCGACGAGGCCGGACATGTCTAACCATATACACATGACTACGAGCCTCTAGGAAGATTATAACACATCACATGAGCGGGACAGGACCCCACTATGCCCATAATTATATACACAAAAGAATAGGTACCCAAAAGCTATGACTCCGAAGGAAATGGAGCTCCGCTATGTAATCTCTGAATAAGCAGCTATGGATCAAGTCTGTCTCCCTGTGCACCTGCGGGCATGACGCAGCGTCCACAAACAAAAGGACTTCAGTACGAAGAATGTACTGAGTATGTAAAGCATGATCAACATCAATGTAGAAGCATCATAGACAATATATGAAGTGGCATAGGAGGGAAGACAATAATATCATCATCATGGCACTTACCTGCCTTTCATAGGAACTTTCCATTTCTCATGCGTATTTCATAATAGGGCTCGTATTCGTATACATAGTCTTTTCACATTCATATTCATATTATATACATAGCCATACACTTATATACATACATAGCGTACCCGACCATAAGGTTCGGTGTTTCATACGTACTTGGCCAACCAATGCTCAATGTTATTTCTACCTGGCCCTACCATGGCTTTAGGGTTATCCGTACCATCTGCAGACGTGCGCGCGCGTTTCTTAATCTTATACATACTTCATACATATTCATATACATATATTCTACCCGGCGTTATAAGCTCGGGGTTCATTATAGCCCTTCATAGGCACATATAGGTATAATAACCCGTAGGCACCTTTAGCATCATTATTGATATCATTATCATTACTATCATCATCATTATCGTTACTTCTATATCATAGACTTACTCGTCATATGAGGGGCGTAGTACAATCGTAGTACATGTTAAGGATCGTGAGCTTATGAGCTCGGAGTGTCAATCGTTTGAATACAACATACTCATAGAGAGGAATTAGAAATTTGGCCAAGAACCATGCCTTATGAAAGAAGGGTTAGCCTTACATACATTTCCGTCGCACTATTCTACACTTGCGCGTACTCCTCCGATGCTCACGTTTCTACCTTTATTAAAGTCATACTATCGTTAGGATCGATAACTAACACACATGGCCAAAGCTAGAGAAAATCGGACAACATCTCCTTTATTTATACAACATTTGTCCATATCGTAATTCAATCTCCCAAACGTCAACAATACATTCATAATATCATATCAATGGCCATTAATCATCCATATTATCCACATTATGAAGGTTTCTCAATTTACTTTCATTTGTCCATGTTCATGGTCACAACACCCAACTTCGTCCATTCATATACAATGTCTATTTCATGGTCTTAACGTCATCTATAACACATTCATATCACAACACAACAACAATCATGATTCAATTCAAACTATGTCTCAAAAATGTCACTATTCATCATTCATAACCCATTTTGCTATTCTCTCCTAATGACCAAGCATTTTAACTCTCAAACACTTTAAACAACATATAAATATCATGAATCTTACCTTAGATGTTGTAGGAACAAGCCTTAGTTGATAATATTCCACTTTGAGCAAAACCCTAGTTTTTCTCTATTTGGATTTCTTGACTTTAGATGATCCTTGATGGGTTCTTACTCTTGATTCACTTATTTAATGTTGTTGATGGCTTATAACCCTTGAAAACTTGTATAATAAATGTAGAGAGATGTTTTAGAGAGAGGGAGGAAATGTTGAAATGACTTCATGAACTTGGTCCTTTATTTAATAACATTCCACTGATCTGTCGGGTTCCACTATACGGTCCATTATACGGTCCGTATAATGGTTATACGGTCCATATAATAGACCGTGAAATGGGTATGCCTGCACCCCTTCACTGTGACCATTTGACGGTTCGTTATACGGTCCGTATAAATTTATACGGTCCGTATAACTGACCGTAAAATTCCACCAGCAACCAACCTCCACTGTGATGGTTTTACGGTCCATTATACGGTCCGTAAAACATTATACGTGTTACATCCCGTATTTTTGAACGTCGGATTAACTGTAAGTTGAGGTGGGGCCCACACGTCAAGATTTTTTTTGGGACATGTGACAAATTATATGAATCACATATGTGAAGTTAAACACAACTCAAGAAGGACCCTTGGGCCAAATCAAAGTGGAAGTCCTCCAAACGAATATTTTTAAGAAAACGTTTTCGGGTGACCTGACTTTGGGGGGGCAAAAACTGTATTATAAGTTTGGAATTTGGAAAAATACCATTAAATAGAAGTTGTAGATAATTGAATTAGCTTTCCATCCATAGGTCGTGGGTTCCAAGGTGACGTCGGTACAAGGAGATATGGATGTTTTAAGGTCGAAAGGTCAGTGGGCTAGGCCCAACTCGGGACCAACCGAGTTGGCCCAAAAAAACGAAAAGAAAACTTTAGGCCCAAGGTGAGAGGGTGGCCGGCCATACCTGGTCCAAGCCCACCAAATTGATTAATTTCCATGTGCCAAATTCATATAAGGGGCCATATATGCATTATTTATTCATTAGAAACTTCAAGAACCAAGAACAAAACACAAAGAAGAGCAAAATAAGGCCATTTCGGGTTTGGCCATAGGAAAATCACCCCTCAAAATCTTGCCTCTAAAATTATTTTCTTGTTGAATTCCTACTAAATTAAGTGTCCTTTACAACTTGGTGTAGTTGTTTTGGAAGAAGGAGCACTTATTTCTTCAAGTTGACAACTTGTTCAATTGAAGAAATTTGTAGAAAAAGGTAAGAATCAATTCCTTTTTCTTATGTTATGAAGGTTTGTTTATGTTGTAGTATGTAGAAATGAGTGGAAATTATGGAAATATGGAAGTTTGCAAAGTGGGTATGTATGTGTGTAGAAGGATGAACCAATTTTATTTGTTATGTTAATTGTGTTGTTGAAGCCTTGTAATGGAAATGGAAGGAAATGGTTCAAGTTGGTATGGAAAATTGTTGAAAATGGTTATAAATGTGAATTATTATGTTAGTTGGTGGATTTGGAGGGATGTAAGTCCATAATAGCATGAAAGATTGGTTGTTAAGTTGTTATGGGAAGTTTTGTGATTTTATGGTAGGTTCATGTAATTGTGAAAATGAAGTTGTTAAGATGTAAATTATGATTATGGTTGATGAAATTGGAAGATGGAAATATGTTATGAATATGTAGATTGAAGATTAGAAGTTTTGGATGGATTATGGTTTTGGTGGAAAGTTTGTATATTTTGTATATCTTGTGAATATTTTGAAGAAATGATATGAAATGCTTCCGAATTATATTGTAATGATCTTGATTAGTAATGAATGTAAAAACATTGAGATTGGTTGGGAAATGTGAAGTTGGAATGAAAGTTATTGCACTATGTTGGAAAGAGGACTAGTTATGCTATGTTGTGTTGTGTAGTGATTGTTGTTGTTGTTGGTGTTGTTGTTGGGTTGTTGTTGAATTATTTTGGCCGAGTTAAATTCTCGGGGATGCTATATGTATAGGGGAGATGCTGCCCAAATTTCCTTAGACAAGTATGAATTAAGATTGAATTCTTAAAGGCTTGAAGTTGATATTTGGTAATTGTGACCAATTGTAGATTTTGAAGGAAACGGGAATTGAATTTGGAAAGGCGTAAAGAGCATACAATGTATGTAAAGCTATCCCGATTCTTCTTTTGGCATGTCCTAGAAGTACTAGGATCGGATTCACGCATCGGAGAATATTCTGCTCATCGGAATCCGCGTCTGAAATTGTCACATTTTCGTTCAATAGAATTGAACCCTTTTTGTATGCTTTCTTGAAAATTATGCAAACCTTCCCCAAACTATTTGAAAGGTTATAGAATGTCCGTAGAACCTTCGTAGGTGACCCCATAAGCTTAAAATGCGTAATTTGAGCCCACCGCCTTGCTTGTCCCGAGGTGGGCCCACTATTCCCGGTTTTACCCTTATTGTACTTAAGGCTTGTTTTCGAGCAGTTTTTGAAAGAAATGTTCTGACTACTCTTTTAACTACTAAACAAAAACTGTTTTAAATATTTCATCAAGTCTTATAAATTGTTTTGGCACTCGGAACGATTTCAGAAATATTATGCTTCTGTAATTCATTATGACATCCAAAACTCACTTATTATGATCCCGTCTAACTTCATTGGATTGGTTTGTCATTGGTATGCCTCATCGAGTCTCTGAAAATACTTATGATAATTTAATTGCATTTAGTCTCTCACTACTCCACTCGTGGATGCCCCAATGTTTCCCACACTAAGCCCGGGCCAGGATATGTTCTCAAGCGACTTCCACTGCATTGTTCGCCGTGCCTCGATGTGAGGGGGCAGGTATATATGTACATGGGTTGTGGAGTATGCTGTGTCATGTACACACATTCTGATATGATATGATCTGATATGGCCATCTGATATGATATGTTATGTTACGGGGTTATCCCCTATTCTGCTCCTTATGTGTTGTGGCACCAGCGTCGGGGGGGTGACCACGTTCTGTTTGCCGAGTCCCTTAGCAGGGGTCGGATATGATATGGTATATGTTTCTGTACACACTCCTCATGTTTTGAAAATATGCATTTGATACTTCGGATGTTACACTCACTCCTCTGTAAGTTCTGTTTCGGTTATGATCTTGTTCCGTAATGGGACCAGGTACGACATATGTTTTCAGCGAATACTATTTATGCTATATGATCAGCATTTTGCTAATCTGGATATTCAGTTCATTTTCTGTATCTTCTGCTTCGATTATGACTTTGTTTACTACGTTCCGTGCTTTACATACTCAGTACATATTTCGTACTGACCCCCTTCCTTCGGGGGCTGCGTTTTCATGCCGCGCAGGTACAGACGACAGATTTGCTGACCGCCTGCCTAGGATATCTATTCTGCTATTTTGGGAGTGCTCTTTTGTCCAGAGCCTATATGTTGGTACAGTCTGCTGCTATTGTATATATGTATGCTATTCAGGGGTATGACGAGGCCCTGTCCCGTCTTATGATTCTGTTATGTGCTGTAGAGGTCTGTAGACATACTTGTGTGGGTTCTGTATAAGTTTTGGGATGATATGATCTGTGACAGCCTTATCGGCTTCCGTGTACTATGTCGGGTCATTTATGATAATTACTAACGCCAACTGACTTTTACATTTAAAAATATTCTGCTAATATACTGGTTTGGGTTATGGGGTACGTCTGGGTGTCTAACACGGACACTGGTCGCGGCCTACGGAGCTGGGTCGTGACAATACGATCCGTATAATGAGCCGTAAAACTCATCGAACTGAACTTATTCTCATTACTTCGTTTGATCTCCGATCCTTACGGAACCTTCTTAACACTTGTTCAACACTTCAATACCAATCTAAGGGACGTTATAACTCTTCTCCAAGACATCACTAAGTCCTGGCTAACTCGTTGCTCGTAATCCCTTTCCGATATTCGTTCACTTGCGTACCAACGGAAAATTTCCGAGGTGTAACAAAATAATTATGGAGATGTTCAGCAGGTTACCGGTGCAGTCTCTACTTCGATTCAAATGTATTTCGAAATTTGGGGAGGCATTAATCTCTTTTCCTTACTTTAAGATGAAGCATCTCAATTTTGCTAAGAATGACCAAGATTCCCAAAAGCTTCTTATTAACCAAATCTGCCCTAAGTATGGAATATTTTCCGTATATTGTTGTCCTTTGTCGTCTCTTCAACTGGTTGAGGATGTGCAAAAACTTGATTTCCCTTTAAACCCTAAACCAAATCGATTCGCAACCATTGTTATTACGATGGCTTGGTTGTTATCGAGGTTCCTGATAATTTGGATGGTTATCGCCGCACTCTTTTGTTGTGGAACTCCTCCACAAGAGAATCAATAGTACTTCCCGCTCTAGAATTTCCACCGGATGTAGTTTCTCGTTTTGGATTGGGTTATGACTCAACCCGTGGTGAGTATAAGATCCTTCATATGTGCCAGCACTTACATAGATCCATACCTAGTGAAATTCTCGCGTTGAAAATTGGTTCCTTGAGAAGAATTGATAAACATCCTCGTGCCTTTTTCAATGATAAACATCCTCGTGCCTTTTTCAATGTGTTGTTTGCTATGCAATTTTTGACATTTATACATGCGGCATTTCATTGGATCAATTTTTCAAGAAAATAGTATTTTGTGTTGGTTTCATTTAGTATTTCAAATGAAGTGTACAGAGAGATATCCTTGCCAGAGGAAATGTTAAGCTTGAGGGGCCACACCCGTATTGGCATTTTAGTGTTGGAAGGAATGCTTTGTATTCATTCTAATATTCATCATCAGGGAAAGTATACTTCTAAGTTGTGGGTATTGAAAGAGTATGATGACAAGGAATCTTGGATTCCTTTGTTTGCTATAGAATATCCTTCGATTTTTAATGCCCTACCGAAATATAAGTTTACGAATGGTGAAGTTCAATTCCTTTGCGAATTTATCTATTGCTCACCAGTTTTTAAGTTTCAAAAAAAAAAATTAATAAGAAAGAAGTATCACGTAAGATTTGAACCTAGGTGTTTGAGCTGAGCTGAATTCAAGTTTTGATGATTAACAAACATTGTAAAAGAACTAGGTCCTTAGCATATCTCTTTCAGGAACTAGTTATGTTGACAACTAGGTTGCTAGTACGCATACATCGAAGAACCAAGTCTTTAGCAAACAACCGGAGACGATTGATGATCAGAAGCTACGAATCAAATTCAAGTGCAAGAAGGATTCCTTAAAGAGTTGGGTTTATGAGACAAACACGTGGATCAAGGAATACGAGTTCAACATGAAAATATTGCTACACTTGCATATATGTAAAGAGATATGAAAATAGGAGAAAACGTGTGGAGGTCGAAACAAATAAGAAAATCAAGTCCACATAGGATTGGATTCCTTAACAAAATACCTTCGGAATTTGGAACTCGAAGTCAAGGAGATTTCGGTCTATCCTACTCCTATGTAAAACATCACATTGATGCTATTGCCTCTCATGCTATTCACACCGATTGAGATATATTCTTTGCAAATAGTACATTGTGAGGAGAGCTTTGTAAGAGTCAAACTTGCAATGAAGGGAACTTGTGCCAGAGAGGAAGTTTTTATAGTTCTTGAGTTGTTAGTTTGATTCTTTTATACAAGAATAATAACCTATTTACTTTACTAGAAGTTTTGTAAACGGATGTTGTTGATCAAGTTGTATATTGGATTGTAACCTTAAAATTGCTCGAGCTTTAGTGAAGTTTTGAGGTAGCTACTCTACTAAAGGTAGGTCGTGGTTTTTCACTCCCTTGAGCAAAGAGTTTTTCACGGTAAATTTGTTATAATTTACATTTTGCAATTTTACTTCTTGTTAGGTAATTGAAAAATCTAGTTCTTCAGTACTTTAGGTGGTAGCTAAAATAACACTAAAGAGAGGAAAGGAAGTATACCAGACGGAAGATAATGTTGTCTACTTTCATTGTTACTAGTGCTAGACCAGGGCTAGGATAGTGAAACTTTATTTAATTTGATTCATTTGAAGGGGCAACTCAGTGCACTAAGCTCCCGTTATATGTGAGGTTTGGGAAAAGACCGGATCACAAGAGTCTATTGTACGTAATCTTATCCTGCATTTCTGCAAGAGCCAAAAGGCTAATTCATTTGAAGAATAACCTGAAAACCGACAATGAGACTCGACAACTTGTAAGAAGCATTCTTTCTGTTGCGTAAGATGGTGAGATTAATTAACACATAATCATATACAAAAACAAAAAAAAGAAAAGAATATATGGATTTAACAAGAACAGTTAACCTACTTTCTTATGACAAAAGCAGATAAGACTTTTCACTATAAAAAAGAACAGTACAAGAGATCCTTAATTACTATGTCCTTTATAAATTCCAAGTGGTTTTCTCTCCTGCATGGTTAATGGGGCCTAAATAATACAAGAGAAACTGCACTTAGAATATGCACCTCCACCGTCAGAAGCAAATTCAAAAAATTTAGTTTATGAGTAATGAATTAATTATTTTTATTTGCCGAATTCTAAATAGGTTATTACTGTAGTACATATTGAACTAATTTTTAACACAACTCGCACAGAGAACTTCTGAGACTATCGTTGTTTGGGTGCTATATGATGGTGAAATAGGTGCACCTTACAACCATATAAGTGTTGAAGCTAAATTCGTTAAAAATTCGTTTAATGTACAGATAAGTACAGTGCTAACTTTGTTAATCTTTTTTCAACTATATGTTATACGAAAATTATTAATCTGATTAATTAACATTCATAAAGTGTATGGCCTATATATAAAAAGGGAAACACTCCTTACCGATGATTTTTTTTCATACTAAATCTTATCCATCTCAGCCCAGCTCTCGGTGATGGTTTAACTTTGCTTTGAAAGTAGATTTTGAAAGAATTTTTATATTCTTTGTAAAGGATTAATCTTGGAGGGTCTTTAAAGAGATATCTTTTGACTTAGATCACCGGATAAAAAAGAGATTGAACATCTACGTATCCAGATCCAGCTAATGATTTCTCCTAATTAGCATTATGTTGAAGACTCATCAGTGTTGGGAAGAAACAAGCAATAAATAAATTGCACGACGAGGTAACAGCGGAAGAAATACCCAAGTCGAAACTTCCCACACTATTTGAATCAAGAGAAGACAATAAACACTAGCACAAATAGAAATCCAGGCGGCAGCTATACCAATAATAAAATAGCAAAGCAAGCAAAAATAAATTGAATGGAAGAGACACCAAATTTACGTGGTAAAATCCCTTCAAGGTGAAGAGGAAACATCCACGGGACCTCCGACCCACAAAATCTCTACTATAAACAACAAGAGTTACAACAATGTTCTCCAAATGGCTACAACAACAAAGCCAAGCACGGAGCAACAATACATAAAAGATAGCACCAAAACTAGTGAAGAAAGGAGAGAAATCACCCCAAAAAATGAGCTACTGTTCGTACTCGAAAACTGGAGCTACAGACAACAAAATCCGATCTTCACCATTGAAATATAATAACCAGATATTGAGAACACCCAGTTCAAATTTCAGCACGATCCAACGGTTAACGAATCGGGAAACGCAATTTACATAGGACTGATGTAGCAGAAAATTTCTGGACGAAAATCTGTTTTCTCTCTCACGTTTTTCTCTGTTTATGGCGGCTATGAATTCACTCTTGTGTTCTGAAAATAAGACCTAAATTGATCCTATATATAGAAGAAATGTTGGGCAAAATTGGCTTGGTCCAAATTGGATTGGGTTTTATTAATTCAATTCCACATAGGAAGGGAAAACCAAAAACCTAATTGGATTGGGTTTTATTAATCCAATTCCACATAAGAAGGGAAAACCCAAAAACATAACAATTCTCCCCCTCCCGACTATGTGGAGGAAACCGCCATCCCGGCGATTAAGAAACGCTTCAAATCTAGACTCGCAGCCAAGCTTAGGACAGTCTGAATGGATGACATCTTCACAAATGGAGAAAAAATTTCATAAACAACTCCCTTCTTCTGATTGAAGCCCTTGACAGCCAATCTAGCCTTGTACCGTGGAACTGGGTTACCATCTTCATGTTTCACCCTAAAAACCCACCTGTTTTTCAAAGCTTTTCTATCTCTAGGAAGCTTAACCAGATCAAATGTATGACTATCGTGCAAGGATTTAATCTCATCTTGCATAGCATCAAACCACCTTTCTTTTTCTTCACTATCTATGGCCTCATCAAAACTTTCAGGTTCTCCCCCGTCAGTCAAGAGTATAAACTCATTGGAAGAATAACGAGATAAAGGTACTTTCTCTCTAATAGATCTTCTGAGAGAACTCTCTGGAACATCAATAGCAACTGGTTGCTGGCCAATCACATCATCTTCCACTGGAGCATCAACAACATTATGCTGGTCATTCTGAACATGATAACTATCTTCATTATCAACTTGATCTTCATTATTTTGAAGATTTTCTTCAAGTGCAATAGTCACAGGAACTGGATCAACATCAACTAAGCTCTCATTGCTCTGAGAATCAACCTTCTCAGCTTTGTCAAAATCTCCAATTGTCTAGTCTTCAAAGAACACAACATCACGGCTTCTAACAAGTTTCTTCTTAACTGGATCATAGAAATGATAACCAAATTCGTCTTGACCATAACCAATGAAGATACACTGCCTAGTTTTAACTTCCAGCTTTGACCTCTCATCCTTAGAAACATGCACAAAATCCTTACACCCGAAGACTCTCAGATGAGCATAAGAGACATTCTTACCAAACCAAATTCTGTCAGGGACATCACCATCCAAAGCAACAGTAGGAGATAAATTGATAACATAAGCAACAGTATTAAGTGCTTCTGCCCAAAATGAATCCGGCAGCTTAGCATCTGAAAGCAAACATCTAACCCTCTCAACTAGAGTTCTGTTCATCCTTTCTGCTAAACCATTTAACTGAGGAGTCTTTGGAGGAGTTTCCTGATGCTGAATGCCTTGATGTCTACAATAATTATCAAAGGGACCAATGTATTCACCACCATTGTCTGAGCGGATGCATTTTAGTTTCTTCCCTGTCTGTCTCTCAACCAAGGCCTGAAAAGTCTTGAACACATCAAGTACTTGATCTTTGGACTTCAAAGGAAATACCCAGAGTTTGCGAGAGTGATCATCAATAAAAGTCACAAAGTAAAGTGCACCACCACGAGAGCTTACTTTAAAAGGACCACACAAATCAGAATGTACCAACTCCAGCAAATCGTGCTTTCGTGAAGGTGAATGACTCTGAAAAGAAACTCTTTTCTGTTTCTCGGCTAAGCAATGAACACATCTCTTTAACTTTGCTTGTTTCACTCCAGAAAGCAAATTCTTCTTAGCCAAGTTATCATTCCCCTTCTCGCTCATATGACTCAGCTTTCTATGCCATAATTCTGATGAAGTATCATTCCCCACTAAATTTACTGAGTCACCACAAATGGAGCCCTGAAATAAGTATAAGTCAGACATCTTGTAACCTCGAGCCACAACCATTGAACCTCTAATTAGCTTCCACTGGCCACCACTAACGGTTTGATCATAACCCTCATCATCAAGTTTTCCTATAAAAATTAAATTCAGCCGAACATCTGGAGCATGCTTGACATTGTTAAGAACCAACCTCGAACTATTCTTACTTTTCAAGCAAACTGTGTCAATGCCAAGTACCTCAACCTCACTATTATTGCCCATTCGTAAATTTTCAAAATTACCCGGAGTATAAGAAGAAAATAATTCCTTCTTTGGCGTGACATAAGAAGTGGCACCTGAATCCACAAACCAGGTAGACTCATCACAAACAATATTGATATCATTTTTACCATAAGCAACAAGAAGATCATTTTCAGCAACAACAGCAACACGATTTTCATTATCGCCTTCTTTCTTTTGCCTTTTCTGGTCTCTCTTAAACTTGTAGCAATGTTTCTTGATGTGCCCTTTCAAGTGATAATAGTCACATGTAAGATTCTTGTACCTGGAGATTCTTGACTTGCTTCTACTTTTACCTCTATCATTTTGACCTCTGAAACTACTTCTCCCCCTGTCTTCAGTAACCAAAACATCGGAGTGTGAAACTGAAGAAGACGAAGCTTGAGATATTCTTCTCATCTCTTCATTCAAAACACCACTCTTAGCATATTCCATAGTTACACCATCACTAGGAGCGGAATTAGTCAAAAAAAACTCGAAGGGCTTCCCAAGAGTCTGGCAAAGTATTAAGAAGCCAAAGTCCCTGTATTTCTTCATCAAACTTGACACCCATTCCAGCCAGCTGATCAAGGACACCCTGAAAATCATTGATATGATCAGAAATAGGGCTTCCCTCTTTGTATCTAATATTCATCAATTGTTTCAGTAGAAACAACTTATTATTGCCAGTCTTTGAAGCATAAAGTGTCTCGAGCTTTTCCCACAAGCTTTTAGCATTTGTCTCATTCACAATATGATTTCGAACATTATCTTCAACCCATTGCCTAATATAGCCACAAACCTGTAAGTGCTCAAATTCCCAATTCTCATCTTCAATAGACTCGGGTTTCTTAAAAGCAAACACAGGTAAATGCAATTTCTTGACAAATAGAAGATCTTTCATCTTGCTTTTTCAAATATGGTAATTACTGTCATTTAAACAAACCATCTTGCTCATATTTGCCTCCATCATTCAAATAGACGATCAACACAACCAAATACAACCACAAGCTCTGATACCACTTTGTTGGGAAGAAACAAGCAATAACCAAATTGCACGACGAGGTAACAGCGGAAGAAATACCCAAATCGAAACTTCCCACACTATTTGAGCCAAGAGAAGATAATAAACACTAGCACAAATGGAAATCCAGGCAGCAGCTATACCAACAATAAAATAGCAAAGCAAGCAAAAATAAATCGAATGGAAGAGACACCAAATTTACGTGGTAAAATCCCTTCAAGGTGAAGAGGAAACATTCATGGGACCTCCGGCCCACAAAAGCTCTACTATAAACAACAAGAGTTACAACAATATTCTCCAAATGGCTACAACAACAAAGCCAAGCACGGAGCAATAATACATAAAAGATAGCACCAAAACTAGTGAAGAAAGGAGAGAAATCACCCCCAAAAATGAGCTATTGTTCGTACTCTCAAACTGGAGCTACAGACAACAAAATCCGATCTCCACCGTTGAAATCGAAGAACCAGATGTTTAGAACCCCAAGTTCAAATTTCAACACGATCCAACGGTTAACGAATCGGTAAACGCAATTTAAATTGGACTGCTGTAGCAGAAAATTTCTGGACGAAAATTTGCTTTCTCTCTCACGTTTTTCTCTCTATATGGCTGCTATGAATTTACTCTTGTGTTCTGAAAATAAGACCTAAATTGATCCTATATATAGAAGAAATTTTGGGCAAATTGAATTGAGTTTTATTAATCCAATTCCACATAGGAAGGGAAAACCCAAAAACCTAATTGGATTGGGTTTTATTAATTCAATTTCACATAGGAAGAAAAAACCCAAAAAACCTAACAATCAGATCATGTAGCATTATTGAAGAATGAATTAATGTGTTTTGTGAATTTCATGAATGTGAACAAACGCCGTAGGCTCACCCATGTGAAGAATTAATTCTAGTGCAAGTAATCATTTTTTTAAGGGCAAAGGGGCAAATATACCCCTCAACTATAGGATATGGAGCAAATATACCCTCCGTTAAAAAAAAGGAGGATTTATGCCCTCGTCGTTAATGAAAAGGGGCATATATACCCCTCAACTATAGGATATGGAGCAAATATACCCCTCGTTACAAAATTGGTGAAAATATACTCCTGTCATTTTAAAATGGTGCAAATATACCCCTGTCGTTTTAAAATGGTGCAAAATATACCCTTTTCACTGACGGATTTTAAAAAAAAAATTAGGTTATTTTTTAATTAAAAAATATCATGTGACTTTAAAAAAAAGTCTACCCATTTTTTTGTGTAGACATACTTTTCTAAGGCCACAATAATTTTTTCTTTTGATAGGTGGGGTGTGTTCGTTTAAAAAAAATATCTCCGTGACTTTAAAAAAAATAAGTCTACTCATTTTTTAAAAAGAACCAGACCTTACCCATCAAAAAAAAAATTACTATGTGGCCTTAGAAAAGTATGTCTACGCAAAAAAATGGGTAGACTTTTTTTTAAAGTCAGGTGATATTTTTTAATTAAAAAATAACCTAAATATATATTTTTTTAAATCCGTCAGTGAAAAGGGTAGACTTATTTTTTTAAAAGTCACGGAGATATTTTTTTTAAACGAACAGACTCCACCTATAAAAAAATATTACTATGTGGCCTTAGAAAAGTATGTCTACGCAAAAAAATGGGTAGACTATTTTTTAAAGTCACGTGATATTTTTAATTAAAAAATAACCTAAATATTTTTTTTTAAAATCCGTCAGTGAAAAGAGTAGACTTATTTTTTTAAAAGTCACGGAGATATTTTTTTTAAACGAACAGACCCCACCTATAAAAAAAATTACTATGTGGCCTTAGAAAAGTATGTCTACACAAAAAAATGGGTAGACTTTTTTATAAAGTCACGTGATATTTTTTATAGGTGGGGTCTGTTCGTTTAAAAAAAATATCTCCGTGACTTTTAAAAAAATAAGTCTACTCTTTTCACTGACGGATTTTAAAAAAAAATATTTAGATTATTTTTTAATTAAAAATATCACGTGACTTTAAAAAAAAGTCTACCCATTTTTTTGCGTAGACATACTTTTCTAAGGCCACATAGTAATTTTTTTTTTTGATGGGTAAGGTCTGGTTCGTTTTAAAAAATGAGTAGACTTATTTTTTTTAAAGTCACGGAGATATTTTTTTTAAACGAACAGACTCCACCTATAAAAAAAATTACTATGTGGCCTTAGAAAAGTATGTCTACACAAAAAAATGGATAGACTTTTTTATAAAGTCACGTGATATTTTTTAATTAAAAAAGAACCAATTTTTTTTTAAAATCCGTCAGTGAAAAGGGTATATTTGCACCATTTTAAAACGACAGGGGTATATTTGCACCATTTTAAAATGACAGGGGTATATTTGCACCAATTTTGTAACGAGGGGTATATTTGCTCCATCTCCTATAGTTGAGGGGTATATATGCCCCTTTTCATTAACGGCGAGGGCATAAATTCTCCTTTTTTTTAACGGAGGATATATTTGCTCCATATCCTATAGTTGAGGGGTATATTTGCCCCTTTGCCCCTTTTTTAATGACTAATGAGGTTGACAATGAACTTATAGATCGTGCTAATTTCTTTATAGCCGCTCCAACACATAGCCAAACTTGCAAAAACCTAAGGTTTGAATTTAAAAAAATTGGATCCCTTTGTCAAATTGGAAACTTAGAGAGAGAGAGTTTATGCTGTCCATTTTAGGTTTAAGACTTGAAGTTGGATACGCCAAAGAAGCATTTTGCCTTGAATTATTAATATGCATTTTCCAATTTTGACTATGTGGCACGTCAACCTTATAGTGGGGTAGTGGTTACTTTGCCTGGCCAAGTCTTCCCCTTGGGTGGACCCTTTTCCTCTTCATTTAAATGACGAAGAACTTGAACTTTTATAGTTCAAAACTAAAGTAAACGTCGTGCTTCGATGACGTTTTGTATAATTTCCTTTGTTGAGTATGTTTTGATGATAAATAAAATGTCTTTGTTCTAAGTTGTGTAAGAAATTGGTTTAGTATTATTTGACAGTTGGTCTTGGAAAATAGTCAAGGTGTTTGAGTATAATTTTCTTGCAATTATGTAGGTTATGAGTTATGACCAATAAATTTTAATTGTTAATTTTGCTTGGCATATGTCACGGTGCTTGCGAAGAAGAAAATAAAACTTAAGAGTCATAATAAAACTTGAGTCCATGTTCCATTAATTGATGTTCCTTATTCTTGACATATCATTTGATAAGAACGACTGAAATAGCAATGTACTAATGTGCTCCTTATGTTTCTCTTTTATGATTCATTTCTTCTTCTGTACTGTGAAAATGTGTTGTTTTTGCTTGCTCAAATCACCAATTCCATAGTTTATTGTATGTCGTCTTTCCTTGCAATTTTCTTTAGAGAAAAGGACAAAAATGATCCCTTAACTATGATAGTAGGTTCAAAATAGTCCCTTAACTATGCACTTAACGGTTTAGTCCTTTAAGTTTGTTACAAGATAACAAAAATGGTCCCTTAACTATGAGAGTAGGTTCAAAATAGTCTCTTAACTATGCACTTAACGGTTTTGGTCCTTTAAGTTTGACGTAAGTTGACAAAATGGTCCCTTAACTATGAGGGTTGGTTAAAAATAGTCTCTTAAGTATGCACTTAACGGTTTTGTTCCTTAAGTTCACCAAAAGTTAACAGTTTTAGTCTCTGACAAACTATTCATCGAACTCTGTTCGTTAGATTTGACTAGAACTGTAAAAAAAAAGGAAAAAATTAGCGAGAACTCACATCTAGAGGTACACATTATTAAAGAAATGGTCAAATGCCTCGGGACAAAATTGACGGACGTCAGTCGGTTATAGGAAAAAACCTATAGACTTAATAATGTCAGAAAATGGTGTCTCGAAACACAAAGACCGACGGACTCTATCGATTAAAACTGAGGGAATCCATCGACTAAATAAAATACACTAGACTTTAGAAATAAATTAGAAATAGCAGAAACTAAAAAAGTTGTCACTACCAAAAACAAGCGAAAAAAACGATGGACGGAAACCGATGGATAAAATCGAGGGACACTATTTTATTTTATTTTTATTTTTATTGTTTTTTACGAAAACCAACGGAAGTCCATCGGTTATTTTTGAGGAAAAATGCGCGGAAACTATTTAAAAAAAAAAAAGAATCACTACACTGGAAGTATTTAGTTTTCTCTAGTTTTCAGTAAAAACGAATCTAGTGTATTTTACTTAGCGAATGGACTCCCTCGATTTTAATCGACAGAATCCGTCGGTCTTTGTGCTCCGAGACACTATTTTTTGACATTATCAAGTCTGTAGATTTTTCCTCAGTTTTTTCCTATAACCGACTAACGTCCGTCAGTTTTGTCCCGAGTTATTTGACCGATCTAGAATTCTCACTAATTTTCCCTTTTTTTCATAGTTCTCGTCAAATCTAACAGATAGAGTTCGATGAATATTTTGTCGAGACTAAAACTGTCAACTTATGGCAAACTTAAAGGACCAAAACCATTAAGTGCATAGTTAAGGGACTATTTTGAACCTACTCTCATAGTTAAGGGACCATTTTTGTTAACTTGTAACAAACTTAAAGGACTAAAACCGTTAAGTACATAGTTAAGGGACTATTTTGAACCTACTATCATAGTTAAGGGACCATTTTTATCCTTTTCTCGCAATTTTTGTATGGTTTGTTCAATTTTTTCTATAAGTTTAGCCCGGTGGACTGTTGCTTGAAACTTGAGACACATATTTACTTCTCGGCTACATTTTGTAGTATATATTTTTATGCTTCTTCTCCATTCTGTTTATATTTACATAATCACAATAAGAAACTATAGATCACTAGCCTGAGCTTATTGTCCTATATACATTTGGGTAGGTAGAGAGCCAATGTAAAAAAATTCGAAAAAAATAATTCTCCCTGCTTCCAGAAATATTTTTGGGTATCCAATGTATGTCTCCAATGGATTATTATCCTATCCTGCTAGAAGAATGGGAGTATCTTGCGTAAGCATTGAAATGAAATTTACAAAAGGAGCTGTGCTAACCATCCCATTGTACAAAATGGGAACCCAATGTTTTTTCTTTAAAATTTCAAGTCCAGTGAGCAAAGCTAAAACAGCAGTAGCAAGCTTGGCTTCTTCATGGATGGTTGAGCTAAATTTAGAAAAGGAGTTGTGCTAGAAAAAAATTGTTTGCATTTCACTGTAAGATTCTGCAAGCTTCTTGACCAAATCACAACAACCCTGGTGAGTAGGGAGATAGTAAAATCTTCAATCAAATATCCACTAGTATAGAGATTAAAGAGCAACAGGACCACTGACCAATCCAACCATCTGAAAACACAACACACTATTGTCGAGAGGAGATTGTGGAATCTGAGGCTGGAAATGACATCTGACATATTCCCATGATAAAATGATAACATTATTATGATTTTGAGACAGTGCTAGCTAGAACAAGGTATGAAGCATGCCAAAAAGAGAAAAAAAAGATTTCCAGAATCAGCAATGTGTAACTGCTACTAGTGTCAAAAACCAGCAAGTAGTAGCCCTGATAATAATACCCCTAATAACTAGAATACTGTCTTGTAGCACCTTTTATCTCCTCCTTATAACCTGCTGAAAGAGGATTATAAATCCAGCAGTAAGACCCACCCTAAACATGTTGATACAGACATATGCGGATGAAGGTGCCGTTCATATATGGTAAAACGAAAAGATCTGCCAAATTTAGAGAACAAACGAGCAAAGGCCATTGATGACAAAAATGTACAGAGCAACATCTCGACAGCTATACATGTTAATAATCATGAAAGGAAATTTCCCAACGCGAATAGGGGTATAATAGTACCTCCGGAAGAGCATTGACAATATCAACTCTAAAGATCAGTGTAAGAATATGGAATCAGTGGGGTCGAGAAATAAGAACAAAGAAAATGAAAGCAAAAACAGGAAACTTGACTTTCTGTGGTTCTTCAAAGAAAAAGCTTCCTGGAAAATCCAGCACAACGTTAATCGCATAACCGACATATCCATTCAACATATTCCCACTATCCAAAAAGAAACTATCACATCCATTGTACGGCATCCTGAATTATGGATATAATTGCTAATCAATTTGTACAAACTATTAGATACAGCAGACAGGTCAGCCTCTCACCTTGAAAAACTATGAGAAAAATTAAAAGCAATTATAAAACACGTGCAAATTCACTTTAAATTGTTTTATTTCTAGAGCCTTTTTAGGCTAATCAACCACTTCGAGTGTCCATAGAAAGAGCTACACGAAACTGGACTTTTGACGGACACATATTGTTAAAATTAACAGCTAGGTCAAGCTCGAAACCAAAGTCTCTTGTGGAGCAGCATCAACCAAAAGATATCAAGCATGAAACTTTAACATCCAGCCACTTATCCTACTTTGGTACCTTGCGTTGAACAATTCAGAATAACAGTTCCAATGATTAGCAGGGCATTAACACTAGATAGTTAGCAGGGAATGAACACTAGATGCAATGGCTTTTATATTTTTTAGTGCTCTCAATTGAGTCTCTGACTTCAGTTACTATGACCCAGCAAAAAGACTCTTCAACCCTCTCTACCATCATCTCTTTCTTTCCATTTATAACTAATTTCAACTCAAATTAAGCCTCCTCCAAATGAAAGATTGCTTTCATAATTACTACAAGTCCAAGCAAATAACCTTTTGGAGCACCAGAAGAAAAGGAAGTCCAAAAAAAAAAAAGAGGAGGAATAAAATGAAACAGTCACCAAATACATAGTTTGAAAGCAATCCATCATTCTACTTATGATAAGAAATTTGAGACAATAAAAAGCATGAACCATAATATGCACTGCATAAAGAAATCTGAATCAATTGTTTCCAGAAATCAACTCAAGTTAACAATTAAAGCAAGGAAAATAAGAGTTGCAGAATGAAAAGTTTTAAATTCTAGTAAAGCTCCCACAACAGAATAGAGAAATCTAAACAGAAAGTGAGCCGACAGCCCCCTTCTAGAACAGACATAAAGACCAAAATCTAAACAAGTAAACCAAAATACTAACCTACAAACTTGACTTTAAAATGAATTAATAGAGAGTTGGTGTGACCCAAGTTGGTGGAGTAAAACGACTGAGCGCAACACCCTTATAGTGAGGCTCGATCGTGTCATCTGCTATGTTGAAAATACCCATGAGAGATATGCATTAGCAGCCGAAAATCAATTGCTTCCAGAAATCAACTCTCATATTTTGTACTACAAGAAGCTTAAGACAAACTTAATAAGAAAGTTACACTAACTCTCTGAATTTGACAATTAACAAGTAATGCAGATGCTCCCAAATGCAAAACAAAATTCTTCAAAGCACTAAAGAAGGTTTCTGACAAGAAAGCTATTCATAGCAGTTTTTACCTGTCCAAGGAAGCAAGATATGATGGAACTTATAATTGTACTGTACAAACGGTTACTAAAATGTAGAAAGAAAAATGTCCGAATAGTGTAGTTCCTCCTTTGGCTCTAGAAAATACCCTTCAGGCTAATCAACCAGTTCGAGCTACACAAAAATGGACTTTTGATGGACAGATATTGTTAAATTATCAGCTAGGTCAAGCTTGAAGTTTAACTCACCTAGGTTGTCATCCTCACATTGGAGACCAAATTCTCCCGTAGAGCAGCGTCAATCAAAAGGCATCAAGCATGAAACTTTAGTTACCTAGCCACTTCTCCTACTACACAATGTTTACCCCTAGCTACTTGAACCACAGCCTCATTCTGAAGTTCCGACCAATTCGTCATCCTTCAATGTGGGAGAGAAAAAGAATACCAACTCTAAACCCTAGCGGATTACTTTTTGCTTTTCTATAACTTCATCCCAAAAATCTTCGCAAATTATATAGTCCTCTCTACAAAAAAAATTATGATCGTTTTCTTTTTAATCTGTCCTCGAAAAATTATTACCTTTCTATATTTAAAAATAATTTATCTTTATAACATAATTTACAGCTACACAAATATCTAACGCTTATTTCGGATCATACATTTCAAAAGTTTCTTTTATTTTTTAAATTTTATTTTTTACATTTTAAAATTATATTACCCTGAAATATGAAGAAACAATACAAATTTAACATAATACACGGGTAATTTAATATTGTAGTTGAACAGTCACAAGATTTAAAATCAAATTTACCAATAATTGAGTGACCAAAAGTGTTATTAACCCAATAAAATAAGTTATGTTTAATTAACATCGAAAATTTAATTAATTCTTGATAAATAAATAAAATGGCCAGCTATTTGTGATGAAGAAACAAGTTATTCTTTTATTTTGTGTGTGACTTCCACGGTTCCACCCAATGCACATCAGTAATTTTCATGAATGCTTCCCATAAACTCTTCTTCCTTATTTGGGATCCTTAAGTTTTTCAGAATTTACCGAGTTTCAAGTATGTTTACCTAGTATTCTTATTCTAGAAAATTACTTTTTATATTCATCCATATCCTTCCGCTGTTTACAAAAGGATGAATCATGATCTTCATATTATATTAGCATGAGTTAGAATATATAGATTACTCTTTAAGATATCAGTTATCAATTTATTTTATTAAAATATTATTTTAAATATATAATAATAGATAATATTTAATATTTCTTATATGTACATATACTTGTTACGCGTATAGAAGCTTATTTAATTTTTATTATTAATTTTTAATTTAAATTAAACTTCTATTTAGAATTATTTGACTAAGCTGGTCAAAGAAGATTATAAGCACCTTTTTATATATAGGAAAATTCCTCCCTTTAAAATTAGGGAAAATAACACTCTATATTTATTTGGAGAAAATATTTATCCGAAATGGCCCATATTTCTGATCTTACCCGAAATGACCCTCTTGTACATTATTATACACTTTTATACAAGGTTGATCCGCTCCCGTAAACGTGTAATGTTGTATATCGTATGTATGAACATTATTGCAAGAAAAAAGTTGGCTATGCGAATGTATATTTAAAATATGACTACATAAATATAATATTTTGTACTAAATTGTATATTATTGAAATATCCCTTAAAATTACTACACTGGTTAATTGAGGAGTATGAAGAATTAAAATAGTACAAATCCATGTATTCTCCTCTATTCAATCCTGCCCATCTCACATTTTTCCCCCTAAAACCCAACTAAACCCAACCGACATTCTTGATTTCCGCCAGCTAACATTCAACATCGTACACAACACAATAAAACATAGTCCTTTGTCATAGAAGAATCTGGTAATCTCATCATCCCATGTCAACCATCTGAAGCTTTCACTTCAATTTCAGTAAAAAAATCTGAAATTTTATTTTATTTTCAAACAATGGCTACTCGTTTTGCACTCTTCGTAATTACCATCACTCTCACAATCCGGGTCACCGTCGGTGAGATCCGATCCACACAGATCCGATCCGATTCACGTTCCACTATCCCTTTTGACGAATTCGGGTACACCCATTCGGGTCGTTTAAACCTAACCGTAACCGACATCTCTTTCTCCAATAACCAGAAAACCCCAATTTCCCAATTAGGGTTTTTCCTTTGTACCCTAGACGCGTGGGTACACGTGCTTGAACAACTTCAAGAAGGTGAAATTCAGTGTCCACTTGAATCTAATCTTATAAAAAAAGTCTTCACTTTTGACCACTTGCAACCACAGGCGCGTGAGTTCAACGCCTCGTTTAGTGTATCTGATGCTAATCAGTTTACTCTTGCTTTTGCTAATTGTATGCCCAATTTGGAAGTTACTATGAATGTACATTCTGTTATGTATAATTTTAACCCCAAAAGTGGCAATCTTGATTTTTTATCAGCTGGGAAAACTGCACTTCCTGTTATATATTTGTTGTTTTTTATGGCGTATGTGTTGTTAGGGACTGTTTGGGTTTATACCCTTTATAGGAAAAGGTTAACTGTTTATAAAGTTCATTTCTTTATGCTCGCGGTATTGGTGTTGAAGGCATTGGATTTGTTATGTGAAGCTGAAGATAAATCGTATATTAAGAGAACAGGAACTGCTCATGGTTGGGATGTTTTGTTCTATATATTTAGTTTCTTGAAAGGGATTACGTTATTTACGTTGATTGTTTTGATTTGTACTGGTTGGTCATTTGTGAAGCCTTATTTGCAAGATAAAGAAAAGAAGGTTTTGATGGTTGTGATACCGTTGCAAGTTGTGGCTAATGTTGCGCAAGTTGTGATTGATGAAACTGGCCCGTTTGGTGAGAGATCGTATACGTGGAAGCAGGTTTTCTTGCTTGTAGATATTGTGTGTTGTTGTGCTGTATTGTTTCCTATTGTGTGGTCGATTAAGAACTTGCGTGAGGCAGCAAAGACTGATGGAAAAGCGGCTGTGAACTTGATGAAGTTGACATTGTTTAGGCAGTATTATATTATTGTGATATGTTATATATACTTCACGAGGGTTGTCGTTTATGCTCTGGAAACCATTACTTCGTATCGGTATCAGTGGACTAGTGTGGTGGCTGCTGAACTGGCTACACTTGCCTTCTATGTCTTTACTGGGTATAACTTTAGGCCTAAGGCGCATAACCCCTATTTTGCAATTGATGATGAAGAGGAAGAAGCTGCTTCAGAGGCCCTCAAGCTTGAAGACGAATTTGAATTGTGATCACCATTGTAAGAAGGCTCCAGAAATAAAACAATCTAAAGTGAAATGGCACGTGCTTTTTAATTTTACTCATAGATTTTCGTGCTGAGAAGCTGACCTCTCTGTTGTACAAATTGATTAACGATTTTGTCAGCAATTCAAGATATTGTGACCTATTAGTGGTATTCAAGATATTGTATTAGCGGTAGTCCCGATAGTTTTCTTTTTGGATAGTAATATGTTGAATGGATATGTCAATTTCACAATTAATATTATGCTCAGTTTCACAATTAATATTATGCTGGACTTTCCAGGAAGCCTTTTCTTTTAATAACCACAGAAAGTCAAGTTTCGGTTTGCTTTCATTTCCTTTGTTCTTATTTCTTAACCCATACTGATTTCATATCCTGCACTGATCTTTAGAGTTGATGTTGTGTACAGGGGAGGAGGGAGAGTATTAAGTTTTTTGTTTATATCTTATATACGTTTCAGGAAATCTATTAGATATGTATAAATATTTAATTGTGAACCCAGTAACTGTGATGAATATGGGTTCGATAGCAAATTCAGAACCCATGAACTTCAAATTCTGGTTTCGCCTCTGGTTGTATATGCTCTTCCAGAGGGACTATTACGCCCCTATTCACATTAGTTACTCTGTTTTCATGGTTATTAACATGTAGAGCTGTTGGAATATTGTTCTGCATATTATTGGCATCAATGGCCTTTGCTCGTTTGTTCTCTAAATTTGGCAGATCTTTTTGTTTTTTGCTGTATGAATGGCACCTTCATAATTTGGCAGAGTCTTGCTGGTTTTATAATCCCCTCTTAGCAGGTTATTAAGAGGAGATAAAGGTGCTACCAGACAGTGCTCTTGTTATTATTAGGTATAATTATCAGAGCATTTACGCATTGCTGATGTTTATCATCTCTGTTTGTGGCATCGCTTCATATTTTCTTCTAGCTATCATTGTCTCAAAATCATAGTGATGTTATTGCTTGCCTTGCTGGTGCCATCTACAAGCAGCTTGAGAACTGATGATTTACTTGGGTTTTAGTGTTGAAACAGCTGATGCATTTGCAACCAATAAAAACATTTCTTGCTGTTGCATCATTCTTGATACCAAAGACAAGGCTTTCTTCTCAAGGATCATAGATCTGATTCGCGAAGAATGCAGCATCCGCCTCATGGATTTGGTTTCCAGGTATTGTGGAGATCAGCTTGTTATTGGAGTCTTTTTGCTAATGTTCATGCCTCGAGAAGCAACTGTTGCATTAGTTAGGGAAGTTAAAGCAGATGTTGTTATACATTTGGAAAGCAGAGATGGTTTTAACGGACTTCATTATTGGAGCATTAGCTAATGCATGGTCTTCATAGTATTCATGGTTGCAGAAAATTTTGATTTGTGAGGTGTTCAAAGGAAATACAAGAGATCCCTCATTACGATAGTATTCAAAATGAGGTGAACTTTGCCCTCACACATGTTATGCAAGACATTATTGCTGGCTTATGTTCTAGTTTGCTCACTGGACTAGAAATTTTGAGGAAAGAAAAAAAACATTAGAGTTTCTATTTTGTACAATTGGATTGTTAGCACAGCTCCTTTTGTAAATTCATTTCAATGCTTACATGTACACAAGATACTCCCCTCTTCTAGCAGGATAGGATAATAATCCATTGGCGACTGGATACCCGAAAATATTTCTGGAAACAGGGAGAACTTTTTTACACTGGCTCTCTACCAACCCAAATTGAGTGGATGTATATAGAGGATTCAATAAGCTCAGGCTAGTCAGCTATAGTTTCTTATTGTGATTAAGTAATATAAAGAGAATGAAGAAGCGATAAAAATATATACAAAATATAGCCGAGAAGTAAACATGTGTCAAGTTTCAAACAATAGTCCACTGGGCTAAACTTATAGAAAGATCGAACAAGCCATACAAAAATTGCAAGGAAAGACAACTTACAATAAACTATGTAACTGGTGCTTTGAGTAAGCAAAACCAACACGTTTTCACGGTAAAGAAGAAGCAAATCAATCCTAAAAGAGAAACATGAAGGGCACATTAGTACATTGCTGTTTTCAGTTGTTCTTATCAAATGATATGTCAAGAATAAGGAACATCAATTGATGAAACTTACACAAGTTTTATTATGGGATATGGCACTATCACTCTTTGAAAGAGTGAGAAACATAAAAAAGGGAAGATTTAATATTTTTCTTAAAAAACTGTATTTTCTTTAAATATGAAAATAAATCTAGTTTTAAAAAACGGGTTTTCCACATTTTAAAAAAATAATTAACTTTTTCAAAATTCAGTTTTTTCACATTTTGACAAGAAAAACCCTTTTTCCGGATTTTATTTGAAAAATAAAAGTGTCCTACGAAAATGAAATCAAGATTTTTTAAGACATTTTAAAAAAAATAATCAAGTTTTCCATATTTTTAACAAATTCATTTTTCCATATTTTTAAAAAATTCATGTTTTCAGGTTTTTTTTTTTAAAAACAAATGGGTTTTAAAAAAATCAAATTTTCAATTTTTTTTTTTAAAAGGGTTTTAAAATTCATTTTTTTAAAAGAAAATTCAGTATTTTAATCCATGTTTTCAAAAAAAAAAATTAAAAAATGGGTTTAAAAAAATTATCAAATTTTCAATTTTTTTTAATTTTAAAAAACGGGTTTTAAAATTCATATTTTTAAAAAAAAAAATCAGCTTTTTATCTTTTAAAAAAAAATTGACACGTGAGCTGAATTTTTTAAAAAAAAAAAAAGAAAATAAATAAATACACATGTGGCAAGGAGATTGTATGTCACTCTCCCATATGAGAGTGGACATCAGCGTTTAAGGGAATAATTCTTCCGTTTTAAATAAGTTTAAGAGGGTAATAAGACCTATGGAAAGGTAAGGTGATACGGGGAATAATTCTTCCGTTTTAAATAAGTTTAAGAGGGTAATAAGACCTATGGAAAGGTAAGATGTGTCGTATCAAATTCGGGTATTGTTCAGGGAGATAATAGTACCTTATCCCTTTTATTATCTTGTCTTCTTCGCAAGCACCGTGACATATGCCAAGCAAAATTAATATTTAAAAAAATATGTCATAACCTACATAATTGCTAAAAATTTAAACTCAATACCGTGACTATTTTCCATGATCAACTCTCAAATGATGCTAAACCAACATCTTACCTAATTTAGAACAAAGACATTTTATTTATCATTCAAAACATACTCAACAAAGGAAATTATACTGTCAAATATCTCTATAATGACAGTGTTTGTCCGAAAATTTCGTGACTGCTATATTGAGGTGCTATTATGTATGTATAGTGACATTTGATGTGTGGATCTCAATGCTGACTGCTCAGAATGGGACATTACTAACTGACAAGAGACAAATTCAGGAGGAGATAATAGCTTTTTATAGATCACTGATGGGCACAACATGCAGTTCTTTACCAGCCGTGAATTTGCATATCATGAAACTAGGACCAGTCTTGCTCCATGATCAACAATTAGAATTGTGTGCACCTGTTATTGAGCAGGAGATTTATAGAGGATTAAGTGATATTGGAGACGATAAAGTACCTTTGGGTGGATGGGTATAATGCATTATTTTTCAAGAAAGCCTGGTAAGTGATCAAACTGGACATATGTGAAGCTGTCAAAGATTTTTTGAAACAAGAAAACTGTTGAGATCAGTAAATTGTACACCAGTTACCCTTCTCCCGAAAATTCCAAATCCAGCAAATATTAAAGAGTATAGGCTAATTGCATGTTGCACAGTGTTTTATAAATTGGTTGCAAAGGTTTTGGCTTCTAGATTACAGAAGGTGTTGCCCTCAGTTATTTCAGACACACAAGCAGGTTTCATACCATGAGGAAAAGTGGCAATGTAATATTAGCTCATGAGCTAGTAAAATCATATTCCAGGAAGAATATTTCTTCGAGGTGTCTAATCAAGGTTGATATCCAAAAAGCATATGATACTGTGGATTGGAATTATTTGCATCAGGTGCTTGGTTTGGGTTTCCCTAACAAGTTCACTAGTTGAATTATGAAATATGTGTCAACAGTCAACTATTCAATTATTGTGAATGGGGAGTACACAAGACCTTTTGATGCTGCAAGAGGTCTTAAGCAGGGAGATCCAATATCTTCATTCTTATTTGCTATTGTAATGGAATATCTGAGTCGACTTTTGAAGACATTTAAACAAGATAAGCAATTCAAATATCACCCACTGTGCTCAAAGTTGGACATCACTCATCTATCATTTGCAAATAACTTGTTATTTGCCAGAGGTGATGTTCATTCAGTTACGGGCTACAAGCTAAATTCAGTGCATTCTCAGCAGCTTCTGGATTACAAGCTAATCTATCCAAAAGTGCTATCTAGAGCTTGTTTGGATGGACTTATACCTATAAGTTGTAAACAGCTTATAAGCTAAAAAAAATAAGTTGGGGTAGTCTACCCAACTTATTTTTTTTTTACTTATAAGCTGTTTTCAGCTTATAAGCTGCTTTAGATAAGTTAAATAAAATGGACCCAATTGTTTTTTTTAGCTTATTTTAAGCACAAAATGACTTTAAACTGGTCAGTCAAACACTCAAAAAAGCTGAAAACAGCTTATAAGCAACTTATAAGCCAATCCAAACGGGCTCCTACTATGAAGGAGTAAATTTTGACGTGAAGCAGCCAAAAAAAAAAAAAAAAAAACAACAACAACAACAACAAGAAGTTCTGGGTTATAGCCAAGTAGAATTACCATTCAGATATTTAGGCATTCCTCTCGCTACAAAAAAAAACTCAGTGTATTGCAATGGAAGCCTCTGATTGATAAAGTGATGGCTAGAATAGCTTCTTGGACAGCAAAAAAGCTCTCATAAGCAGGGCAGGATTCAAATAGTGCAGATAGTAATATTTGGGATCCAAGCATACTGTGCTCAAATGTTTATCATTCCATCAAAGGTTATGAAGGCTATAGAGGCATATTGTAGAAGCTTTATTTGGTTGGTGGCTTGGGACGATGTGTGCTCCAAAAGCAATAGGGGGATTGAATCTGATAAACATGAGAAAAAGAAAAAGCCTAAAATAAGTTGCTAGGAAAAATATCTAGCCTGAAATGATAGCAGCAAGAAACAAAACACATTGAAGATAGGGAACAGAACATATCCTCTCCTTTCCTTTTCTTTATCGCTTCTCACATGTAGCAGGAGTGTCTCTAAGATAGTGAGTTGCTTACTGAGAGACAAAAGCCTGAGTTTTTGTCTTATGTGAGATTAATTTGTTTGATGACAAAGGTGATTTGTTGAGTTTAGTTTTGATAACCCTTTTGTTTTACTATTTATTTTATGCTAGATTGGTTGTTCCTCAACTAAGAGATTGGAGTTAGAGTCTCTCTTGCTCGTATAATATCTATACCTGAGGCCTTTTCTGTTTGTGATTTTGATTTATATGATTGTGATGGCGAATTTTGCAATAGCATCAAGCACGACGGGCATTGTCACTAACATTGTTGTTTCTGCTTATGAGTTTGGTTTTGAAATTTGAGTTTAATTTTTAGAACCTATTACATTCATGCCATGTAGGATGCCACCCAATATTGGAAAACTGTAGAGGAGTTCAGAGTATTGCCATGGCAAATGATACAAGCAATTGTCTCTTCTAACCAAGAGTACATAGGAACAACATTTTGATATATGTCAGATTCATACTTCCTGTACAATTTTTTTTCTTTGCACATAAAGAGTCAGTGCTTTCACATAGATAGAAAACATTTATATGATTACCAAACTGTGTAATATAATCTATGTTGAAACCCTCCAACGGTAGCGTGCGTGTATTTTTTATATGAAACTATGCTTCATCATGAAATAAGTGATATGAATACTCACTATTAATAATCAAACTCATTAGTCATGACGGATATCCTATATCATTAAACAGTTGCTCTAAAACACCTCTCCAAAAAAATAAAAATAGAATTTATAAGTTCAGTATGTTGGGCCCGTGCTGACACGCGTCATTGCGACCTAGTATAAGAATGATTATCTTGTTCATCATGAATTGCATACCATTTTTTTTTATTATTATCAAGAATTAATTTAATTGATCTTCGAAGCTAATTGGACGTAACTTATTTTATTTTTAAAGTAAAATCGAAATAGTTTAAAGGGTTAACTACACTAAATACCACCGTGACTCAATTATGGGTAGACCTCCTGTATTTTAAAATTAAACACTTACATCTTCAATATTATGAAATTCTATACTTACGCCCTCTATGATGTTATCCCTTTTCAAATTAAAAAAATCAAACCTTTTATATAATGGAAATTCTACGCAAATAAAACTTCATCTAACTAAGTATATATAAGATAATTTTGAAACGAAAAACATAAATAAATAAATAACTAAAAATAAAAAAGAGAATTTTTTATATAATAAATATTATAATTAAATAGAATAACAAATAACATACATATTTAAATAAAGTGCAAGAAAATTATTACTACTAATAGTTGGTAGTATATATTAAGAAATAATTTGTGTTTATTTTCCTTTTTATGAGTTACTAAAGTTAAATGTTTCAAAAAATATTTTGTTAAATTTTTAATTTCCCTTTTATGTAAATGTTTGATGGTAAAATAAAGGGAGTATATTGGTAAGTGAGCTATATACAATACAGGGGTGTTAGTCATACAAAATGCGATAACTTTAAGACGCTCTTGTTCAAGTAGCTAAGCGTTTGAATTTGATCGAAGACTACCTTAATTTCGCTATGTCTGCAAATCTTGGCGAAGTGTGGCCACTAAGGACAACTTTAACAGTGACCTGCCTAGGGTACCATGGCTTATGTTAGCCGAGGAAGAAGGCAATGATGACAGTTCCTGTCGAAATTTCTTCAGTCTCTATAATGGTATGATTTTGAAGAAGAGCATTCCGAAAGCTATCGAAAAAAGGTGTATGGGATGGCTTATTTCAGCGGGGAAAGACGAGGGTGAAATTTGTCTGCTACATCCCTTCTCCGGTGTCCAGATTGAGTTGCCACGTCCAAATACCACCAAAGGCTATCTTTGCCAACAGACTCAGGATCCATGGACCTTTTTTCACAAGGCAGTTTTGTCGGCTAATCCTTCTAAAACATCAGACTACTTTCTCATGGTCATTGAGGCAAATAATAAGTACCTCAGTTATTGGAGGCCAGGTCATTTGAGATGGACTAGGATTAAAGAAGAAGCGTCTCTTCTTCGTCATGTAGTCTACTTTAATGGCAAATTTTATGCCATTCGTTGGCTAGGCGACGTGCTAGTTTGTGATTTTACTGGTGGTGACCCAACTGAGGCTCAGAAAGTAGCTCAGTTGCCTCGACATCAGGTTGGAGATGAACAATACATTGTAGAATCACTAGGATCGTTATTTGTAGTTGCGCGACATGGTGGTCTCGTTAAGTCCAAGATTCCACTGATACCCGATTATGAAGTTTATGATGATGAGGTTGATGAGAAGCTAACTTTTGAGACAAGATATTTTCGGGTTTATAAGGTCGATTTAGCTGCTGGAAAATTGACAGAAACCAAAGAATTAGGAGACAGAGCTATCTTTTTGGGTGCTAATGCATCTCTATCAGTCCAAGCTTCTCAATTTCCTGGAGTTAAGCCAAATCACATTTATTTCACGGATGATAATTATGTTATGTACTGCTCATATTTAGAAGGAGGCGGCTTGGACATGGGTGTTTTCAACATAGCAGATGACACCATCGTGCCTCACTATAAAGGCAGTCGTTATACTCCACCAACTTGGGTCACACCAACTCTCTATTAATTTATTTTGAAGTCAAGTTTGTTATAGTTTTTGGCTACTTATTTAGATTTTACTACTTATGTCTGTTTCAGAAGGGAGCTGTAGGCTCAGTTTCCATTTTAGATATCTCTATTCTGTTTTGGAAGGTAGGCTAGAACTAAAAATTTATCTTTCTATCTGCAACTCTTATTTTCCTTGCTTTAATTGCTAATTCTGAGTTGATTTCTAGAAACAATTGCTTCAGATTCCTTCATACAGTGCATATTATGGTTCCTGATTTTCATTGTCATGAACACCTTATCATAAGTAGAATTATGAGTTCCTTTCAAATTATGTATTTGGAGAATGTTTCATTTATTTCTTCTTTTTGGCGCTTCCTTTTTCTTGTTGTGCTCCAAAGGGCTATTTGCTTGGAGGAGGCTTAATTTGAGTTGAGATTAGTTAATGAAAAGAAAGAGATGATGGTAGAGAGGGTTGAAGAGCCTTTTCACTGGGTCATAATAATTGTAGTCAAAGACTCAAATTGAAACTAAAAAATATAGAAGTCGTTGCATCTAGTGTTCATGGCCTGCTAACTATCTTAATATATTTATGCTGTTTGATACTGTTAGTTTCTTGAATTGTTCAATCCAAGGGTAAACACAGTCGAGTAGGAAGAGTGGCTAGGCGTTAAAGTTTCATGCTTAATGTCTTTCTGTTGACGCTGCTCTACAGGAGAATTTGGTCTCCAATGTCGGGATGACATCCTAGGTGAGTTCACTTCAAGCTTGACCTAGCTGATAATTTTAACAATATCTGTCTTGTCAAAAGTTCAGTTTCGTGTAGCTCTTGCTATGGAGACTTGAACTGGTTGATTAGCCTGAAGGGTAACTTTTAGAGCCAAAGGAGAAAACTACACTAATAGGGATTTTTTACATTTTAGAAACCATTTCCAGGTTGTTGTGAGTTCCTCTGTATAACACAATTCTATAACCTATAAGGTCCAACATATCTTGCTTCATTCAACAATTAAAAACTGCTATGAATAGCTTTCTTGTCAAAAAACCTTCTTTAGTGCTTTGAAGAATTTTGTTTTGCATTTGGGAGCATATGTTTAACTCGTGGATTCTCAAATTTAAAAGTTAGTGTCGACTTTCTTGTTAAGTTTGTCATAAGATTCTTGTAGTATAAAATTTGAGACACTGTTTTTTCTAATGCTCTACTTTGAAACTAAATTTGTCTGTAGTCTATTCATATAATTAGTTAATTGTTGGATATGCAAGATATAGTGCTTTGGTTCATGAAGTGTGCATTCTTGCAACTAGCTTTATGTATGAGCCAAAAGATGAATGACTGCACAGATAAAGGTGGTTACCAGGAGCATGCCTTTGTGCTTGTAGTGAGTAGCCGATGAACTATAGTTTTGTAAATGCTCTCTGCGTGAGGCTGCAAGCTCTGCTTTTCAATTGGGCTTTTATTCTGAGATTGTGATTAGGATCTACTTTAGTTACAAGAGGGCGTTAACCATTGCAGAATGAGGTCTTTTCTTACTTATCTATCATTGTCTTTTCTCTGAGGATAGGTTTGCTTTTGTTTAGGTAGTTGCAATTGGGGAAACTAACTTTTTAGCTACTAATTTAAGATAGCCATCTATCTCGAACTTTGTCACAGTGTTAAAGCCTAGTAAATAAGTGGAAAAGTTAGAGGGGACGGGCTCATTATTCTCCGAGCTTGAAACAGCCATGCTCCACTGATCCTTTCTCGGGAATTTCTTATTATCAGATAAAGCTTTGAACTGCTTCATGGCTCACGCTATTGTTTTTGTTTGAGGATTGAATGGTGTTTCTGCCACACCCCACCTTATGCTACTATCCAAAGCCAAAGCTACTTTAGATTTCGCGGATGATTCAGAGCCAAGAGTAAATTTAGCTTGGTTTTCTTCCCCTTTGAACTCTTCAAAATTTATGCTGTTAGATTGTCAATTCACCGGAGCAGAGCCAAGCACTTGTCGTGCAATAAGATTTAAAGAGTAACACGGGGTAAATTGAGTGGGAAAGCATAAAGTTACTGCTCCTTTTGTCTCATTTTATGTGGCATACTTACTTGGTCAATGAAATAGTGTTTTCTATTCTAGTCCATTCGTTGGGTGATTTCTGACTCTCACGTTCACATGCTGTGCTCATCGTTCAAGTCTGTGAATAGAATTATATGCTTCAGTTGCGTAGCTCAAATACCACATAGCTTTTTGGATGATTATGAATGTTAAGATTTGAGACAATAAATTATCTTCCTCAAGCACTCGCAATGAACATGTGACGTAGGATGAGTGTTTTGCGGATGGAGGTAGGCTTGGGAAAAGGGGATCATAAAGCAATTATAGATGCAAGTTAGCTCGGTCATCCCTAATTGAAATTTTTTTGACAGGGAGCAGTTTACTTTTTTTTCCAATGAAGGTTGTCAAAATATATTTGCATTAGTCGAACTAGTGGTTTTGAATACCGGATGCAAGAAGTTTAAAAAGAATCATACATCTGCATTATTTATCTCTCCAGTTAGGTGAATCAAGATTTGGAAAATGTTAAGCACCCAAGGTGTGATCTAATAGTTAATGAAGTGTGTTAAGAACTATGAGGCCTAAGTTTTAAATTGCAGTAGAGGTAAAAATACCAAGTGATTTTTTTTTATTGATTTTAATGGATAGAATTACCCGATACATGTGCTGATAGAGATAGCAAATATCACTTTAATTTCAAGGTGCATAAAAGTGTCCGGACACAAGGGTTAAAAAGAAAGTTTTGGGAAATGTTAAAGCTATTTCTTCAATCATTTGATGTGGCCTCCCTCAATATATAGTTACTCATTATATTTCTGTAACATTCTCAATCTTATGCCTCTGACATTGGTTTCTATTATGCTTTCTAATCTTCCTTCATTTATTTGGCTGATTATATACGTGCATTGACTTGGACAATGAAGATCCTCAAAAGTGAAATAGTTGCAACAGTGGAGACGGATGAGAGATCACGTGTCCTTCCGTTCATCAATATATATATTTGGCTGTTTGTTAAGGTCATGCCTATTGTAATAAGATATTTCATTTCTTTAATAAAAATGTAACGCCTAGAAGTTGAAAGCTATGGGTGGAAAAAGAAAAGACATAACTACATTATGTAAATCTTAAAGCAGTACAAATATGAACGTGTTGAGATGGCCGAGTTGGTCTAAGGCGCCAGATTAAGGTGCTGGTCCGAAAAGGCGTGGGTTCAAATCCCACTCTCAACATTTATTTTATACCTTTTTTTTACTATGTACATGAATTTGCAATACTCTTTTAAACGTAATACAGTCAAACCTGGCATTTGATATTTAGACAAACAATTAACTTTTTGTACTTTTTATGTTATAAACGAAAATAATATACTTGTAAATTTTAAAATTTCAATTGATTTTCATATCTCATAAATTAAAAATTGAAAAGACTAATAAATTACTACTAAATTCATAATTAGTTGTACCACACAGATAAAGAATTAAAATCTATGGAACATATATGCATTTTAAATTAATTGAGAATTTAAATATTTTAAGTTTTACGCAAGAACTCTACAATTGTAGGCTGTTTCGTAAATTATAGTATGTTACACCTCGTACTTTCAGAAGAATGCTCGACAGGTATAAGTACAAGTACGTGGAATTTTGAGCAAGAAAGTTAACTTTCAGATTTAAGGAACGACACAAGTATTAAGCATATTTATGGATAAAGGGATATATGAGATTGTACGTACCTATATTATGGTTATGAGGGTTTAAGATCATGTATAAGAAGTATCGGAAGGATTGGAGGTCGAGCGGGTGAAGAACGAAAATCTGGTCGAACTGGGCAGAATTGCCCTATGCGTTCGCGACTGGGCCATCGAAGGTTGCTGGGTGGAAACCGAAGGTTGCTGAGTAAGTCGGTTTCCACCGACTTTGTCACCCTATAAAAGGGGGAAAACCCTTCTTTTTTTTCATTCAAAACATTTCCCAAAATTCAGAAATCATATGGGGGAGTGAGGATATCTTAAAATTGAGGGTTTTGAGTGATTTTTAAGCGGCGGAGTATTAATCGAGGCTCGGATAATGCATGGTTATGGTTCTAGTATTGCTTTGCGGTGGATTGTGGCTTAGATTCAAGGTGGATATGGACGATATTGTTGTTTTAACAAGAATAAGGTATGAATCTCTCCTTATTAATATTACTTTTGTTTTATTCACGAAGATAGAGTGATTAAATGATCGAATAATAAAGTTGCGGGTTGAGAAATTGGATAAACATCGTGTGGGATGTTTCATGGAATATTTTGATATTGATAATGGTGTTGATGATGTTGGTATTGTTGTTGTTGTTGTTGATGATTGTTGAATTGACATTTCGGGCTAAGCATATAAACAGGAGAGATGCTGCCCGATTTTCGGCAGGATATAGAATAGTTTAATATGAAGACATAGCATAAGCATATAACAATGAGTCTAACGATAGTGCGAATCCTCTTGAATGTAGATTTACGAGTACGGACGGATAAGCGTAGATAATAGGAGGCTGCACAGGTATGTTAAGGCTCGTCCCTTTCTTTCAAAGGCATGATTCCTATGTTATGATTCCATAAATGTTTCCATAACCTTCTTGTTTTAAAAGGCTAGAAGTTCATGATTCTTAAAGCTACTTATCATGATAAAGATGAGAATGTTTCTATGATGATTACAATGATAATGATGATTTTATGTTTAAAGGTTCCAAGTTTATGGCTTTAATGCTATCATGAGATTGTTGAGGATATTTCATGATTTCCTTGATTTTACTCATTGTTGTTGATCTCACCTCATGAAAATTTTCCTTCGGGGTGAGATATAGCGATGATGATTGTTCCATAATATAATCGGAGGTTACTGACTTTACGTCACTCCGATAAAGTTGTAGCCTTCATATGAGCTTTCATACATGCTATTTACATTATGAATGTGTATATATTATGTTTATGGATTGGGTTGTACGTTCCTCGGCACTAACATATGATATTTATGGATCGGGCCGTACATTCCTCGGCACTAACATATGATATTTATGGATCGGGCCGTATGTTCCTCGGCACTAACATATGATATTTATGGATCGGGTCGTTCGTTCCACAGCAAAATGATACACTTTTGGATCGGGTTGTACGTTCCACATCACTAACATTTATGGATCGGGTTGCACGTTCTGAAACACTAATACTTATATTATATATGTGTGCTTGCGTACATATGATTTTAAGATGTACAGGTTATCTCTCCTATTCCATGTTACCTTTCATATCTACATATGTTGTTATTTATGCCTTACATACTCAGTACATTATTCGTATTGACTCCCTTTCTTCGGGGGCTGCGTTTCATGCCCGCAGGTACAAACGCTCAGTTTGGTGATCCTCCAGCCTAGGACTTCTACTCAGCTGCTTGGGGAGCTCCATTATTCCGGAGCTTAACACATTTTGGTACAGATCCTTTTGATATAGACTTATGCATATTTGGGGGTACGGCGTTTCCCTGTTCCGTCATGATTCACTGTGATATTCTTATAGGTCTGTAGACATGTGTAGGTTGTATATATGTTTTGGGCAACTATATCGACGTAGTTCGTTTTGGATATCCCCATATATAGTGGCAGCCTTGTTGGCTTGCATATTTTGTTATGTCTTGGTTAGCTGTGACTCCTCAGGAGACAGGTTCATTCTGATATATGACAATATGAGTCCACAGCATGTTTTTTTACAAATTTTCATATTGTCCTTAGTATCAGTTTGATTATAGCTAGCAGGTTCGTATACGAGTGTCCAGCTCGGGCACTAGTCATGGCCCATCAGTTTGGGTCGTGACATAGTCTCTTAGTGATAATATAACGCTTAAATTGACGAAGAATTTTATCTAAGCTTTCAGCAAAAGGAAGTTCAATAGCTTTCCTTGAAGGCTGTCTAAGTGCTTAACAGTTGACTCTTCTATCTCCAAGTGGCAATTGGTTGAGGCTCTTCATCGACACTTTTGTTGTCACGTATTTCTTACAAAATATTATTACACACTATTTGAGTATGGCTGTTATAAAGAGGTTATTTTACAAAGAGTGTACCGCTATAATTGATGTCATTGCTGTTATAGGGAGAATGTTGTTATAGAGAAGTAAAATATAACATGAAAAATCGATTCCGGAGAAAATCAAACCGTTATAGTGAAATGTCATTATAACGAATGTCAATTATAGAGAGGTTTGACTGTAATAACTTAATACTAATATTAGGGGTCGTTTGGTACCTGGGATAAACATAACAATCCTGGGATAAAATTTGGGATTAACTTTATCTGCAATACTCTTTTAAACGTAATAACTTAATAGTTAATACTAATATTAGGAGTCGTTTCGTACTTGGGATAAAGATAACAATCATGGGATAAAATTTGGGATTAACTTTATCTCATGTTTAGTTTGGGATACTAGCTTATCCCAAGATTAACTTAGTACAAATGGCGGGCAAGGCCGACTAGAGGGGTAAGCCACTAAAGCAATTGCTTTAGGCCCCCCCAAATTGAAGGCCCCAAAAAATTATTATTGTGTGTGATTTGTACATTATAAAATTATGAGTAAAAGGGGCTAGAGTTTATATTATTTTTTGAAATGTGATAGAGGTTATTGAAATAAATAATTCAAAGTTTATACTCTTTCCGTCCATATTTATGTAGCATTCTTTTCCTTTTAGTCAGTTTAAAAAAGAATGATATTTTTTCATAGTTAATAAAAATCTAATTTTAAACTTTTTATATTACATTAATTAGATGATTTATAGCCACAAAAGTTTTCATTGCTTGGTTTGGATCACAAGTTTCAAAAGCCTTTCATTTTCTTTTAAACTCCTTGGCCCTTGCCCAGTTAAATACCTTCATATAAATTAAAGAATAACAAACATTATGCAATTAATATATAAAAATGAACAAATTGATGAAGACTTTGATAATTTCAAAAAGGCGAAGGCTCTTGTAGAGTTGATTATTTCTTATAAGTAGTGGATTAAACCATTTTTTAACTTCAAGATAGACTTTAATTATTCTAAATATATGAAATTATTTTTGACATCTATTTAGTGGTATAAAATTAAGGTTGTTAGATCATGAAAACTTATAAAAATATTATCTTAACCGTCAATATATGTTTCTTATACAATAGTTATTAAAATTTTAATGACTATAGTTATTAAATATCTCTAACGGTGAAAACTAACATGTGAATAATCAAGATGCATGCAATATGGTCTGTATGCCATCTATACAAAAAGATGAAGAAAGGATTTGAATAAACATATATAAAATTTCATTAGAAAAATTTAAGGCAAATCGTAAAGGTTCGGGTTTAGGCAACCGATTCCGTTGAGCCGCCCTTGATGGTGGGATAAAATAATCCCATGAATATCCTCACTCATCTCATCCCGCAACTTAATGATTCTGTCTCATTTTGGAAAAAGAAAATGGAAAACACGTTGAGCCACCCTCTAGTTCACTATTTGAAACCAAACAAGCGGACGGCTGCTCATTTTTCCATAGATAAATATAATGTACGCCTCGTATTATCTTTGTCCCTCAGTTTAACGTAACTAACACGTGGCATCATCGGTCGAAAGAACCAAACCCATAAACAAAAAAACCCAAACCCGACCCAGAGCTAGAAAAGGATTCTGTTCTAAGGGATGTGACACTTGCCTTGACTGCCCCAGATTATCTCAGCAGAGTTATCCCAAATTTGGCAATGTCTAATTCTAAACTTCTCAACACTATCATCTATTCAAGAAAATAAATGAAGAACCAAAAAACGAAAACCAACAACACATAAAAAAAAAAAAAAACGTGCAAGCAAGTCACTACCCTACATCTCTATGGGGTCCGGGCAAGTTATGCACAACCCCAATGACATAGCAGAAAGTAAAGAGCGAAAAAATTAAGAGGAATTTTGAGAAAGCTACTGATGAACGTAACGGTAAAGAACGTCCATATAGTATAGGTACTCCAAGGCTTTGTCTATAAAAACATAATATACCAACTTAAATTAAATCTACTTACACCCTCATAAACCAGCCAACTCTATAAGCTTAATAAACATGATAAGTACCTCGTGGGTGAGAGATTTCCCAGCTGAGATTTAAGTACGAAAAACTAAAAGACAAATGCCACAAAAGTACTCTAATACTATATGTGTATATTTAGATATGCTTATAAGCAAAAGAGCAACTGCAAAGCAACGCCAAAGTGATTGATTAGAGCAGTCCTGAGCGAGGAGAACGCGGACGCACAGGAGTCTTCGATGGGCTTACCCTGCATAGACCACAATATAAAGATAAGAGATTAAATGACAATCTCAGTAAATACGAGAGGAAGTTTTAGCGGAAATTTTACGGAATCAAAAAACAACCTTATGGGAAGTGATCCCAAGATTGCACCACTGCAGTTCAGTGCTGCAATTGCACACTCCGCCTGAAACAGAAGAAAATTTAGCATGAAACCATACATAAAGTGCAGTAATGGAAAGTCGTACCAAATCCATCAAGGAGATGCAGTGACGCAAAAACGAAATCAGTAAAATGGAACAGTTCAAAATCTTCTATTCTGAAATCCAATGAATATACTACAAAATACAATAGAAAATCATCAGAAACTGAGGACCAGCTGTTGAGATCACAGAAATGCCACACCATGCACACTAATATCAAATGAAATTCTAAGAAAAGGCACCATGTACGCGTTGTCTGCCATGAATAGAAGACAAGAAGAACAGGCACAAGTATGTCATTTCCAAACTTAGAAGTGCTATCCCCTACAAGTCCCATCCCCAACTAGTACAAGCAAAACGGTGTGTTCGGTTTGGAGAAAATGTTTTCCAATTTTTCCCATGTTTGGTTGGTCAAAGTATACTGCAAAACATTTTCTCTAGGAAAACAAGTTCCTTAAAATGAGAAAAGGGAAGTCAGGAAAACAAGTTCCATAAGTGACAATTCAAGTTCATTGTCTCCTCCCCACCCACGCAACACCCCCAACCCATGACAATCTCACCCTCCGCCATCTCTGAACCCCACTCCCCATCCCATCTCACCCCGACACTGTTTTGCTAGGTTACATATAAATGCTCCTGGGATAATGTTTTTTCTTTGCTTACCAACCAAACACTAGAAAATAAGTAATAAATGCACTTGTTTTCCAAGAAAACATTTTCCATGGAAAACATTTTCCTTCATACCAAACACACCCGTAAACTGAAAGTGCGTCTCTCAGGGAATATCAGCACGTACTCTACAGTTCATGATCTCAGTCGTGAAACAAACATTTTCCACAGGTAACGGAAAACAGCTTCTGGAATTTACTGGATGAAAACCTCAAATGCAGATACAGAATCCAGTGAACAAAGAAAATTATAGAAGATTTTTCATATATCCCTACCAATTATTAACCCTCAGAGGGATAGGATGTGGTGGAAAAAGAAGAAACAAATATTCCCTCCGTTCCAATTTTATTTGTCTTAGTTTGACTAGGCACGGAGTTTAAGAAATTAAAGAAGACTTTTGAACCTTGTGGTCTTAAACTAAAAATATGTATGATATACCAAAATGCCCTTTAATCTTGTGATCCAAAACATGCCAGGTGGGATGCTGAAATTAAAGAGTTGCCATATTAGGAAAGAGACATTCTTTTTTAAACATACTAAAAAGGAAAGTGAGACTAACAAATTGAAACAGAGAGTAATTGAAAGCAACTCATGAACTGAGAAAGTATAAATAACTAAATATGCAGGTTAAATGAGAGTACTTGCAATTGCTGGGATATATCAAGGGGAATCAGACTTGGCCAATTGCAGGTATTAAAGTACTCCCTGCTTATCAAAGTTGAAGATTGTTTGGTTGGAAGTTAATATTATCTATTTTCTTGAACAAACAGTACCAAGTATATAGCCCTTATATCTCCAGACTTAATTTAAGTGATAAAGACATAAGTAATTGGGAGGCCTTAACTCAACGAAAGAGCTTAAAGGTTGGTCGCTGACAGAAGCAAAGTGAGCAACAATTTCGCCAGACAATCTGAACATGTAGGGTAAGAGAAATACTTCTGGGGACTCGCCATGGGGCATTCTATTGCCACATTCTATAAATTCAAACTGATTCCTCACCAACAAGTCCACTTGAGTTGGTCAGGCATCAAAAACACCCAGATTGCAATTTTTTCGTCTCCACTTTTCTAAATTCTAAGGCTTCTGATATCACTAGTTGCTGCAGATGAGCTACATCAAGACTTAACATGTGTAGATAGCGACTGAATATTGCCTGTTCAACTGATCAAATACACAACAGAGAAGCAAATATTGTTTCTGCTGTCTTGAACCCCTTCAGTAAGGTCTTTTAATTTCTACTTCTTTCTACTGTTTGACTCCTTCCATAATGTGATCCATCCTGAGCTATGTAAAACAAGCTCCTTCAAATCCCATATAGTACTGAGACCTTCCCTTTCTTTATTTGCAAAGGATGCAGCTTTTCTGTTCTTTTTTTTCCTTATAAGTCCAACAATTCCATTCATAGAAAACCAATTAAAAAAGTATGTACAAGATCCATAACTCAACCCGAACCAACCACAATCCTTCATGTGAATGAAGCGCAAAAGGTGAAAAAGTTAGTTCTGGTCGAGCATATTAATCTCTTTCATCTCCAACTTTTTCTACAGTGGAAATAGTCAACATAGTCATAATAAAACGACCAAAAAATTTTGATAAGGAAAGCAACCCTAAAATTAAGCGTGCAAGTAAATTCTCTTGGGAAGGTGGACAAAATTCTATCAAAATGCGCTCACCTATCTCATTTCATCTGCTGGTTGAGGAACTAAAGGAATTCTCCCACCAAAAATAACTCTACCTGCACTAGGAAGTACTAAAAGTAGGAAAACTAAACTGCAACTGGCTATCAATAGACCTACAGTACCAGTTAACCTGCAGATGAAGGACCTTATTAAGCCAAAGAAAGGTCTTATTATAGAGAAACTTACCGAGTTACTGGTGGCAAAGAAAGAAAGCAGTATATGCTTATATGGAACTCCAGGAGCAAAGGGAAAGAATTTAAGCCAAAACTCAATTTATGTGAAATTTATTTCAGAATTCATAGATGTGAGAACTGAGCATGCCAAAAGCGACATTTCGAGTAAGTGCAATGGATCCAAATAGGGACCAGAGTTGGTGTTTCTACACTTTTGACCGCAAAGAATCACATAACATCAGAATAATGTCCAAATACCGGCAGAGAGTTCCAATTAATGTGACAAAAATGTTGAAAAGGAGAAACTTCTTTTGGGACATGGCAGATGAAACCCGAAAGTTTCACCTGGTTAGTTCGAAGATCTTCACCTCTGATTATGAGGGCTTGGGTGAAATACTTTATAGTTCTCGACAACTGACTACACAGGAAGTGGCTATGAAGATTTGGGATAGAAGAGCAGGCATTACGAAGGGAGGTAACCAGAAAATACAGAGTCATGGAAAGGAAATGGAGGCTAGAATGTAACATTACCTTATAGATACGTCTTTTAAGCAATATCATGAAGGGTTTAGAAGATTTTAGCAGCTTGGTTACCTATACGGTAGGAAATGAAAGAAGAGTCTTTTGGGATCAACAGTGGTCACGGAGAGAGCACATTCAGGACGACCATCCCTAACTTATTCACAAGTTCGTTCGAAAAAGAGATGATGACAATAAATCCAGGTGGTACAACAGGGTGAGCTTTTGAGACTTGAGATTCAAAAGAAATTTACACGATCAGGCAGCGGATGGATTCCAATGTATATGCTCTACACACAGAATACCACTCACTGCTCAGGACTTGTGAAGGTAGGGGGCAAGTGATTGTGCATTTTCATTAAACCCTATCATATCATTTGCGGTTAGAAAAAGGTCATATACATTTGAGGAATAGCCTCTTATATGTTAGTTTTTGCCTTTTTTGTGCACCAGAAGTTCCTCTCTGTACAGAAGATTGTAGATAACCATATTACTGTGTAGTTTCTCTATTTTTTAGCATACATCTTGTTTACGGGAGCTATCCCACATTAATAAAATTATTTACCCTTTTAAAACCACCAGCGCTAAGTAAAAGAGATAACACACTTTGAGCAAAGACAAAATGTTCAAGGCAAGCATTTGCAAAATCAACATGATCCAACATCGATAGCAACCTATTGGAAGTTACAGTAGCTTTGATGAGTAATAAGAGGAAGAGATCGACAACTCAAGGAAGCATAAGCAGCAATACAAAGTCAGAAGCTCATGGAAGTTACCATGACAAACTCAACAAAAGCTATACGAGTCGAATGATGATAGTCACCAAGCAACCTCAAGCGATGAACCTATGTTAGAGAAGAAAATCCATAACATAGAGTTAGGATTTCAACAAGGAACAGCACTTTCAGACTTGTTACATGAGCAGCTACAAACCTCTCCACAAAAGGTCTCAAAGAACAGCTTGACATCTGCTTGAGTAACCTGCTTCATACAAACATACAAGTCATAAATATTTTTCTTCATTGATGTCATCAACAAAAGTGAATAATAAACTCAAAATTACCTTCTTATCAATATTTGTACAGTACACAGTTCTAGCACACATCTCTCTTTCATCTTCAGACTAACATCAGCACAAACGGTGAAAAATTTAGTATTAGCAGCACTAAGTATGCATTTGCAAATGTAGTCACAATTCCTCACCCTTGGAAGAAAGGTTGGATTAACCGGTGCAATTGCAGTTTTAGAAGGAAGCACTCTCACAGGATAAAACCCAAGCATAGTTCCTGCAAGACTCAGAGCGCTCCTTGCACCTTCTGCGTAACATAATGGGGAAAATGTGATGTTAGAAAACAAACACCCTAACAGTCTAGCCAGAATATGTAAACATATAATCATGTTTCAACCTACCTTCATCTGTAAACTCAACAAAGGCAAAACGAAGGACAGAATTGGTGTCACCACATATACGACAGTCGACAACCTTCAGTACATCGAGGTTAGTCAGATATGGAAACAGAATATTTCCTCCAACATAATTAAAAAAGCGAGACAATAACCACGAATGAGAACAGAAGCTTGACATAACAGATAGATATCCACCTGTCCACAGCTAAGAAAGAGTCCTGCGAGCTGCTCTTCAGTCACCTACACAAAAGAAGAGAGAGAATTATTAAAATAAATAAGATAAAGGTGCAGTAACCCAGGTAACAATATCACATGACCGATCTTTATTACCTGATGATCAATCTCGGATACATAAACCGTCCTCCTTATAACATCTTCCCTTTGGGCCATGCCTGTTCGGGTATTTATCCTTCTCCTTCCATAACCATACCCATTCTTCTTCTGCACACGCAATTTAAAACTCAACTAATCAGCTCAGACTCACGGACGTAGATATATTACCAAAAGAAACAAAAAATAGAAAATTTCTTTTTCCGAAATAAATGGTAGAGAAACAGATAAAAGAAACTCAATACCATCACTTTAACGCTATAATGACTAAAACCTCCTAATACAACATGAAATGTCCTCCAAGTGATCATCTTACATCTAACATAAACTAAAGTGGAGAACCTAACTTATCCATATTCCACCGCACTCAAACAAACAAACGTAAATTATTCCCTTTGTTTAAATTTGTTTGTCTTACTTCCCTTTTCAGTTTGCTTAAAAAAGAATGGCCCTTTCCTAATTTGGCAACTCTTTAATTCCAACATCTCACGTTTCACATTTAAGGCCACGAGATTAAATAGCATTTTGGTACGTTATACATATCTTTAGTTCAAAACCACAAGATTCAAAATTCTTCTTCGCTTTCTTAAACTCCGTGTCCAGTCAAATTAAGACAAACAAATTGAAACGAAGGGAGTATCAACTTTTGCTTTAGACCAAACAAAACATGATAAATCAGGAAGCAAAAAGGTGATCAATTGATACCCTTCTGTTGGAATTTCCATTGGCAACTCCCTGGTCAGTCTGCATTACAAAATTGTTAAACTGCACAGCACCAGGTGGAAATGGGACTAGCATGTTGTTGTTGTTAGCCAGTGAAGGAGGGACAAACTCTTCAGCCTTGGGATTCAATTTGGAAAATATTTCCTGCAAATCTCTCATCTCTTTCTTAAACCCTTCATCATCACCATTCCTTAAATCACCACCATTCATTTTCTCATGCTCATGCTCAATAACACTGTGATCATTACCCAATAATCCATTTCCATTGATTCCATTGACTTGTAAAGAACCTTTCTGGGGTTCTTGCTGTAGCTGATTAACATGGAAATTCTGATTAATAACACCATTCTGTTTCATTGTCATTGACTGACGATCAACAACAACAGCAACATCTTTCTGTACAATTCTGCCTGGATTTGATGAGCCAACAACATTAATAGCAGCATTCTCAACAACAGCCATGATTTTTCAAGAACAGTGTCAAAGAATGCTCCTTTTTTGTCTTCTTCTTGTACCCTTCTTTCTAAATATAGGTTCTGTCAAAACCCCACAAATCAAAATAAACAAATAAAGATGACTCCTTTTTTTCAAGAAGATCAAGTTGGGTTTTCAAATTTATTACTAAATCGGGAAATAAATTTAAAAAACAAAAAACGTACCTGATGGTCTATCTAGATGGTGTCCATTGATAAGAAAATAGAGAGTACTAACACCAAGATCGTCAGCTAAGAATGAAAAATCAAGAACCGATGATTTTTGCTTTGGAGTGTGTAGTGTGTTATTTTTACTGAGTCTTTTTGTGAGAGAGAAATGAAATAGTAGGAGTAGTACTAAATTCCACTAGTTTATACCAATGAAAGAGAAGAAGGTCGATTCTTTGGATCGTCCGTTTTGCTTTGGCACACTTGCTTTTTGGACTTTATTATTTCAGTTGCTGCTATGCTACATATGTCCAAAAGAAATTGATAAACACTGAAGAACCCACTTCTACAGTCCCACCTCACCACAAACCCAAGTATGTTTGATGGATTTTAAACGCCATTCATTTTCCATTTGTTATATATTCTTTATTTTAAGAAGTCATTTGGACATTGTTTGAAATTATGATTTGAAATTCTAAATTATACTTTTTTGGATAATTTGAAATTTTATCTCATGAGATAAAATATCATGTCCAAATGCTGATTTCATCTCATGGTTTTAAATCGCATGTCTAAACGCTTACTAAGTGAGCGTTTGGACATAAAAAAGTTGAAAATAATATTTAACAATTAGAGTTGTGTGTGGATATCAATACAATTTGAAAAAATGTCGAATTTTTGTGGGTGATTTGAAGTGAAAAATGTGAAACCGACTTCAGTTGAATTCCAAAAAATTGTATAATAATAATTCTAGTCCAGAACATGATTTCGGAATACAATTTCAGAAAAAAAGTGAAAATTATCCGTGGTCAAACTGACCCTAAGTGGTGGAATAAGAGTATTTTTAGTTTTAATTCTAACATTATCATTGTGTTTATTATCTTTTTCTTTTTTAATTAACGTGATACAGTCAAATCTCTCTATAATAATGTTATTTGTCCGAATATCTGTTGGTTGCTGCAGAAAATGATTGTGTTCATTTTCATTTTTGTGCATTTAGATTATTTTTTGGGTGTCAGTTGTGGTGTGGCTACATGAGAAAATATTATTTAACTTTTGTTTATCTTTGCTAGTATTCGAATGCTAGTTTTTCCTTGTTTTTGTTCCGACTCATTGATCACTTGATTATAAACACGTGTTTGTTGGTATCTTTTTATTTTTTAGAATAGGTAATACGAACTTAGCATAAATATATTTATTTTATACGTTAAGTTAATGTGTTTTTATCATGGTGTCAGATCTCATGCTCCAAATGTAGAGACTCCTTGTAATTTAAGAAATATAATTGTGTTGGCGTTGTTTTAAATGCTGCGAAATTCATTTAATATAAATGCTAAGCAAGAAATATAAGTGTATCCACATAAATCCTCTACGTGATGCCAACTCTTATTGAAATACAAAAGTCGTCCGCAAAACGTACTTATTTAATGTATATCGCAAGGGTCTAGAGATTTTTTATCAGTGTCCAAATCAATAATGAACTGAAAGTCAAAGATATTACTAAGAATCAAAGGAACGTGTATTAAATTGCAATTGCTAATATCCTTAAAAGGAAATTTGGGTTTGAGATATATGATAAAACCATTGATTTAGAGTCATGTCTCATACTGTTAGATAGAAATTAATTAGTATAGAAATAGCTGTCTCATTGAATTTAATTGCACTATCAGTAAAATTGATAATAAATAAAATATGTAAAGATTAATTATATTACTATCTTTTTAAGAGAGTTACATCGATCAAGTCTACGACTCAAATCAGCAATATATACATATAAGCGGTATAAAAAGAGTTAGTTTTGCCAACCCTTTACTTTATCCATCTATACTTTTCCCTAGTGGAATCAACTTTTTTATTAAATGTCCACAACCGCAAGTTTGAAATGTTAAGAATTTTAGAAATTAAGTGAAAAGCCTTAGTGAATTAACATATAAGCAAAATACTCCATATGAACTTGAGAAATTAACTTTTACAGATTTTAATTTCGGATTTTCTTAAATTTTTATTATTACATAAGAATAAGGAGAAGGTGAAAAGGAATAATAAGAATTGAACTCACATTTACCTGCGGAAAGCTCGATTAATATCGTTAGACTATAAATTTTGGTTAGACCAACGTTAATATAGTATATTTTTCATCTGAACTTTTGTTTTTAAAAAACTCTTCAAAATCTTGCCCCAGTCACACTGCATACATCTCAATTCAAGGAACAAAAGTAAAATTCGATATTTGTGAGTGATATAGTTGGAATGTGTGCAAGTTAACCGAGATACCATTTTTATTAGTAAAAGAATTAAATGGATCAAAGATACTTTATCAACTCTAATATAAATAAATTTCTGACACTTTTTCTGTGGTCCAAAATAAATTAATTTTTCAAAATCAAAAAATGTATTAATTAATTTTTTTCAAAATTACCCTCCTCTTTAGTGGTCTTCTAAAAATCTCAACATTGATTATCGAAAAAGTTGAGAATAAGCACAAAGGTAATATTGACAAACTATCTTTTAATTAATATCTTTAATTAACTTTCTTGAGATGTGTGTCGTATCCCAAAAATTCGTTAGTACTCCTTCTGTTTACTTTTATCTGTCTATTATATTAAAAATAAATTTTCACTTTTACTTGTCCACTTTAGCTAGCATTTCAAGAAAAAGACAAACTTTTTTGTTTTTGTTTTATCCTTAACATTAACTACTCATTTCAAATCTATTAAGATTATACACCAATTAATATGAATATTATGGTAAAACATATATTTCAAAATGGTGAGAGTAATGTTTATGGAGTACTTCTTTTCTTCTTTATTGAAGGGAGTGATTCGTGAATTGGCAATAAAAAAAGAGTTGGGGGTGGTTGATAGTAGAACATGATGATATTGAATCATGAATCATGGTTCAACCATGGGTTTGTATTCCCTTCATCTCATAATAAATGTCATTTTAGTAAAAAAAAAATTATCTCATAATAAGTATCATTTTAGAAAATCAAGACATAAATTGATTAGTTTTTTCGAATTCTACCTTTAGATAAAAACTGACAAGTTAAAGTAACATTTAAATGATGATTAGAAAAGTCACATAGTAACTTGGTATTGCTGGATTCTCAATGTCAAAATATTTACTACTTGTACATGCTCTAATCAAGAGAAAAAAGTAATTTATTTTTATTATATAGGAGTAATTTGGTAAACTTTATATTGCATTATAGATTTCTTAATATGCGTATTTTTTTACTAAAATGACACTTATCACGATACGAAGGGAGTATTAGAGTAGTCACGTGCCATGCCATTCACTTCACAGTGCCATTTATAAATGGCATTTTTGGGTGCTAATAAAGCCCGCATTTTATCCCTATCTAACATTTTCTTGAAAAGGGCATCACATTTTCAATAGTGCGCACTGCTATGTACACTGCCACGATTCATGGAACGCCACGGTGATCGTAATCTAGTACTACTATCTCTTCGTGGTCGTTTGGTTGATTATCCCGAAATTATTATTCCATCGTCCTACCTAAATAGAAATAATATTATAATTCCTGATAACTAATTAATTATGTGAAATAAATTCATCTAAAATTTAAATATCCCTGAATGAATTATCCTTTATCAGTTGTCCCTTGTATCAAACGAGTCATTCGAGTTTATTTTTGTGCATTGATAGGAGTATAAAAAATGTGTATACTATTAGTTAAAATATTTTATAGTACTCCAAAATAAGCCTCTATATACGTCTAATTTTTTGATAATACAAAATAAGGTAAATAATTTACTATAATAAATTTATGTACACTAACAATGCAAAAATATATGTATTAATTATTTTAAATTCATTTATTCTGACCACACTTATGGGATTATATTAGGTATATTGTTGTTTGTTTTCCCCGACCATTAGAGAGGATTAACTTGGGTTTATTATACCAGATATAAACTCACTATATTTAACTCGAAAATACTTATGAATATTTGATGAAAATATTTTTTGATAACAAAATAATGGATGTATCTCCTTTTTCTTTGGTAATAGAAAGCAATGGATGTATTAATCATATTTGGGCTGTAAAATTATAAAATCAATTTTTTTTTCTTTGGACTATTTGATATTCAAAATTTATTGATTGATTAATTTTGAGTTATGAGGCATATAATTCATTAAAGGAAGAAAGACTTCTTACCACGTGTTCTTAATTACTAATTTCACGAATGCACGCCTTTAGTTAAGGATTGAGGATCTTATTTATTCCTCCACACTCCTTGATTGTAAAGTCTCGTATGAATCTGGATGCATCTACATGAATGTTGTCGCTTTCACTTATTTTCCACGTGTATTAGAATTTCATGTTATACGAGGAGTTGGGAAAAACGAATCCAACTTTACGGGGTTGTTTTTTTTAAAATCACTAATTGTCAGAAATCATAATTTATTAATTTGTTATTATCAGCATAAAATAAAAAATAAAATAAAAAGTTGACCAAGTTAATTAATTTTTGAGAATAAAATATTAAGTGGGGAGCTCACATGTTACACGCCAGATAGAAGTAGTGCCCAACTATTTATGGAGTTTGCAGCTCTTAGCGTTACATTTCTTTATGTTTAATAACTACACTTGTCTCCAAGCTCAAGTAATTTTCAACCACCATATCCCATCGTTTTCTTTTTCAGATTTTTGGCCAAATACTGTCAATTAGCTATTATATATTTTATTAGGACAAATTTTGACCGAACAATAATTATTGCAATAAATAAATAGTAAGATGAAAACAACACAAAAGGAAGAAAAAAATGTGGGCCTTGTCTCTGTAGATGACGATATAATGACATGAAAACAGTTTTAGTAGTTCAGCCATATATTTAACGAGAGATCCAAAAATGAATTTACTTAGAGAAGACAGCCAAAAATGGATTTCGCTAGTTCATATATAACGTCGCACCAAAAACCGGCCACCATTCACCGGAGTCGATTTTTGGTACGAATTTGAATTAATCTAATTCAATTTATGGACTGCGATAGAGTGGAAAATAAACTAATAAAATATTACATCAAATACAAATGGATACATGACACTAGTCGGACTGAAAATTTAACGACTTAATTATGGTGTCAAAACAAACAAGAAAATCGTGAGCTTGCGACGAAAATCATTTTAGTTGAAGATATATAATCCTATCTTATACTTGTATTTTTGTTCGTGAGTCATGACTTAGGAGGGAAAAAGAGAGTACTAATTATCACGCATATATAAATTAAGACATAATTGAGAGTGAGTACACGTTGGGACGGACCTACATGGTTCCAAGTGGGTTCATATAAACCACTTTGTGAGAAAAAATGTACTATGTATGTTGGATATTTAAATTGGTTGGGTCGTCCATGTGGACTGACCCGACCCGGCCCAATTTCAGAAGAGATAAATACTGGAAGTTATCACTATACGTAAGTTACCCACGTTTAAAATCTACTGTAGTTGTGTTTTTTGAACGTGAAATAGTGGGTTAGTTTTTCCTGCAGAAAACCTTCTTCTTTTTCTCTTCTTTATAAAGAAAAAGGGAAATCCTTCTTTCTCTTCTGGGTGTACTAATCAAGAATCTACCCTCTTTCTTTTCAGCACACAAATAACCAAAGGAGACATTTAGTTCGTGGATAATTGTTTCGTTTCCTGGTGAATCGAGGCTTGATTTGGGGAAAATATTTGCTGGTGATCTTTTGCAAATTCTTCCGCTGCTGTTAACAGGTACATAATTTTGATGTTCCTGTTACCCGTTAATTATGCTTTCAATGGTATCAGAGCCAGGTTAGTGTGTTCTTTTTTTTCTTTTTTTTCTTGTATGAATACACTGATAAGGTTTTATATTTGCTTCATAGTTGAGAAAAACACTGATGTTAAAAAAAAATATATATGTTATTTGCCCTAGCGTTAATCGTGTGTTCTACTTGCCGATGCGATAGCAGTTAATGGCGTAAAAGTTATTGCCGTACTTTCTGTTGTTTTCGTATGTGTATTGTAGTACACTGATTAAGTTGCATGATAAACAACATTTAAAAAAAAAAAAAAAGGAATAGTGTGACTACTTGACTTTTCAGCCAAGTTTAAATTCTGCTTCGCATCCAACAAGTCATCAGATTTGCAAATGACTGTTTAGAAATTCCCAAGGTGATGTGTTATACCTAATAATTATTCATGGGACTGATTAATTTAGAACAAGTTTTCTACGAATTAGAAGTTCATCAGTGTGGTGATTTTTTTTTGGTATTCCACGTGACTAGAATCAAAGAAGCTAGAATCTTCTACACCAAGAATCGGTGGTTTTAAAATTGTGCAACTGTATAGTAACTTCATTACACTGTGTAATCACAGCCATGTCATATGGTTGTAAACGAGTGAGGTATAATTGTTTTTGAAGTTATGTAGAAAATTGTGACAGTTTTTTTTTGAAAAACTGCATTCTATAATTTAATTTCTGGAAATTACTTGTTATAAATTACAATTTGTGGTATATATTTTCAGAATCTACTCGTTACAGGCTTTCCGTTGATATATTACTCATTAAAAACGGATTTAAAACGAGTGAGTTATGATTTTTTTAAGATAAAGCCAAAAAATTGTGACAGTTTTTTTTTTAAAAAAAACTGCTTTCTGTAATTTAATTTTTGGAAATTTCTTGTTAAGAATTACAATGTGTGATATATATTTTCAGAATCTACTCGCTACAAGCTTTCCGTTGATATATTGCCCATTGAAAACGGATTTAAAACGAGTGAGTTATGAAGTGTTGAAGTTATGTTAAGTAAAATAAAATAAAAAGTATTTTTTTTAACCTCCTAATAGCCACGCCATTATATTGGTATATGATCCTTAAACGTATTTTTTGTCTTCTACGAGTAATGTGGCATGTGTTGTCATATTGAATGGTATGTCCATTATTATTGTTTCATTGTTCCCATTTCAGACATGGCTAGACAGGGACAAGCTCGAAGTACTCCAAGTGGGAGTTCTCGAAATTGAGCAAGGAGACAATGTAGAAGAGTACGTCGTCGTAGGACACATTTCCGTGGACGTGAAGTCATAAGGAATAATGTTCCGAGGGCGACACAAAATCTACTAAGGGATCAAAGGGCTATACGAAGGGAAGGAGAGAAGAAATTCAAAGAGTTTAAAGCTTTTAAGATGTCTCCTAATACTTCAGTGCCTGAACATATTGAACTTTTTCGGTTGCAACGAGAAGAACTGGCTAATTTTATTGAAATCTCAGATTGGGAAGCTTTAGCAATTTTAGTAGATTCCCTCCGAGAGCCTTGGAGTGGTATTTTAGTTAATATTTATCACGATTTCTTTCCAAGTCAACCTTTTGAGGTGTATGTTCAAGAACTTGAAGTCGAGTGGGAGATTATGAACTTGTAATTTGCATTGTGAATTTCTTTTCAATATATGGTTATGTTGTTTAACTTTCTTTTATATCCCGTTTATTTATTTATTTTAAATGGGTTGAGACTTAATTGAAAGTTATTAAATAAAATTCACGCTAAGATTTTTTTTTTCATTTTTGATTACACGTTTAGACGGTAGATGATGATCGGAAACTTTGTGACCTTTCGATTTTACACTAAATGTGAAATCATTTATGGGAATTAATTTGCTTGAGTGTGAATATCACACACATAAATTTGTTAAAGTAAATATTGATGAGTATAAGCTTGCCTAATTGTCTCAATCAACAGATATGACATCTAAGAGCATCATTGCTGACTTAAACAAAGGTGAAAAACTAAATGGCGAGAATTACGACATCTGGAGTCATAAAATGTGGTATGTACTAGAAGAGCAAGATTCTCTGGAAGGTATTAACCATGTTTTGGTTCACCCAAAAGAGGGTAACACTGTCCAGCACAGAAGAGATCTGGAAACTTACAATGCGTGAAAAAAGAAAGATTCTACTGCACGTGGAATTATTGTGAGTTCTGTGGTTGCTGATCTCATTCACGAATGTGAAGAATACCCTACTGCTCATGCTATGTGGACACACTTACGAGAGACTTATGGGGGTACCACTGTGACCCGCCTTAGATAGCTGACTATCATATTTGATACTTACAAGAAGCGTCATGATCACAATGTCAAGCAACACCTTAGGGTGATGTCTAACATGATTGTTCAACTCAAAAGTGCTGGTCATGTTCTCTCTGATGAGCAGCAGGTTCAGGCAGTGATCCGGTCTCTTCCCAATAGTTGGGAACATTTGAAGTTAACTTAACTCATAATGATAACATCAAAACTTTTTCTGATGTTGCCCGTCATGTCGAGCTTGAAGACGAGCGACTTGGTGCTGCTAAAACTGTATCTAATGCCTATGTGGAAGAATCCAGTGGCAAAAAGTCTTCAGGATTCAAACGCAAGAAGAATTGGAAAAATGACGGAAATGGTAAGGAGACCGGAGAAGGACCCTCCAAGAAAAGGAACAAGTCAAATCCCAAGAAAGGAAAATGGTTTTTTCAAGAAGAAAGACAAGAGTAAGATGAAATGCTACAACTGCCATGCTCCGGGGCATTTTGCTCATGAGTGTCCCGAGCCGAAAAAGGTAGCATTTCAAAACGCATCTCTAAGTGCTACATATGTTTCTAGCACTGCTTTACTAACTGAATCTTATCCTGTATGGATTGTAGACTCAGGGGCCACCGACCATGTAAGTCGTGATAGAGAAGCGTTTGTGGAGTTTCGTCGCGTCTCACCTGGATCAAGGTGGATATATGTAGGAAATAATGCAAAGCTTGAAGTCAAAGGGATATGCATTTGCAAAATGGACTTGCGTGGTGGCTGAACATTGATGTTGCATGACGTCCTATATGCTCCAGAGATCCGACGTAACTTAGTATATGTGTATGTTCTTCTAGATCTAGGTTTCGATTTAAAGTTTAGTCGCAATGGTGTTAGAATTACTCAAGACAATGTTTTTTATGGTTTTGGACTTCGTTATGATGGTTTTATCATTTTAGATTGTAATCCTTCAACTTATGACTATTATGTTGACCGTTGTGTAATGACATGCTATTTCTAGTAACAGTGAAGTTGATGTTATTACAGGGAATGCAAGATTAGGTCACATAGGGAAAGCCTGGATGAATAGATTGGCAAAGGAAGGGCATTTAGGTCCTTTCTCCAAAATTGAAATGCCAAATTGTGAAAATTGTCTTGCCGGAAAGATTACGCGTAAACCATTTGGGAAGGCTAAGAGAGCAAATTCCCCGTTGCAATTAATCCATTATGATATCTGTCGTCCAATGAATGTGAGGGCAAGGTCTGGTGCTTTGTATTTCATTACATTTATTGATGATTTCACGCGCTTTGGTTATGTCTATTTGATTTCTCATAAATCTGAAGCACTTGAATGCTTTAGAAAATATATGAATGAAGTTGAGAATCAAATAGATAAAAGTATAAAGACTTTAAGAACCGATAGAGGTCGTGAATATTTATCAAAACAGTTTCAAGAATTATGTAATGAAAAAGGCATTACGAGACAGTTAACTACTCCTTACACACCTTAACAGAATGGTGTAGCAGAAAGGAGGAATAGAACATTATTGGACATGACAAGGTCAATGATGGCACAGGCAAATTTACTTATCTCTTTTTGGGGAGATGCGTTATTGACTGCGGCTTACATACTAAATAAAGTGCCTTCTAAATCAGTTGCTTCCACTCCCTACGAGCTATGGACTGGTCATAAACCGAACCTGAATGATTTACGACCTTGGGGTTGTGCTGCATATGTAAAAGATCGTTTTGGTAAGTTTGGAAAACTGAGTCCAAAAGGGAAGAAATGTATCTTTATAAGATACTCAGAATACTCCAAAGGGTATGTGTTTATTAGTGAATTAGAAGATAGAAGTATAACTGAAATTGAATCACGAGATATCACATTTTTAGAAAATGATTTTCCTAAAAAGGGGGAAATAAAAGAAGGAGAGCCTCTTTATGAAATGTTAAATTCAGATGATCAACCAATGTCTTAGGACATGTTTGCTAGTCAAATAGATCAAAGATCGGTTCCTGGTCCAAGTGGGAGTTTTGAATCCCAAAATCCTTTAGAGGAATCTGAATTTCAACAACGTAAGAGTACCAAAAAAAATGTACTTAAACGATCTTATGAGATTGAAGATTACGTTTTCCTGGTGTCTCCCACAGACTTGGATGAGCCTAATTCTGTGACTGAGGCTTTGGCAAGTCCTGGAAAAGATGAATGGATGAAAGCAATGAAAGAAGAATTGGAGTCCATGAGAACCAACAAAGTCTGGGATCTGGTTGACCTTCCTTCTGGGCGTAGAGCTATTAGGAACAAATGGGTTCTCAAGGTTAAACATAAAGTGGACGGGTCAATAGAAAGATACAAGGCACGATTGGTCGCAAAAGGTTTTACCCAACAAGCTGGAATAGATTATGAGGAAACCTTTTCACCAGTTGTGAAGTTTACCTCAATTCGGTTACTTTTGGCTATTGTTGCACGTTTGGATCTAGAGTTACACCAAATGAATGTGAACACAACTTTTCTCAATGGAGAATAAACGAGGAAATCTACATGAAACAACCTGTAGGTTTCATCATTAAAGGCCAAGAAAAGAAAGTTTGCAAATTAAAAAGATCTATTTATGGCCTGAGGTAGTCTTCAAGGCAGTGGTGTTTGAGATTTCACAAAGAGATGATTTCACCATGATCGATGAAAACCATTGCATCTATATGAAAAAGTCCAATGGAATGTTTGTAATTCTTTCCCTTTACGTGGATGATATTTTATTAGCCGGAAATAATTTGGAGTATGTGAAAACTATCAAGTCATGGCTTTCAAAGTCATTCGACATGAAAGACATAGGTGAAGCAGACTATATATTGGGTGTTAAGATCCAAAGAGATCGTTCCAAGAAAGTTTTGAGTCTATCTCAAGAAACTTATATAAGGAAAATTTTGGAACGCTTCCGAATAAATAGTTGCAAACCCATGGATACTCCAATAGCAAGAGGTGAAACTTTAAGCCTTGAAATGTGTCCAGAGACTGAAAAAGAAAAAGAAGACATGTCTCGAGTTCCATATTCTAGTGCTGTCGGGAGCTTGATGTATGCTATGATGTGTACTCGTCCGGACATTTGTTATGCCGTAGGTCTGGTTAGCAGGTATTAGTCTAATCCTGGAAGAGATCATTGGAAAGCTGTGAAAAGGATCTTCCGATACCTGAAAGGAACTGTTGATTGTTCACTATGTTATAGTGGAAATGATTTACACTTGAGAGGATACACAGATGCTGATTGGGGTGGTGACCGGAACGATAGAAAATCGACATCCGGTTATGCTTTCTTACTTAATGGTGGTGATATTTCATGGAAAAGTAAGAAACAAACTTGCACGACGCTTTCAACTATGGAAGCTGAGTTTGTGGCTTGTGCTTCTGCAGTACAAGAAGTTGTTTGGTTAAAAAGATTCTTTAAGCATTTGGGCGTAGCAAAGAATTCTCAAGGATCAATGATTTTACATTGTGATAGTCAAGCGGCTATTGCATACACAAAGGATCCTAAGTATCACAGCAAAACCAAACACATTGACATCAAGTATAACTTTGTAAGAGACACAGTAGCAAGTGGAGAAGTAACTTTACAATACATACCTACGCGAGAAATGATAGTTGATCCTTTTACAAAGGCGATATCTAGAGACCTGTTTGAGAAACATGTTATGGCTCTAGGTTTGCGTAGGATATGATTATATTTCTATATTGTAATATGACTTGGTTGTTATAATATTTTCATCAATATTCTACTCTTGAATTTGTGTTCATATCTTATGTGCATGTGATGATGTAATTTTATTGAAAAAGTGTGTCGAACAAGTCGCGAGATTGGCTCTCTCACACGAGCAATAGCCTCTTACGTTGAGTAACGTGAAGAGATGAGTTCCACCACCATGTTATGACTTGTTTTTGAAGCCAGATATGAGTTTCTCTAAGCAGATAGATTTAAGGATTATTGAAGAGAAAAGCTCGGGTTAGACATCTGGAGGTGTCTAGATCGAGATCTGTACGGTGTTGAATAAGTAAATGAATGAGACATATGCGCCACTAGAAGGTGAGAACATCGTAACACGTGTTTCATACCACGTGTGCTAGGCGACCAATGGGTTAATGGAAGAATGGATCCCTGTTTCTTCACTGTGTGAGATCCCGAAAAGTTACATTAGCTTTTCAATGGAATACCCTTTGACTTTTGGCTATTTCTAGAAGTTTCAATCAGTGTTGTTACTTTAGCATGTTACTAATAGCCATGAGTGATTCGGCAATGCAGTGCATGTCTAGGAAAGCAGCTGATTTGGAATAGATAGATTCGAGTCGAAAGGGAAGACAATTAAAATTATTAATTACACTTACCATAAGGGTGTCAATTGTAATAGTGGATATAAAGTTAAACATGAACTCGAGTTCACATTTTTTGAGGATGAGGGATCGGATAACTAGCTACTAGAGTAGCAGTTAATGTCTGGGGTATTGCGAGTAAAATGATCCTTAATTTGTAAGTGGTGAATTCTTTCCGCATGTGATTGAATTTCTACATTGAGCTTTTGTACAACCTTGATAAGGCTGAGTATATCGTATCGTATGATGCTCGCAGGTCGCACAAACTACTTGTCTGTATGAATTATGTGTGTTATTGGCATGGTACTGATTTGAGTCCAGTCCACCATGTGCGAAGTTGGAGATGTTGGATATTTAAATTGGTCGGGTCGTCCATGTGGACTGACCCGACCCGGCCCAATTTCAGAAGAGATAAGTACTGGAAGTTACCACTATACGTAAGTTACCCACGTTTGAAATCTACTGCAGTTGTGTTTTTTGAACGTGAAATAGTGGGTTAGTTTTTCCTGGAGAAAAACTTCTTCTTTTTCTCTTCTTTATAAAGAAAAAGGGAAATCCTTCTTTCTCTTCTGGGTGTACTAATCAAGAATTTACCCTCTTTCTTTTCAACACACAAATAACCAAAAGAGACATTTAGTTCGTGGATAATTGCTTCGTTTCCTAGTGAATCGAGGCTTGATTTGGGGAAAGTATTTGGTGGTGATCTTTTGCAAATTCTTCCGCTGCTGTTAACAGGTACATAATTTTGATGTTCCTGTTACCCGTTAATTATGCTTTCAATGTATATATGTATATTTAATTTGTCTTTGAAATAATCGCTAATAAATTAAATATTGACTCCACTTGACACTAAGAGCATGTCTAGCCCAATAGCAAAGTGGGTTCATTTTTCACCAAGGTCCTGTGTTCGAAACCTGTCAACGACAGCCAACTACCATTTCTTTCCTATTTAACTTCTGAAAGCTTTTTCTCAGTATAATAATAACTATTGCGTTTCTCTTATATTCTTTTCCTCCAAAATAAATAAACTTTTTTCTTATATGCATGTAACTTAGGAGGTTTTTCTCTATGCACAAAGTTTTGGAAAAGAAATTATACCATTTTAGCTTCTTCTTTTTTTTTTTCTTTTTTTAAACATAATCGCAAATCTGAAATGGTATAAAGAGTCCCAATTTCCAAACCCCTCATTGTCTCTTTCGACTGGGTCATTCAAGTTTCAACGGTGAAAGGCTCTAGCATCAAGTTCCATTACTTTCATAGCCATCCCCCTTCTAGAATATAATTGCAATAATATATTTTACTTATTTTTAATTAATTAAATTTATTTTATTAATTTTTTTGTGTATTTATTATTTTATATTGAACCCACTTGGTAAAAATCCTAGATCCGTCACTGAATACACGCATGCTTGCGCGTGCGCGCGCGCATATAATATATATATATATATATTTCCATGCTTCATTTTCGGGATCTTTAAATTCTAATTAGCTAATATGAGTGTAGAATAATCATAACAAATCACATGTTTTAAGTAACTCATTACGTATTATACTTAACATCTTTATTAGAGTAATTTGTTATTGTTCAACTAACAAGTATAGACTATAGAAATAGGCATCACATGATTCTCCAGTTTACACATCACTGTGTATGTAGTTATGGTCTTTATGTTTAGTGGAAGTATCTGCTGCTAGAAATGTAGGATTGCCAAACTTCTTGGAAGGAAATAAAGAGAATATCTGTTATTTTTACCATGGTAGGGATATGCATAGTTTCGATAAACCCGAAATTCGAATATTTTGAATTTTTAAAATTACGGATTGAATTTTAAAAAATTTCAGATTTTGATTTTGGAACTTCGCAGTTTTGGATATCCGAAAATCCGAATTTCCTATACCCTTTATTTAACCATACATACCCCGCTATGCATTAAACATTAATTAGCACATTACCTATATGTTCAATCTAATAAGTCAAATATACCCTACACATTAAACATCGGCCCAGTTATTCAATAGTAATTACTAAGTTCAATGTGTTTGGCTCGTTAAGTTTTAAGATATATGAGTACTTTTTAGGTTCTTTTTGTTGTCATTGTCAGCATATTCTAAGTTCGGCTTGTTTTTAACATGTTGGGCTCGTTAGTTCATAGGACCTTACTGATGTTGCACTTTTTGGTAATAGCTTCATAGCTTGCGTGAATACGTTATTTAGATAATTGTGATAGAGGAACTATTAAGGCAATTTGATATGAATACTTTATTTGGATGTTATTTTTTGTAAGAAGAAGAAGCAACTCAACTTAAAGGCTCAAAACCGAAAATCTGAACTATCCAAACCGACTAATTTGAAATCAAACTTAAAAAATCTCATCTAATCCGAACTTATTGCATTTGAATTATATTTTGCAAACTAAATCCGAAAATTGAAATATAAATCAATAATCCTCAAATCTGATGCAATCTGATCCAATCTGATCCGTGGGCAACCTTATGATTAAAGCTCGAACTCTAATTAATTAACACTAATCATAGATATTAAAGGGAATAAATGGAACTCATCGAAGTAAGAACTTGAACGGAGAGGAGCTGAATTCAATAAGTAGAATACTCTAAATTTTAAATCAGTGTAAGTACGTTATATCATTCTTTTTCTTTTCTAAACTTTTCTACCATATACATGCATTCTGGAGTCCGGAGCCTAAAGGGTGTAAAAATACACGGTATAAACCAAAAGGGGATGGCCAAAAATTTATATACCAAACGGGTATAACGTGGACCGATCCACGTTATACCCCAAAAAAAAATTTTCATCTGTCAGAGATTCACCAAAAAATTAAAAAAAAAAATTTAAATGTATAACGTGGACTGATCCACGTTATACAATATATTTTGTATAACGTGGATCAATCCACGTTATACATTATATATCAGCCGTTTTATCTTGCTTGCCTCTCTGATTGATTTGGATGGAGGACAAATCACCATCCTAATTCAGAGTAGGCATAAATTAAGAGAGCTCACCTACGAATCTCATGAATCGTTTCGAGGGTAAGGAGTGCCATCACCTCTATTCCTTGCTCATGATAGCTTCATACAGTTCCATCAAATTCTTTTATTTTTTCGGTCAATGTTTGCCATCTTCAATATGGCCTTACTTTGTGAGACCATAATATTATTTGGTCAAGGTTTTGCCATCAAACGTGCTTTCTAACAAACATTATCTCAGCATTTTGATCTCTTTCGTCATGGAAGTTTGGCGTTTATATATAATTATAACTTTAATATCATTGTATTGAATTATCTTCGTCTTTAGAAATTTAAGATTAAAATTAGAATTGTTTTCTACTGGACCCTTAACATTAGAGAAGTGTTCCCTTTGTTCATTTTTACTCGTCAGGTTTTGTTTTCCGAGACGATCTACATGTTTTTTGACTAACATTTTAAGATGTTTTTTTTTCAATCATAGTAATTTGAAAAGAATTACAACTTCATTTTTTGCGTAGCTTTCGAACATCTAAATTTTAATTTAAAAATATTGAATTAATCTTTTAGCTATTTGAAGAGCTAAACGTGACAAGTAAAAGTGAGATTTTATTAATATGGCTCAATTCTAAAAAACATTTAATAGATAGAGGTAACTTGGTAAATTATATAAAAGAGTAAAGCGTTAAAATAGGACAAAGGGAGTAGTAAAATATTTTAAGGAACTTTTTGGGAAATTGCGATATAGAGACTTAATTGTCAATGGGTCATTTGTATGATTGCCCTTCAAATTGTTGGTTTTTAATTTGTCCTTCGCCTATTACTCTGAGGTTTTAGGTTTGAAATTTCGCTCAGTAAAAAAAAAAAAAAAAATTCGCATGGCAGAAATTTGTAGCAAAATTAGGCCTATTTAGGTAGGGGTTTGTCTTAATGCAAACTTTTATCTTAAGACAAACTTCTGTCTCAGTAGGCTTAATTTTGCCCGAATAGGCCTAATTTTGCTACAAACTTCTGCCTAGCGATTTTTTTTAAAAAATATTTGACTGAACGGGGGTTCAAACCCGAAACTCATGAATTTTTAGGGTAAAAATTAAAAAAAATTAAAATGTATAACGTGGACTGATCCACGTTATACAATATATTTTGTCCTCAAATTTGAAATCTTTAATTTTTACCCTAAAAATTCATGAGCAAGGAATAGAGATGATGGCACTCCTTACCCTCAAAACGATTCATGAGACTCGTAGGTGAGCTCTCTTAATTTATACCTACTCTAAATCAGGATGGTGATTTGTCCTCCATCCAAATCAATCAGAGAGGCAAGCAAGATAAAACGACTGATATATAATGTATAACGTGGACTGATCCACGTTATACATTTTATTTTATTTTTTTAATTTTTCGGTGAATCTCTGACAGATGAGTCCACGGTATACCCGTTTTGGTATATAAATTTTTGGCCATCCCCTTTTGGTTTATACCGTGTATTTTTATACCCTTTAGGCTCCGGACTCTGCATTCTGTTACATATACATTTTAAGTAATTCAAACGAGTCTGAAGCCTAAAGGGTATAAAAATACACGGTATAAACCAAAAGGGGATGGCCAAAAATTTATATACCAAAACGGGTATAACGTGGACTGATCCACGTTATACCCTAAAAACAAAATCATCTGTCAGAGATTCACCGATTTTTTAAAAAAAAAAAAAATTAAAATGTATAACGTGGACTGATCCACGTTATACAATATAGTTTGTATATATATATCAACCATTTTATCTTTGCTTGCCTCTGTGATTGATTTGGATGGAGGACAAATCACCATCCTGATTTAGAGTAGGCATAAATTAAGAGAACTCACCTACGAGTCTCATGAATCGTTTCGAGGGTAAGGAGTGCCATCACCTCTATTCCTTGCTCATGATAGCTTCATACAGTTCCATCAAATTCTTTTATTTTTTCGGTCAATGTTTGCAATCTTCAATATGGCCTTACTTTGTGAGACCATAATCTTATTTGGTCAAGGTTTTGCCATCAAACGTGCTTTCTAACAAACATTATCTCAGCATTTTGATCTCTTTCGTCATGGAAGTTTGGCGTTTATCTATAATTATAACTTTAATATCATTGTATTGAATTCTCTTCGTCTTTAGAAATTTAAGATTAAAATTAGAATTGTTTTCTACTGGACCCTTAACATTAGAGAAGTGTTCCCTTTGTTCATTTTTACTCGGCACGTTTTGTTTTCCGAGACGATCTACGTGTTTTTTGACTAACATTTTAAGATGTTTTTTTTTCAATCATAGTAATTTGAAAAGAATTACAACTTCATTTTTTGTGTAACTTTCGAACATCTAAATTTTAATTTTAAAATATTGAATTAATCTTTTAGCTATTTGAAGAGCTAAACGTGACAAGTAAAAGTGAAATGTTATTAATATGGCTCAATTTTAAAAAACATTTAATAGATAGAGGTAACTTAGTAAATTATATAAAAGAGTAAAGCGTTAAAATAGGACAAAGGGAGTAGTAAAATATTTTAAGGAACTTTTTGGGAAATTGCGATATAGAGACTTAATTGTCAATGGGTCATTTGTATGATTGCCCTTCAAATTGTTGGTTTTTAATTTGTCCTTCGCCTATTACTGTGAGGTTTTAGGTTTGAAATTTCGTTCAGTAAAAAAAAAAAAAAAAAAAAAAAGAATTTTGCATGGCAGAGATTTGTAGCAAAATTAGGCCTATTTAGGTAGGGGTTTGCCTTAATGCAAACTTTTGTCTTAAGACAAACTTCTGTCTCAGTAGGTCTAATTTTGCCTTAATAGGCCTAATTTTGCTACAAACTTATGTCTAGCGATTTTTTTAAAAATATTTGACTGAACGGGGGTTCGAACCCGGAACTCATGAATTTTTAGGGTAAAAATTAAAGATTTCAAATTTGAGGACAAAATATATTGTATAACGTGGATCAGTCCACGTTATACATTTTAATTTTTTTTAATTTTTACCCTAAAAATTCATGAGTTCCGGATTCGAACCCCCGTTCAGTCAAATATTTTTTAAAAAATCGTTAGGCAGAGTTTGTAGCAAAATTAGGCGTATTCGGACAAAATTAGGCCTACTGAGACAGAAGTTTGTCTTAAGACAAAAGTTTGCATTAAGGCAAACCCCTACCTAAATAGGCCTAATTTTGCTACAAATCTCTGCCATGCGATTTATTTTTTTTACTGAGCGAAATTTCAAACCTAAAACCTTAGAGTAATAGGCGAAGGACAAATTAAAAACCAACAATTTGAAGGGCAATCATACAAATGACTCATTGACAACTCTATATCGCAATTTCCCAAAAAGTTCCTTAAAATATTTTACTACTCCCTTTGTCCTATTTTAACGCTTTACTCTTTTATATAATTTACCAAGTTACCTCTATCTATTAAATGTTTTTTAAAATTGAGCTATATTAATAAAATCTCACTTTTACTTGTCACATTTAGCTCTTCAAATAGCTAAAAGATTAATTCAATATTTCAAAATTAAAATTTAGATGTTCGAAAGCTACACAAAAAATGAAGTTGTAATTCTTTTCAAATTACTATGATTGAAAAAAAACATCTTAAAATGTTAGTCAAAAAACATGTAGATCGTCTCGGAAAACAAAACGTGATGAGTAAAAATGAACAAAGGGAACACTTCTCTAATGTTAAGGGTCCAGTAAAAAACAATTCTAATTTTAATCTTAAATTCCTAAAGACGAAGAGAATTCAATATAATGATATTAAAGTTATAATTATAGATAAACGCCAAACTTCCATGACGAAAGAGATCAAAATGCTGAGATAATGTTTGTTAGAAAGCACGCTTGATGGCAAAACCTTGACCAAATAAGATTATGGTCTCACAAAGTAAGGCCATATTGAAGATGGCAAACATTGACCGAAAAAATAAAAGAATTTGATGGAATTGTACGAAGCTATCATGAGCAAGGAATAGAGGTGATGGCACTCCTTACCCTCGAAACGATTCATGAGACTCGTAGGTGAGTCGTGGACAGTCCACTTTACAAATATTTAATGTATAACGTGGACTGATCCACGTTATACATTTTAATTTTTTATTTTTATTTTTCGGTGAATCTCTGACAGATGAAAAAAAAAATTGGGGTATAACGTGGATCAGTCCACGTTATACTCGTTTTGGTATATAAATTTTTGGCCATCCCCTTTTAGTTTATACCGTATATTTTTATAACCTTTAGGCTCCGGACTCTAATTCAAACTCTTATCCTTTGTTACATTGTTAATCATAAAAGCAGTCAAAATTATGGAGAGAACAAATTAGGGTTTCACGTGAGAGACTGATACATATTGTATGACACCAAAATAGAAATGAACAATCCAAGTGTCCTTTCACCAAATAACTCTAAAAAGAGGCTTTCTATCTTTAAAAGGTTTACCCACAAATCAGAGGGTTAAGTGTCTGACCTTCTTTTTAAATTAAAGAAAGGACATCCGTCTGTTCTTGCCCTTTTCCACCTAGCTTCTTAGATTATCTTTTCTAATCTTTTTTCCTTTGTTGTGTACTTTACCTGAACCGGATCTTTATTTATAGGATTTTAAGGTTCATGCATTCATGTAGGCTTGGGGATGAATCGACAGCGTGAAAACACTTCCTGTGATTCCTTATATATAATTGGTTGAACCCTATCCAAGTTGATAACCCAACCCACTATAATAAAAAATATAAAGGTCAAACCCATTTACACACACATGTAGTTGCCTTGGTCCCTTTAGACACCTAAGGTAAGATTCCATTGTATCATTTATACACTTTTTGCACAATCAGCTAAATATATAAAATATGTGTAACACACTCGCCAATGACGTAGCAAAATGACAAATTAAGTTACGACATGTAGCGTTTGATCAAATAATAATATTAAAAATAAATTTTGAGAAAAAAATAATATTTTAAAAAAGAAACAAAGTCCCTACCCACCCAACCATATTATACACACACCTAAATAATTACAAAAAAAGGGTTTCTCCTCCATACCCCTCCTTTTCCATCGGCTTTTCCGTCCACACCCCCCCCCCCCCCCAAAGATCTGACTATCTTCCTCGCCCCACCCCCACCTCCATGGCAGAGAAGAACGCAGGGGGGAACAGTGAAGTTTCTTGTTTTTTTTTTTTTGTGCAATTGTTAGTCTTTGATGAAATCTTGCTTTTATGTTCATATCCATCTGCAAATTTATTCGGGTTTTCAGTGATAAAGATTAAAAAGGAATTTTTAGGGTCGAAGAGTTTGCCCTTTTCCCAAAAGATTAAAAAAAGAATCTTGTTTTTTTGTTCACTTAATTTGTTTTTAGTGTTTTCTACAAATTATGCGTAAGAATATTTTCATACAGAGCACTGAATGAGAAATGAATTGACAACATTGAATTAATCAATCTGAGAACATTACGAACAAAATCAATTACCAATTTGATTTTTTTTAAGAATCCAAATGAAGCAAATGTTGAAATGGAATTTTGGTAGATTGATTATTAGGTGTAGTGGTGGTGGAAATGGCAGCAATAGCGATGGTAACAGATTTGAGTCGAATCCAACCTCCATGAAAGGAGTAAGCTTGGTGATGGTAGAGAAAAAGAATGAAGAAGAAGAAATAAAAAGAGAAAGAAAATATGTTTTTTGGGCTCTTCGCGCCTATTTGGTGTGTAATTCACCCAAGTTGTCAGGTCAGCAAAAAGTGTCTAAATGATACAGTCGAACCTTACTTTAGGTGTCTAAATGAAACAAGAGTTATTTGAGGTGTTTAGGTGAAAAATCCGAACAATCACAGGTGGCTGTCGATGAATTTGGCCAAATATAAAAGGACATTTACACGATGCAGTCATGGCGATATATATGTATGTATGTAAGTATGTTGGAATATACAATCTATATGTGTATATATGACATACCATAATGTGATTTAGCGATTCTTACTATTGTATATTATTAAGATATACGTGAATTGTATATCTTTAAGATATACATCGCACATAATTTTTGGAGTGTAAATTTTTAAGGAACCAATTTTATGTCTCTATAAGAAGTAATTGCAGAGTTTGTCCTTCAAATGGAATTGTCTTTAATTTTTGTCCTTCAAATGGGCTGGTCTTTAATATTTGTCCTTCAAATTGAATTTATGCCTCGAGAGACATAAGTTATGCATCATAATGACAAGTTATGCCAGCCCAGCGTATGTCCTCTAGGTATAAGTTCGATTTTAGGCCAAAAATTAAAGACCAACACATAATAGGGACAAAAGTGGAAATGACCCTCTCTATAATCATGAGAAAACACCCATATTAGAAAGAACGGGCTAATCCCTCATCTAAACAAAATTGGGTCATTTTCACGATTATCCTTCAAAGGCACTGGTCTTTAGTTTTTACCCCTCAAATTAGTGGTCTTTAATTTTTTTTCCCTTTGCCTAATATCATGAGGTTTGAGGCTCGAATTCCGGCTCAGTCAAACAAAAAAAAAATTCACAAGACTGAGTTTTTGTAGCAAAGTTAGGCCTAGGCCAAAGCTAGGCCTCAGGCAGAATTTTGAATGCAAAACTCTACCTGCAGGCATAGTTTGCATAGCAAAACTCTATATTGCGATTTTTTTTTACTGAGCTAGAATTGGAACCTAGAATCTTGGGGTATTAGGCAAAGGGCAAAAAATTAAAGAACACCAATTTGAGGGACTAAAATTAAAGACCAGTGCTTTCGAAAGACAATCCGCACAAAAAAAAGAAGGAACAAAATTTCCTTTAAAATGAAGAATGGACTAAGACCTGGGCCTCAGCCATGGGTCGGCACTACTTTGTCTATCTCATTCTTTAGGCCCAGCAATTTTTTCTTAATTTTTTTCAATAACTTATCTCTTTCTTTTAAATTCCAATATATATATATATATATATATATATATATATATATATATATATATATATATATATATATATATATATAAAATCTACAATTAGCTAACCTTCCACGGATATTGCATATCTGATTTTAGCATATCTGATTTTGGCATGATATAATATAATTTAATATAAGAAGTGTGTGTTTTTATTGGTGATCTACTTTTAAAAAATAAAATTGGTGATTACTTGCCTTCACTGCCTGCCTTGGTTAATGGAGACACGTCTTAATGGCGGGTCCCATGCGCACATGACTCCATGGACTCCCAAGTGTACTATGGTCCATATTGGGCGTAATTATACTCCCACGTGTACCTTCACCAGATACATAGGACTTCGAGTCCGAAATTAAAATGCCAAAAAAAAAAAAAATTTTGAATCAAAATATTCCAACAAAAAAAAAAGTTATCAAAGTACCCATAGCGCAATAAAATACTGCGCTATAGCACTAACGGAGACGAAGTTGTTAAGTGCTATAGCCCATTATTTTACTGCATTATAGAAAAAAAATATTTTTTTTGGTACTTCTATAATGCAGTAAAATACTGCGTTATAGAAGTACCAATTTTTTTTTTTACTGCGTTGTATAAACATTACAAAAAAAATTGGCCAACTTTATTTTTTGCAACACTTAGTGTTATTTTTCATACATTGACCAATAATTAGTCGTGTGTCAAGATTCCGAAACGTCAATATTTTATATAGAACTTGGTATTTTTTTCTGCGTACAATAATGTAGGCTCAATACATCAAGGATACGTAAACGTTTGGATCGTCATTTTAGGGGTTGAAAAGGTGCCCGAAGTAAGTTTTGTTTGAAAAAACTTAGTGTTTTTTCCATACTTTGACCAATGATTAGTCGTGTGTCAAGATTCTGAAACGTTAATATTTTATATAGAACCTGATATTTTTTTCTTCGTACAATAATGTAGGCCCAATACATCAAGGATACGTAGACGTTAAGATTGTCATTTTAGGGGTTGAAAAGGTGCCCGAAGTAAGTTTTGTTTGATAAAACTTAGTGTTTGACAGTAAGGTTAGTTTAGTCAACTTTATGTGTCGAGAAAATTAGTCAGCTTTATTTTCAAAAATTGAAACCGTAGAAGTGAAATTGACATTCACAGCTACATTACCCCGGGATTTTTACGTTAAAATTTATTGCGTATCACCATCTTATAAGTAAATAAAACTGAAAATTTCACGCCAATTTGGGGGAAAATCGAAATTGAATGGGATAAAAGGCGTTTTTTTTAAAATCGGCTCGGCCAAACCGCCTTGCGACAGTTTGTCCGCATAGATCTCGAAAAAATACGCAAGTTAAAAAAAAAAAAACGCGTAAAACGGACGTCCGAGCGCAAAGTTATGACCATCTAAAGTTTGACGACTTTACAACTAGTTTTGGTCCCTATATTTTTTAGAATTATATTTATATTCAAAATAAAGTCAAAATTTTCTAAGTGTGAATTCTGGCTGTCTTCAGTGGCTTTTTTGGGGCATATTATCGCAGCTGATGGTGTCCGGGTGGACACACAGAAGATTGAGGCCGTGAAGAATTGGCCCAGACCTACGACGCCCACAGAGGTACGCAGTTTCCTGGGGCTAGCAGGATATTACAGGAGGTTTGTGGAGAAGTTTGCTTCGATTTCATCGCCTTTGACAAGGCTGACTCAGAAGGGAGCTAAGTTCCAGTGGTCTGACGCTTGTGAACGGAGCTTCCAGTTGCTGAAGGAGAAGCTGACTACAGCCCCAGTTCTGACTCTTCAGAGGGACCGGACGGGTATGTTATTTATTGTGACGCTTCTGGCATGGGGTTAGGTTGTGTATTGATGCAGCACGGCAGAGTTATAGCGTATGCTTCCCGGCAGCTCAAAAAGCATGAGAAGAATTATCCTACCCACGATCTGGAGCTCGCAGCGGTGATTCATGCTCTGAAGATATGGAGACACTATTTATATGGCGTTCATGTGGATATCTATACTGATCATAAGAGTCTCCAGTATATTTTCAGACAGAGAGAGCTTAATTTGCGGCAGCGGAGGTGGCTGGAGCTTCTGAAAGATTATGATGTAGATATTCTGTATCATCCGGGCAAGGCTAATGTTGTTGCAGACGCGCTCAGTCGGAAGTCTATGGGCAGTTTGGCCGATTTACAGCCAGACAGGAGAGAGATAGCCCGTGATGTTCAGCAGTTGGCTAGTCTCGGGGTTCGTCTGGCCGATTCTGGAGATACCCAGATTTTTGTTCGAGGGGTTTCTGAGTCATCCATCAGGGACGATATTAAGCGGCATCAGTTCGAGGATCCTGTCTTAGCTCGGTACAGGGACACAGCCTATGATAAGGAGAGGACTCTGTTCGAGTTTTCACCAGACGGCACTATGTTATACAGAGGCAGGTTGTGTGTACCTGATATTGCAGGCCTTCGGCAGCAGGTCATGAGTGAGGCACATTATGCTCGCTATTCGGTCCATCCTGGGTCTACGAAGATGTACCATGATCTTCGATGCTTATACTGGTGGGACGGTATGAAGCGGGATATTGCAGAGTTCGTCGCCCAGTGTCCTAATTGTCAGCAGGTCAAGATTGAGCATCAGAAGCCGGGTGGACTGTTGCAGGAAATGGAAATCCCGACTTGGAAGTGGGAGGTTATTAATATGGACTTCATTACAGGTTTGCCTCGCACTTTACGGAAGTATGATTCCATCTGGGTCGTTGTGGATAGGCTGACGAAATCAGCCCACTTTCTTCCCGTCAGGACTACTTATTCCGCCGAGGATTATGCCAGGCTCTATATTAGAGAGATTGTGAAGCTTCACGGAGTTCCTATATCTATTATTTCTGACAGAGGCTCCCAGTTTACGGCGCGTTTCTGGAGGTCGTTTCAGGAGGGCCTAGGGACTCAGGTGAGTCTGAGCACAACCTTTCATCCTCAGAGCGACGGACAGGCCGAGCGCACTATACAGACGCTGGAGGATATGTTGCGAGCCTGCATTATTGATTTCAGAGGCAGCTGGGATGATCACCTGCTGTTGATTGAGTTTGCATATAATAACAGTTACCATTCCAGCATCCAGATGGCTCCGTACGAGGCTTTATATGGCAGGAAGTGCAGATCGTCGATCGGCTGGTTTGATATTGGCGAGACAGAGGTGATTGGCCCAGATATGGTCCAGCAGGCCGTGGACAAGGTGAAACTTATTCGAGAGCGACTGTTGGCAGCCCAGAGTCGACAGAAGTCATACGCGGATAAACGGCATCGACCGTTGGAGTTTCAGGTAGGCGATTGGGTATTTCTGAAGGTATCGCCTATGAAAGGCGTGATGCGGTTCGGCAGAAAGGGTAAGCTCAGTCCGCGTTATATTGGGCCTTATCAGATTGTTCGGAAGGTTGGAAATGTCGCCTATGAGTTAGATTTGTCATCTGATTTGGAAGCGGTACATCCGGTGTTCCATGTCTCTATGCTCCGCAGATGCATTGGTGACCCTTCCAGAATTTTCCCTGTGGATGATATTCAGGTGTCGGAGCAACTATCGTACGAGGAGCAGCCCGTATCTATTTTGGATCGTCAGGTAAGGAGGCTCCGGAATAAAGATGTAGCCTCTGTTAAGGTACTGTGGCGGAACGAGAATAGGGAGGAAATGACATGGGAGGCTGAGGAGGAAATGAAGAAGAAATATCCTCATCTGTTCCCTATGCCCACAGGTAACCTTAAATTCCTGCTTAATTTCATTCAATATCAATCGTATGTCACATGTGTCGTTTAAAAGCATGAACTCCCCCAAAAGTATTTTCCATCCCTATAGAATTAATTTTACATTCGAGGACGAATGTTCTAAAGGGGGGGAGGATGTTATATCCCGTGTTTTCACACGTTTGGAAAAATTCGATAAATAATGGATTCTTGAGATACGAGGTCAAATTTGATATTTTGTTGAACGTAGGAGTTATGCATGAAAGAATAGAGTCATGAAAGTGTGGGACAAGGTTAAGGGTAATTTTGGAATTTTGGAAATTAGTTTCGGGAATTATAAAATACGATCCATAAGTTATTGGGCTCAAAAATTGAATTGTAAGTGAGGCCCAAAAAGGGGTGTATGGCCGGCCACATTAGGCCATGATCCAAGCCCAATTTTAGTTGGTCATGTGCTTGGTCATGTGACCAAGCACTTCAACTACATATACCATAGAAGACTTAAGAAATTAGAGATAAGAACAACAAAGAAAATAGAAGGAGAGAAAGAAGACCATTTCGGGTTTGAGGTGCAAAAATAGCCACCATAAATATTGTTCTAAAAATTCAATTCTTGTTGTTTTCCTACTAAGTCAAGGTTCCTTTGCATCTTGGTATAGTTGGTTTGGAGTGGGAAGCATTAGATTCCTCAAAGTGAACACAAGTTCAAGTGAAGAAGACTTGAAGAAAAGGTAAGAATTTCTACCTTTTTATTGTGTTATGAAGTTTTGATTGTGTTGTAGTATATAGAAATGTGTTGATTGTATGGAAAAATGGAAGTTTGCAATGTGGGTTTGGTATATGGCTTGTAGCTGTGTGTATATATATGTTGTATAGCCAAGTTGTGTTGAATTTATGTTATATTCTAGTTGTAATTGTGATGAAATGCATATGGGAATTGAAAGTTGGATGAATTTAGTTGATATGGAAAAATAAGCATATGGCCGTGTGGTATATGTGGCTTGGGAATGAAATGGATCAAGTTTGTTTATTGTATTGGAGTGTTGTTGTAATGCTTGGCATGGAAATGAAGTTAGAATGATATAAGTTTGTATTGAATTGGAATGTAAACACTTATGTCGTTTTAGTATGATTTTCCGACATTAAGGAAATGAAGTTGTTTGGTTGTGAATTAAGATGATCATTGATGAATTTGGAAGTTGAAAACTTGTTATGAAGTTGTATGCCAAAGATTTGGTGTTTTGCATAAGTTATGATTTTGGCGGAAAGTTGTATATTATGTATATCGAGTGTATATCTTAAGGAAAATGATATGAAATGTCTCTAAATCTATATTGTGATGATCTTGAGTGATAATGGATGTGAAATCATGATGTTAGTTCGAAAGTTTGGGTTGAATTGAAGATTATGTCAACTTGTGAGAAAAATGACTAGTTGAAGGATATTTGTGTTTTTAATGTTTATTGTTGATATTGATGTTGTCGTTTGGGTTGTTGTTGATGAATTATAGCCGAGTTGAATTCTCGGGGTGCTATATGTATAGGGGAAGTGCTGCCGAAATTTCGGTAGCCAAATATGCATTAAGTTGGAACTTTGGTATTCATAGCTTACAATTGGTAAACTTGACCAATTGCAGTTTTTCGACGAAACGGGAAGTGAGTTTGGAAAGGCTTAAGGAGCGTGAAAGGTATGTAAAGCAAACCCAATTCTTCCCTTGGCATGCCCCTAGTGTGTTAGGGTCGGATCCGGGCCTCGAAGGACCTCTTGGCCCTCGGAATCCGCAAGACAAAATTTCAGTTTTTCCTTCAGTAGAATTGAACCATTTTGATACGCTTTTTCTGAAATTATGCAATTTTGCTCTAAATTATTCAGAAAGCCATAGAATGTCTGTATAACCTTTTTAGGTGATACTATATGCTTAGAGGGCACAATTTGAGTCCGCCGCCTTGTTTGTCCCAAGGCGGGCCCGCTATTTACGGTTTTGCCCCTAATATGCTAAAGCTTCCTTTTTAAGCGATTTTTGAAAGAAATGTTTTAATTACCCTACTAATCACTTAACGAATATTATTTTAAATATTCTGTTAAATATTATAAATTATTTTGACACTCTGAATGACTTCGGGAAAGTTATACTTCTGTAATTTATTATGATATCCGGAATACATTTAATATGATTTCGTCCGACTCCATTTGATTTGTTTGTCTTTGCTACGCTTCATCGAGTCTTTGAAAACACTTATGATATTTTTAAATTGCATTAGTCTCTCACTACTCCATTCGTGGATGTCCCAATGTTTCCCACACTGAGCCCGGGCCAGGATATGTTGTCAAGCGTAATTCTCTGCATTGTTCGCCGCGTCCCGATGTGAGGGGGCAGGTATACGCGTACATGGGTCTGTGGAGTATGATGTGCCATGTCCGCCTATTCTGATCTGATATGTTATGGCCATTTTGATATGACATTATATGATACGGGGCCACGCCCCTTTTTCTGATTCCTCTGTATAGTGGCACCAGCGTCGGGAGGGTGGCCACATTCTATCTGCCGAGTCCCGTGGCAGGGACCGGATATGATATGATATGACATATGTTTCTGTACGCATTTTGTCTGTTTTGGAAATATGCATTTGACACTCTGGATTCTGTACTCATTTTCTGTAACCATTATGATTTGACTTCTGTGATTCCGCTTTACATATTCAGTACATATTTCGTACTGACCCCCTTTCTTCGGGGGCTGCGTTTTCATGCCGCGCAGGTACAGACGACAGGTTTGCTGATCCACACATTTAGGATCCCATTTCTGCTATTTTGGGGCGCTCCCTTCTTCAAAGCCCATCTTTTGGTACAGTCTGTCACTGCTATCTGGATATGTACTTTGTTCTGGGTATGACGGGGCCCTGTCCCGTCTTATGATTATGATATGTTCTGTAGAGGTCTGTGGATACATCTGTGTGGGTTATGTACATATGTTTGGGATGTTTTGTTTTATGATAGCCTTATCGGCTTCTGTGTGCCAAGTCTGCTCTTCTGCTAAATTCTGTAGCATCCACTAATGTTATTATTATATTATTATTCTGATAATATGCTAATTTGGGTATTGGGTACGTATAGGTGCCCAGCTAGGGCACTGGTCGCGACCCACGGGGTTGGGTCGTGACAGAAACAAACCTCAAGTTGAAGTGTTTGAGGTCCGACAACGGCGGAGAATACACCGATGGTGATTTCAAACGGTACTGTGCTGATAATGGGATCAAGATGATGAAGACTATTCCTGGAACGCCGCAACAAAATGGAATAGCCGAAAGAATGAACCGAACGTTGAACGAGCGTGCTCGGAGTATGAGAATACACTCTGGACTGCCTAAGACATTCTGGGCAGATGCAGTCAATACTGCGGCCTTCTTAATTAACTGAGGACCGTCAGTTCCCTTGGATTTCAGAATTCCAGAAGAAGTCTGGAGTGGCAAGAAGGTAAATCTTTCATTTCTGAAAGTGTTCGGCTGCTTATCATATTTTCATAATGATGATACGGCTAGAAGCAAGCTTGATCCAAAATCAAAGAAGTGTTACTTTATTAGCTATGGTGACACCGAGCTTGGTTACCGATTTTGGGATGAACAAAATCGGAAGATCATCCGAAGCAGGAATGTTGTCTTCAATGAAGAGGTACTGTACAAAGACAAGTTGCAAAAAAATTCAGAATGACAGGACAAGGAATCGGAAATAGTCGATTTGAGAGACTTCCCGACACCTGAGCCGCAACCAGGTACAACCGAGGAAGAGGAACAAACAATCCGAGAAGGTGCTGATAAAACTGCCGATTCTGAAACAAATAAGCAGACGCCAATCACAGAACTGCGTAGATCATCCAGGATCAGGAAGCCGATTCACAAGCACTCTCCATCCCTCAACTACATTCTACTCACTGATAGAGGGGAGCCGGAATGTTATGAAGAAGCAATGCAAGTCGATGAATCGACCAAGTGGGAGCAGGCAATGAAAGATGAGATGGATTCACTATCGGCAAATCATACATGAGAGTTAGCCGAGTTGCCAAAGGATAAGAAGGCATTGCAAAACAAATGGGTTTATCGGATAAAGGAAGAACCCAATGGAAGCAAGCGTTAATAAGCAAAGCTGGTTGCAAAGGGATTTCAACAGAAAGAAGGCATCGACTATACAGAGATCTTCTCTCCCGTAGTCAAGATGGTGACTATCAGAACTGTTCTTGGACTAGTAGTAAAGGAAAATCTACATCTGCAACAGATGGACGTGAAAACTGCATTTCTTCACGGTGATCTAGACGAGGAAATCTACATGCGACAGCCGGAGGGATTCAAAGTCAAAGGAAAGGAGAATGTGGTGTGCAAACTTCAAAAAAGTCTGTACGGACTAAAACAGGCTCCAAGACAGTGGTATTTAAAGTTTGACAGCTTTATGAAGAAAGCTGATTTTTCAAGGTGCGAGGCAGATCACTGCTGTTACTTCAAAAAATTTGAAGACTCGTACATGATACTGCTACTCTATGTCGACGACATGCTAATCGTAGGAGCAAACCTACATGAGATTGATCGATTGAAAAAAAGGGTTATCGGAAAAGTTTGCAATGAAGGATTTGGGAGCTGCAAAGCAAATCCTTGGGATGAGAATCGACCGAAGCAAGGAGGGCATCAAACTCTCACAAGAAGAATATGTGAGGAAAGTTATCAAAAGGCTCAACATGCATGATGCCAAGCCAGTCAGCACTCCCTTGGCTGGACACTTTCGGTTGTTAAAGGATCAGTCGCCGACAACCGAGGATGAGAAGAAGTAGATGGACAAGATACCTTATGCATCTGCAATCGGTAGTCTTATGTATGCAATGATATGTACAAGGCCAGACATTGCACATGCATTGAGAGTTGTCAGCCGATTTATGAGCAATCCGGGAAAGCAACACTGGGAGGCTGTGAAGTGGATATTCAGATATCTGAAAGGCAGCTCGAGTTCAGCTCTGTATTTCCGAAAATAAAAAACAGGAGTGCAAGGGTATGTTGATGCTGACAACGGTGGTGATAGTGATAGCAGAAAGAGCACATCCGGGTATGTTTACACCTTCGGAGGTACTGCAATCTCTTGGGTTTCCAAGTTGCAAAAGATCGTAGCTCTCTCTAGTTGTGAGGCTGAGTACGTTGCTGTGACGGAGGCCACAAAGGAAATGATGTGGCTACAATATTTTCTAGAGGAATTGGATCAGGACCACGAGGGAAGTGTGCTATATTGTGATAGCCAAAGTGCCATTCATTTGGCAAAGAACCCGGTCTACCATGCTCGAACGAAGCACATACAACTCCGGTACCATTTCATTAGATCAGCTTTGGAAGATGGAGCGCTAGTGCTTGAGAAGATCGCAGGGAGTCAGAATCCAGCAGACATGCTGACAAAGGCAGTGACGATAGACAAACTGAAGCTATGCTCAGCTTCAGTTGGCCTGCACGAAGTATGAAACTAGGAAAGAGCTGCTGCATCGATCAAAGTGTGAAGACAAATTAAAATTAGTCTTCAAGTGGGAGATTTGGTGGGTCCATCCCCTTATTTTAAGGAAGGAAGATTTTTCTTCCTTTGACAAAATCACATTGGTAGCAATTGTGGAATTGGCCAACAAGTCAATTCTTTTGTTCACATAGTCGTGATGTAAGCGCTTACCTCATCTTAGGAAATTCATTCCTATAAATAGGCAGCTTATGGTTCATTTGTAAGACACCATGATCATTTGCTATACACACCAAATTGAATAAGACAACACATCCCAAAGAGAGAAAAAATCTAAGAGAAATACTCTTAGTGAAAGGCCTAAATAAGAGAAGGTCTTTGAGAGAATTTTCTGTGGTAAAATTCTTGAGTGTAATTGGGATTGGGGTTGTGAGGTTGAGTGTTGTAAACACTTGTAATATTTCTTCTTTCTTAAGATCTGCAGCAGCAATGTGGACGTAGCTCTCACATTGAGGGTGAACCACTATAAATTTGTGTGTGTTATTTATTCTTCGCTTACATCACGGCGTAAGTAGGTTCTGTCTAAGGAGGTTGGTATTTAAGTGGTCCAGCTGTGACCCTCCAATCTTTCCTGAAAACCTTCTTACAAAGGTCGGATTTGGGATTCAAATCCTAACAAGCGGAATCAAAGCTAAGGTTGAGCCTTAATCAGCAAATTAGTAGGATAACCATGACAATCCCAGCATAGTAAATGTGCATTTATTCTATCTTTTTTCTTTATCATAGACTTCGTTCTTCAAGGTGGCTCTATATATACATTCATTTGTTTTGTGTTCGCTATGCACGTCAGCTCCTTTAAAGTGTGACAGCTTAAAAGCTTATCTTATTACTATTAAAGATAGGTTTAAAACCCTAATCAACATTTTGGACTTAAAAGTTTTAGCACTTTAACAAACATTTTTTTGCACGGATTTCCCTTCTTTTGGGGTGGTCTTTAAATTTTGCCCCTCATATTTGTGTTCTTTAAGTTTTGCCCTTCGCTTGGATACCTGGAGTTTTGGGTTTGAACCCCGCTCAGGCATAAAATAAAAAAATAATTTCGCAAGGCAGGGCTGGGGGGAGTGTATGTCGGATCCGGCATACAATCCTTAAGGAAAAACTAAAGCTATGCCGGAGGGGGCAAACTTTGCCGTGAGACATATATATATATATATTTGTTTTTACTTTTCAAGACAAACTTTTAATTATGTCTTAAGGAAAAGTTCCGCCTTATGGGGCATACTTTTAGTTATGCCTTAACTAAAAGTGTGCCCCATAAAATATAACTAAAAGTATGCTGCATAAGGCAGATATGAAACATACTTTTGGTTATGCCTTAATTAAAAGTCTGCCCCATAAGGCATAGCTCCTTAGGGAAAAGTTTTGCCCCATAAGGCATAACTAAACTATGCCTTGAGGAAAAGTTATGCCCCCTCCGGCATAACTTTAGTTTTTCCTTAAGGACTTTATGCCGGATCCGACATACAATCCTTAAGGAAAAACTAAAGTTATGCCGAAGGGGGCAGACTTTGCCTTGAGACATATATATATTTATTTATTTTATTTTTATTTTTTTACTTTTCAAGGCAAACTTTTAATTATGCCTTAAGGGAAAGTTCCGCCTTATGGGGCATCCTTTTAGTTATGCCTTAACTAAAAGTGTGCCCCATAAAATATAACTAAAAGTATGCCCCATAAGGCGGAACTTTTCCTTAAGGCATAACTAAAAATTTGCCATAAGGAAAAGTTCTGCCTTATGAGGCATACTTTTGGTTATGCCTTAATTAAAAGTCTGCCCCATAAGGCATAGTTCTTTAAGGAAAATTTTTGCCTCATAAGGCATAACTAAACTATGCCTTGAGGAAAAGTTATGCTCCCTCCGGCATAACTTTAGTTTTTCCTTAAGGACTTTATGCGGATCCGGCATACACTCCCTCCAGCCCTGCCTTGCAAAATTATTTTTTTATTTTATGTCTGAGCGGGGGTTCGAACCCAGAACCTCAGGTATCCAAGCGCAAAACTTAAAGACCACAAATATGAGGGGCAAAATTTAAAGATCGCAAATATGAGGGGCAAAATTTAAAGACCACCCAAAAGACCTTTAACAAACAATATAATTCCTTGCCGTTGAGGAGAATATTGGAGTAGGTTCCACCTCACGATCATATTGATCTACCAATATTAATGTGATGTACATGGATCAAGCAAGCACCAATTAATAATGAACAGACTGTACATTTAATGATATATACCACCATGAACTCCAAGAACTAGGCTCTCGGCACTATGCAGATTGCCAGCACGTGAACTTCACAAGGATGATTTTTATTTTAAAATCTGTGAATATTTGACAACGAAATAAGTGTAATATTGTTGAAAACCAACTGACCCGAAAACACTCACCAAACCTTTGTATATCTCCTTGTTGGTTGCTTTGTCTAGGTAAAGTAGAGGTCACCCCCACCCCCACCCCCTTATTCATGTAAATATGTTCAACAAATATCCGACATAAGGAATCAACCCTTAATCTAATTCAGAAATATCAAGTTGCATGCATGCTTCGAAACTAATAAACACAACCATTAGAATGTTTTTTTTTTTTTATATTGCCAATTTTCTCATGATTTGGAGAATTTTCAATTGATGGGACTGGTTGCATCATGGCATTCTTGAACTTTCATCTCCGACACTTAGCACATGTCGGAAACCAAGCTTAATTAATTAGAGAAATGGTGGTAATAATTAGGGGCATTGATAATTTGATATATACCGAAATTTCTTTTATGCAGCATCCGATATTTCAATATTTAATTTAGTAATTGATTAGTTTTGTAAAACATTTACCAAGTCAATTGACCAATACCCCTGGTAATAATTGTTACTTCCAATGAGTGTAACTAGAAAGATCGTGTTCAAACGTGCAATTCAAATGACAACATTATCATGATGGTTGACTGATCTTTTGCCCTTAATGAAGGATTTAACAATGATGGTGTAATTTTTTTTACAGTAGTACATCGGTATATAATTTAACATATTATAACATATAAATTATTGTTTTTCTAAATGATTATTCAATGCAAAATATAAAGGTTACATGTAAATATTATTTCGTTGATTTGATAGTATAAATATTTTTTTGCATCGTGAGTACGTAAAACTTAAATTCCATATAATTAAGTCCAGTGAAGAATAATCCCCGCCTTTTCTTGTTCAAAAGCTAAGGAGCTAGGCACAGTTGTTTGTAAATTTGTGAAAGCAAATTTATCAAAGATTTTTTGGGGAACATAAACAAGTCATCACCTAAATTTGTTCAAACATTTGCCATGCCAGACAAATTATGTTTGGCTTTAATACTTTATTTGATAAAGCACGTTTAAGCTACGTTCACACGCGTTAATCTTGAATTGGCAATCAATCTTTTAATTAGTAATGATGCCATTTTCCAACTATGTTTTGCCATTTGCTCAAAGGGAGAAGATATATTCTTGTTCAATTTAGCATTGATTGCAAATGGAAAATCCTTTACTTTTTCTGTGGTAAGCAAAGGACTGCGTGCTGGCGCAATAGGTCCATCAAGTATTCATCAAAGGAGGAAATGTGGGACAGTTGGATGAAATAGAGATCGTTTAAGAAACTTCTTTGTCCTCTAACTCCTACGCTTATTTTTTTCATTGTTAAGCTACAAATAAAAAAAAGGAACAAACTGTATTTATCATAAATGTCATTTGTAGTCTGAAGGCTGTGCTAAAATACCGCAACATACCTTATTGGAGTCTGGGAAGCGTGTCTTGTACTAGCCTTACCTTACTAGCCTTATGAAGGTAGAGAGGTTATTGCCGATAAGACTCATAGTTTTAGTAAAGCATATCTTCTTTTATTTTTTTAATTTTTTATTTATTACATATGGGGTAGAGAAGGGGAAATGGGGAAGGGATTACAATGTGTGGATTCGAGTCTTCACCAACAAGGTGAAAGTTAAGATAACCAACCAACTTTAATAAAACATATCAAAATCAAGTATGGAAAGAAAATACAGTAACAATAACAAATAATGCGATAATAGAAAAAAAAAACAATAGGTAATAAAAAAAAGAAAGATAAGTAGATAGTAGAAGAATAATAATATCAATACAGATAAGTGGAACGAGACATTATATTTCACCATCAGTTGCATTGTGGGGCAGATCACAAGGAAACTTATTTTGAGTTAATTCCTTGGATTTTCATTTATAACTTATGAAAATAATCTAGCAAAGTTATTTAATTTTTTCGGAATAACAAAATCATTCAATTATTACTATTTGACCAAGAAAAAAAAAATACTCATTTGATATCCCATGTCATGTTAAAAACTAGTACTAATTTTTTAAGATAAAATCCATTTAACCAATATCCTCCGTACCCATTTAACCCACAATTTATCTATTCTTCATTGATACCTTCAGCGAGTGTTATAGTGTTAGAGCCCGTTTGGATTGACTTATAAGTTGCTTATAAGTTGTTTTCAGTTTTTTTGAGTGTTTGGCTGGCCAGCTTAAAATCATTTTGTGCTTAAAATAAGCTCAAAAAAATAATTGGGCCCGTTTGACTTAACTTATCTAAAGCAGCTTATAAGCCAAAATAATAAGTTAGGCTACCCCAACTTATTTTTTTTAAGCTTATAAGCTGCTTAAAATAACCCATCCAAACAGGCTCTTACTGACGTTATACAAGGCAGAAAAAAATCATTGAAAATAATTTTTTTAAGCTTATAAACTGCTTAAAATAAGCCCATCCAAACAGGCTCTTACTGGCGTTATACAAGGCAGAAAAAAATCATCGAAAATAATTAAGAAATGTGTAGACATTATATTCCTTTCAAATGTCATGAGTTTAGAGTGGCAATTACGGAACTAATCCTAAATTTACGGAGCTGCGTTAAATCCAGCCAAACCGTGAGGGGTTACTTTTTTATGGACTTTGATATTAAAGGTAAAATATTGTAGCTAGGCTATAAACTGATATATTTATTATATTTTGTGCTACAAATATGTCATATCCTATTTAATATTGTGTAGTTATACCCATTTTCTTATCAGACGGATTAAATGGTGTACATGAGGGATTAAGAGTTAAACGAATTTTATTTTAAAAATGGGGTTTTAATAAGCATACCAAATGAGAGGTTTTTTTTATTTTCTGAGTTATAGTAATACTTTGGTGACTTTGCTGTCCAAAAAAAAAAAGAGGTGAATTTGCTAATTAAGTTATTTTTATAAGTTAAGTAATCATTCAAGGAATTAACTCACTTTTTCTATACCATCAGTATAAACTCTATTCAAAATCGATAAACGCTTTGAGTACAAGAGTTATCAATCTTAAGGTAAACAATAAACTAGAGTTTGCCAGGAAATACTAGTTACAAAACGAAGGAGTTGTCATTTGCTTTTGCCCCGTTAATTAAAATTTTCCTAACCACATTAAGCTTATCGAGTGAAACAATATATTAAAGATGTTGAAGTAATTAACAAGCAAGTACAATATAATGAATCATCAAATAATGAACATATTCATGTACACATGCAATTCATTCAATTTCCTTTTCCTCTTTCCCTTCCCCTTCCCACCCCCAACAACATCCTTATTCCTTGTGTGTCGGTCACACATAAGCATGAAATTGACAACCTACTAGTACAACACGTGAATATGCATTGATATTTAAGTTATATACAATAATGTGTATACTTTTTTTTACATTTTCGCTAAATTTTAATTTGTCATAGCAGGTCAGCTATCGTTTTTATCAAACTATCAATTAGTAATATTTTATTAAGAAATTTACCTATAGTTATATAATAAATTACATGATTCTATAAATATTTTTGTGCAACGTCAACTTAAACTCATATAAAAATTAGGCCAAACCCATCGACATACACTTGTGGTCGTCCACTTCTTTCACTTGAGCACCTAAAGTGGCCCTTGTTCCATTTAGACACTTCAAGTGGGTCATTCCTATTCCACTTAGACACTTTTTACATCGTTATCGGAGCAAATCCAACACCAGCCATCTCCTACGTGGATTAAGTGGCCAATTAAATTGTACCAGCTCATTTAAATTGTGCCAACTCAATTAAATTGTGCCAACTCATTTTAATTATAAATTCACTAATTTGTAAATTCGTGGAGTTTTGACCATTAAAAATTGGGGCTTCTGGGCTAGTTGGATGTGCAATGAGGTGGCGCCCCCTTTGGTGTTAGTTTTGCTCCGATAACGATGCAAAAAGTGTCTAAGTGGAATAGGAATGATCCACCTGAAGTGTTTAAATGGAACAAGGGTCACTTTAGGTGCTCAAGTGAAAGAAGTGGATGACCACAGGTATCTGTCCTAAAAATTACTTACTATCAGTGTATGTCAGTAGATATAACTAGTGTAGTTTTGCGTGTTTGAGAGGGAGAAACGTACTCCTCATTTCAATTTATGTGATGATGATGTTTGATTGTCATAAAATCTAAGATAGTTAAAAGAAAAACTTATGAAATTTGTGATTTAAAATAAGTCATGAATATTTTTGTAATTATAAGTTATCTCATTAAGGATAAAATAAAAAATTTAAAATTAAATTGTTACTAAATATGTAATAAGGTATCTTTCTTTTTGGATTGACTAGTCACATAAATTGGAATGGAGAAAGTAATATACTCCCTCCTTCTCAAATTATTTGTCGTGATATTTGAATATAGTTATTTTAAATTAATTAATTATGGTTTCCCATTTTTACCCTTAGGAGCAATTAATCTTGAAGATTACAAACACCTCAATTACGAAGATGACACATAAATAATGTAAATATTTAATAAAGCAAACTATATTTTAAGATACAAACAAATAAAATAATCAAAATTCTCTCCTAAATAATATTTTTTTAAGAAGCGTGTAAAAAAAAAATATACACGAACAGATAATTTGAGAAGAGGGGTAAGTATGGGAACAAGAGAGGGACAAGGTGGGGTAAGAGCCAAGAACATCCTTTTTCTCAGTTGTCCATATTACTGCTACTCTATTAGCCGACCCAACTTCAATGCTGTCTCTTTTTCTTTTTTCCCTTTCTCTTTCTCAACCGACACTTCTCTGATCTCTTTCCTTTCTACCACAATCTCTACATATATATATATATATATATATATATATATATATACACATCTTCAAGAAAAAGAACCTACCATTTTTTTTCATCTCATATTATATTCTCTATAGGCACTTTGTTCAAGTTAAGCAGTTGATTTTGTGCAATATCTTTTTTTGTTTGTTTGTTTCTAATATAGTTTTATGAGATGGAACTTGATCTTGGTCTTGCACTTCCTTCCCATTTTCCCATCAAATCTTCCGACCTAAATTGCAACATTATCGACAGTTTTGATGACAACTTTTCAGAACCGAAGAATGACATCAACCACAATCCTAATTTTTCAATGGCTTCTGATAATAGCTACAAAGTTGAACGTAAAACATCGTCTTTGCTAATATGGAATGACCAACCAAATGAAGAAGAAGAAGATGATGGTGGTCACCAAAAGGGAACTTTTGAGGCTTGTTACCGGTAAGTTTAAGTTACAAAATATATGGTACATGTAACGGATTATAAAAAGTGAGATCAATAACTTAAAAAATAATAATATAAACTATCCGCCACAATATATGTCGAATTAAAATTCTTCATGTTACGTTGTTGGTCTACTTATATAAGCTAAATTCTTATATATATTGGTATACAAATCCTTCGAAATGACTAGAATAGAGTTTAATCCCGCAACTCTCTATGTTTTTCTTGTTCATTATTTTTTGTTGCTCGTATTATATATTCCCTCCTTGTACTTTTTACTTGTCCAGTATTTTAAAAATAAATTTTTATTTTTATTTGTCACTTTTAGCATATCAAGATAAGACAATTTTTTTTTTTTACCCATAGTATTAAATACTCATTTCAAATCATTTTTCAAATCCAATAAAAATATGCACCAATTAATATGGTTACATTGGTTAATTATGCGCTTCATTTGTTATTTCTTAAAGCGGTGCATAGTTAAAAGTGGACAAGTAAAAGTGAACGGAAGGAGTATCAGTATTAATTCTTATTCAATATTAACTGTGATGCAGGGAATTCAAGGAAGAAAATGGAGTAGTGGGGTGGCCACCAATTAAATCATGGAGAAAAAAGTTTATTCACGGGATTAATGATGAAGGTGGCTGGAACACAAATATTAATCATAGACACATTAATAATGATGTTGGTCGATATAGAAACTCAATGTATGTGAAGGTTAAAATGGAAGGAGTAGCCATAGGAAGAAAGATTGACCTAAGTCTATACAATTCCTATCAACTCCTTACAAACACCTTGCTCCAAATGTTTGCTAAATGTAAGTTATTCACTCCTCTATATATATATATATATATATATATATATATATATATATATATATATATATATATATATATTCTCAGTCTCAAACAAGATAGGGGATGATTATATGAATTATATGAATTAAAATTGTCTTTTCATCTATTCTATTTTATTTTATCAATAACAATTAGGTAGGAAGGATTGAATTGATAGGTTTGATTCTATTATATGCAGCAGATCAGAGTGGTGACAAAAATGGTGCGGGCTTTACACTATTGTACCAAGACAAAGAAGGAGATTGGATGCTTGCAGGAGATGTACCATGGGAGTATGTATTCCTATTTTCTGTTGTAATATTATTTATTTCATATCAGAGTCGTCTATTTCTCAGTCTCAAACAAGATAGGGGATGATTATATGAATCATATGTATCCGTTCCGCTACCATACTTACATACGAGAATCATCATAATTATTTTATTAATCTAACAAGTAGTAATACAATTTGGAATTATTTCCAGTATTTACTCAGTGAGTATATTTAATGGTTTTGCAGAATATTCATGGAGACTGTTCGAAGAATACAGATACTAAGGAATTGGAAGAGAGGAAGAAGTACGAGAAAATCATCCGATATTTCTTAGACTACTATAGTATAAAGTTTAGTAGACCATGTTAATTAACGGCAAAGAGATAAGAAAAAAAAAAAACGTTGTTACATGAGATTGGCATTGTGATTTTACATTTGTTATCTTAATTAGTGATATTGGATGTCAAGAATTATCGTACTTTTTAAGAGCTTTCTTTTCTTTTTCTCAAAATAGAGTCTGTATGAGAGTGAGATACCTTTTAAAGAAATACCTTTCTCTGAATTAACTACTACTCTAAGGAGAAATACTTTATAAATTTTATATTTGCACTTCAAGGAGCGTTTGGTACCATTAGTCTATGAAGAACTTTCAGTATTTAGCTTACAGTACGAATCTGAAACAATTTTTTACATCTTGATTAATAGGGAAAATTTTCTTCGATCATTCATTGGAAAAAAAAATAATCCTGGGACAGTTCTCTTCCAACTGACATGAATATTAAACATTAAAAGCATAATAATCGGAAGCATGGACACAAAAAATACGCACGAATTTTGTATACCTTTGTTGCAACGCAAAATTTGAAGAAGAACATCATTAATGAAATTGTCGCAAGTCCTACATAATTTCTACAGGGAAAACGGTGATTTTGTTTCACAAGCTAAATGTCTTGTGTATTATGAGAACTGGAAAGTAGAGAGGGATTTTTTTTTCTTTTCTATTTTTGCGTTCTATTTCTTCACTAGTACATAAAAAAATTATAAAAAAAAATAAGAGCATTTGACCTCCTTAAGCAATTCATTCATATTTTTTTGCTATAAAATGATACGACTATCGGTGTGAAACCGTGAATAGTAATAGGACGTCCTCTGGCTATTGCTGCTGTGAATAATATAGGGAAATGTATCATTCCGCCAACTAGTTTATCAATATGGCCTAAGTATACATTACCTACACACTTTGGTTGTATATATTGTGTATAAGTATGTATATTATATGTATAGTATATATATTATATATAACCAAATATATATTATATTTGGTTATATATGTATATTTAGTATACAGTATACACTATGTACATATTTTATAAACTAAATGGCCGAATGGTGTTTGACTGTAATTTTCCCATGATAGCCGGCAGGCTATTAACATTTTTTTCCCCTTGTTTTGCAACACTCTGGCCAGGCCCTGGTTGGCATGGACCTGATCTGGCCTGGTAAGTCACTGGGATAATTATGGGGCGTAACTACTTACTACTATCTAATTATACTTAGTAGCTACAGTTCCAATTAATTACATTTCATAGCTAATAGTTGTATCTTAATAACACTTAATAACTATTAAAATAAAATAAAGTAAAAAAGAAAAAGGGAAGAAAGAAAAAAAGCATTGAAAATGTCACTTCTTTGACTCTCTCTCTACTTACCCACCTTGTTCTTCTTCTTCTTCAACTATCTTCTCTCTCTAAAAATCTCCATTTTCTTCTCTGTACTTACCCACCTTCTTCTTCAACTATCTTCTCTCTCTAAAAACACACACCCGTTTTCTTTCTCTCTCTCTAAAACACACACAAAACAATTCTTTCGTTTTTAGTTATTTTTATGTGTATTTTGTTGAATATCTTCTTCCATTTTTTTGATTTTAACAAAGAATGTTTCTGACATTTTTAGGGTTCTTGAACAAGCTTCGATTTCGTTTTAATGGCGGAGTTGTTGGTGACGATGACGATGAAGGATAACAGCGGCGGTTGTTGGTGACGGCAATGTTTTCGTAGATCTAGTGGCGTCTGTGTCAGATCTGGACAGAAACAATCAGATCTGGCCAGAAGTTGTTGTCTTCACGAATACGGCAATTGTGTTCATTTTTTTGAGCTTTTTTTGTTACATTTTTCGATTGTATTCATTTTTTAGGGTGTATTTGTTAGCATAAGCATTGTTTGTTGTTGTGAAATTTCCGTCAAATCTGGCCGGAACTAGTGGTTGGTGTTGTTGTATTCATGAATAAGACGATTGTATTCACTTTTTTGAGTTTTTTTTGTTAATATTTTAGATTGTATTCATTTTTTTAAGGGTGTATTTATTAATTTTTGGAGTATATAGGTTTTTATGTATTCAGTTTTACTAGTTGTATTCATGAATACAACGAGCCCGTTTATGAATACAGATAGTCATTCATGAATACAGTGAAAAAAGAAAAAAATCGTTGTATTCATGAATACAGCAGAAAAAAAAAAAAACGAATACAGCGGAAAACAAAAGTAGCTATGCCATGTATATATTGAAAATGTAGTCATTTATGTAAAATCCCCTAAGTCATTCTGGGTCAGAGCCTTCTTTTGCTGGGCCAGTTTGGCCAAGTTCCTTGGCAAACCCAGCCCAATATTACCATGCATAGTAATGCAAAACTTCTAGGAGCATTATTTTGCCATACTGTAGCTCATCAGATAGCTTCCTTGTAAAACCAACAGCTATAGAGAAAAAAGTTTCTCCAATTAAACCGAAGGAAAAAGTTGGCGGTAATTATTTAAGATACTTTAGTGCTGCTTGGGTTTTTATTTTGCCCAAAATAATTCAATTGAATGGAACTTGGATTTGTATTTTGCACTTGGAACGAAGCATATAGGTTGGCAGATTATTTAATTAATGATCCATTGACACAAAATTACCTTCATAGTCAATGCGGGGGACATGCCGCACGTGGAGTGTTGAAGAATGTTTTAAACTTGACGAAATATAAGTCTGTATATAGTCCTATTTGGGTTATGCTTTTCCACTTAAAAATGATTTTTAAAGAGTAAGTAAATGATCTTTCAATTTTACTAAGGAAAATAGTTAAAAGTGTCTTTTGATAAGCGCAATAAACATAAATATGTCACTCCTATCTTTATAGTGATGCATTTAGGAAAAACACAGTTTTTGTTTTTATAAATGAAGATCAAGTACCTATGAACCATGGGGATTCGGAATCTCCAAATGTAATAAGTTATATTAGTAAAGCCTGGAAGGAGATCTAACAAGATATCCAAGTTGTAATTGAATTATACTCTTTTCGTCCTACTTAGATTTGATGGTGGACCCAATCATAATCTTGTGTAACAGAAAGAAAAAACGTGTATATGAATCAAAAGTACCATTATACTTATTTTAAGATTATGCGCATGATACGTATCATGTCATAATTAAGGTAATCTTGAAGAATTTTCTGAAGATTTACTTTGCTATACCTAATGCCCTTTTTAGGTATTAGTACATTTTTCTTGTTCATAGTCAGGTCCTTTTTTACTTTGATTATTTTTGGTGGTGAAATGTTAAAAACTAATGTCATTCAAAGGTTCCGGTAATAATCCTCAAGTGTCAAGTCTATTACTACCATGATTACAGATTTTGTGATTATAATATATTGAAGAATTAATGTGGTTTTTGGCGATGATGTTTTTGTGGCTAGTACTCGCTACTAAAAATCTCTATTTTCCCACTGATTTTTCACCAAAAAATGCCCAGTGGCTATTTAGTGGGAAAAACTTAAATAGTAGTGTTTTCACATGAAAAAAGTAGGAAGTTTTTCAGCGTTTCAGGGGGAACCTGTTTCTCACCATGCGTTTTCCCAGTGAGCTGATTCAGTGAAAATGAGGTGGGAAAATCATGTTTTATAGCACAAATTTCTCATTGAATGTCGGTGGGAAAAACATATTTTTCTAGTAGTGACTACAGCCAACCTCTCTCTAACAATGTCGTTTTTCTGAATATTTTTGGTTGTTATACTGGTTGTATTATAAATAACATATTATAACATAATATAAAAGTCGATTTCAAAGAAAATTAGGCCGTTATAATGAAATGTTGTTATAAAAAATCAATGTTATAGAGAGATCTAACTGTAATTATATGAATTGTGTTTGGTTTTCGTTTCACTAATTATAATGTTGTTGGGATTTTAAGGTGTGAACGAGAAATGAGAAAATGTATCTTTTGAATTTCACAAAAAAACACCTTTTGGATTGCAACTCTCCATCTCAGCCTTTCATTGTTTATAAATTCAGGTGTTTTGCCTCAGATTTATATACTGAGCATTTGAAATTTCTCCCCTCTTCTCTGCATTATTTTTCAAAACAAACATAAGTGTCAAATGTCATTTGTTCCGCCTTTTGAGTTCGCCGAAATTCTGTAAATTGAAGTGCTGCATTTACAGAATAATTTTTGTTCTATCCCAGGAAGAATTAATCTGTATACTTTGGGCAACAGTTAGGAAAACAAATATTTTAAGAATTCCTTGTGTGCTCAAAATATTTTTTGGTTGTTTATGTTTTTATTAAAGTTTCAACACAAATTACCAACAAATTTCATTATTCTGCCTCTTTACTTAATTATTCTACCAAACCATATTTCCACTGAAAATTTAGAGGTCCCAAAAGACACTAGTAAGTATTAATCTAGAGTACACATTATGAAAATGGAAATTTATATGCAGTCTTAATAGCACTTGAAAGATGGTCGGTGGCTTGGTGCTTCTTAGTTTGAGGGAGAAAAAAAAAAGAATAATTATTGGTCCCAATTTTTTTTCATTTATTTATTTAATTTTCGTTTTCTTAAGAAAACAGTCTTATGTTGTTGCAAGACAGAAATGTCACCCCACCTCCCCAATAACCTGTAACACCTTAACTAACATACACAGTTAGCTGTAGATGGAGATAATGTTTTGAGAATAGCTGTCAAGTTTTAAGTCTTTGCTTTTTACATTTGATCTAAGATTAGCAAAAATCTTTGAAGATTATTCATGCACTTGTGAGTTCTTCTTTGTTGTGGGTTGTGCTGGTGTAGGGTGTAGCGGTGGGTGGGGAGATGATGTGGGGTGAGTGGTGGTGTGGGGTAGTAGTGGGTGAAGATGAAGTGTGTTCAAGGGTGGTGGTTGGGTGGGGGTGGGATTTGGTTAGGTGGGCGGTGTGGGCGGTGGAGTTTAGTGTGGCTTCGGTGGGTTTTTTTGAAAAATGTTTTGTATTAACCAACTGAACATGAGAAAATAAATAAGAAATTCTCTTGTTTTTCAAGAACACATTTTCCTTCGTACCGAACACACCATTAATTACATAAATATTTTAATTGTCAAAATTCTAGCCATTTATGGCACAACAACAACAACATACCCAGTTAATGTGGGGTCTGGGGAAGGTAAATTGTACGCAGTCCTTACCCCTATCTCGGAAGGTAGGAAGGCTGTTTCCGAAAGATAGCCATTTATGGCGCATCATTATTTATTTATGTTTATTTGTATTCTAATCTTGTTTAGTCCACGAGGCTTAACACAATTTAAAAAAAAAAATCAAAACATTTTTTTAAAGAAAATTAATATTTTTTAAAGGGGTGGTGAGGTGTTGTTGGGGGGGGGGGGGGCGTGGGTTGGTGATTTAAAAAAACAAACTTTTAAAAAAAAATTGTTTAAGAATTTGTTTTTGAAGGGGGGTGAGGGTGTGGGTCGGGGGAGGGGTTGTGGGTTGGGGTTTGGTGGATGGGGGTGGGTTGGGTGGTGGTAGGGTGGTTGGTGAAATGCCACTTGTGAGCTTGTTTTCCTTACTTTGATTAGAGAAGGCATTTTCCATTTTTAATTAAGGAACTTGTTTTCCTAAAGAAAATGTTTTCCAAAATTTTTAATGAAACGAACATGTTCGGTATGGAAGAAACACTTTCCGGAAAATGTTTTCCAATTTTCTCATGTTCATTTGGTCAAAAAAAAAATTAAAAATACTTTTGTTTAGGAAAACAAGTTCCTTAAAAATGAGAAATGATTTCTCTAATGAAAGTAGGGAAAACAAGTCCCACAAGTGGCATTCCACAAACCACCCTACCACCACCCAACCAGAATCTCAACCCCCCCCCCCCCACCACCCACTCCCTCCCTCCCGCCGAATTTTCTATATATATATATATATATATATATATATATATATATATATATATAATGGAAAATTTACTTGGTTAAATTTGTTGTGGGTTGTGGTTGGGGGAGGGGGGAAGGGGGAAGGGGGTTGGGGTGGGGTGGGGTGGGGGTAAGAAATAATTTCTCATTTATTTTATAAAAGTAAAATAAAATAAATGAAATATAAAATTTGGGTGCGGGGGGGGGGGGGGGGGGGGTTGGTGGGAGTCCGGAACCAAAATAACCCAAAAAAAAGGGTATGAACCAAAATACCCCAGGGAAAAGAAAGAGGTACAAAAGTACCTTTAATGCATGAAAATCATGCGTTAAAGGACTTAACGGAGACGGACCCGTCAAGTCCTTTAACGCATGATTTTCATGCGTCTCCGTTAAGTCCTTTAACGCATGATTTTCATGCGTTATTGGATTGTCTTATTTTTTCTTTCTTTCTTTCTTTCTTTCTTTCTTTTCTTTCTTTCTTTTACACTTTTTTACATACTTTAGCCATAGATTAATCATGCTCTGAGACTCCAAAACTTGAATATTTTATATAAAACCCTATTTATTTTTGTGCGATTAATAAGGTAGGCTCAACACATCAAGGATACACAAAACTTCGGATTGTCGTTTTGGTGGTTGAAAAGTGCTCGAAGTCCATTTTTGTTTGAAGATTTGTTGTCATTAACTTTAAGTTATTTATGTTTTAGGGTTTCACATTATTTTTATATTAATGCGTAACTTTATTTTTAGTGATTATAACTTTATTTTTATAATCAATTAACAAAATATCAATTCATGATCAATTATTTATGTGTAATTTTTTGTTTTTGCGTTATACCCTTCAACCCCCAACTAATTGGAGTCCGCAACTTAAATAACCCAAAAAGTGGATTTGGGTACCAAAATAACCCATTAAAAACCTTTTGCGCACTAATTTATTTATAAGTTGGTGAAATTTTAAATGGTCATAACTTTGTGCTCGGATGTCCATTTGATGCGATTTTTTTTTGATTTTGGATATTTGTTCGAGATCTATGCGTTAAACTGCCGCAAGGCTGTTCGCCCGCCCCAAATTTTCCAAAAATGTCCGTTGTCCCATTCAATTTTCCCCCAAATTCGTGCGCAATTTTCATTTATTTATTTTTTAAATCTAATGGCGAAAAATATATTTCAATTCTATAATCCCGTGATATTGATGTTTTCAATGTCAATTTCAAGGTTCCAAATTCAATTTAAGAAAATAAGTTAGATAGCATTAGGTAACATACAAAATAATAAAAAGTGTCTACATTGTTACTTTAACCAACTTGGCTTGGTGGTAAAGCCGTTGGCTTTTGACTTTTTTTTTATCTCATCCACCGGGGATCAAACTTCGGCGGGAGCGTTGAGAAGATATTATTAGTAAAAAAAATGAACTAATTATTTAACGATTAACATGGGATAAACAAGTAATTAACATGGGAAAAACAATTTCAGAAATAAATATATTAACAATGACATAATTAACAAATATTAACAATGCCATAATAACAAATAATTAACGGAGATCCATGGAGGTGTCGTATTTATAAATACTAAATTATTCATTATTATTGAAATTAACTAAAAAAAATTCTCTAATTAGAACTTACTTAACTAGGATAAGTTATCGAGGATTTAATTAGTTATTTTGAATAATCCATGATATTGTATTGTTGATTATAATTTACTTAACTCATGTAGTTAAAGTAATAACGAACAAAATTTTATATTAACTAACTAATCCTTCGTCAAAAAATTATGTTAACTAACTAATCCTTTTCGGAAATTCTGTTAATGTTAGCTTATTGTTTGTTATTCAGGATTTAGTTTATCGTTCGTTATTCGGGATTTAGTTTATTATTCGTTATTCGGGATTTAGCTTATTGTTCGTTATTCGTTAATGGATCATTTTGGTACTCAAACCCACTTTTGAAGTTATTTAAGTTGCGGACTCCAATTAGTTGGGCGTTGAAGGGTATAATGCAAAAAAAAAAAAATTACACAGAAATAATTGATTATGAATTAATATTTTGTTAATTGATTATGGATTATTAATTTGTTAATTTTTTATTTATTGTTAATTTATTTATTTGTGAAATTGTCAAAATAAAGTTCCGCATTAATATAAAAATAACACGAAACCCTAAAACATAAATAACTTAAAGTTAAAGACAACAAGTCTTCAAACAAAAATGGACTTCGAGCACTTTTCAACCACTAAAACGACAATCCGAAGTTTTGTGTATCCTCGATGTGTTGAGCCTACCTTATTAATCGCACAAAAATAAATAGGGTTCTATATAAAATATTCAAGTTTTGGAGTCTCAAAACATGATTAATCTATGGCTAAAGTATGTAAAAAAGTGTGAAAGAAAGGAAGAAAGAAAGAAAGAAAGAAATAATAATAATAATAAAAAAAAGACAATCCAATAACGCATGAAAATCATGCGTTAAAGGTACTTTTGTACCCTTTTTTTTTCCTGGGGTATTTTGGTTCATACCCTTTTTTTTGGGGTTATATTGGTTCCGGACCCATTTGGTGGAGCGATGGTGTGGGGTGGCGTGGGTGGTGGGTGGTGTGGGGTGGTAGGGTTTGGTGTGGCTTGGATGGATATTTTTCGAAAATTGTTTTGTACTAACCAACCGAACATAAAAAAATCACTACTTTTCGAAGAACACGTTTTCCTCCGTATTGAACACACCCTTAATTACATCGGTATTTTAATTGTCAAAATTATGTCCATTTTTGGCACATCATTAATTATTGGGCATTTCACACGATTGCCCTATCTTGGGTGGTCTTTAATTTTTGGCCCTCAAATCGCTGGTCTTTAATTTTTGTCATTTGCCACTTTAAGTAATAAAAAAGTGGTCGAAACATTCCTGAGATTCTGGGTTTAAACGGCTAGCAGAGTCCCAAAAAAAAAAAATCTCAAGGCAAGGTTTCATAGCAAATCAGCGATTTGAGGGGAAAAAAATTAAAGACAAGTCCATATGAAGGACAATCCGCGCAAAAAGTGGTTATTTATTCAATTTTATTTATATTTCTATCTTGTTTAGTCCAAGAGACTTAAGACAATTTAATCTCAACAAGTTTATTTAATTGGAGGTCAAATTGTGTAAGTAAGTAAGTGAGCACTCGAATAATATTAGGAAATTTGTTTAAAATGGCCTTGAATTAAATAAGCACCCAAAAATACAAGACTAATTTGCTAGCCCAAATATTCTCATCCAATTAAACCGAAACCGACTTAATAATTGATTCCACGAAAAAGAAAGTAACGCTTTGTTGCCACCTAATTTTCACCTCATAAGACGCGTATTTTAATTTTCAAAATTTCCCGAGTCAATTTTGTTACTTCCTGAAAACTAATGACTACGAGAAATACGAGTTATTTACTTTCATCCCGCTTCGTCTAATTCGGGAAATTGTTAATTAAAAACGACGTGTGAATTACGGCTCATTTTAATCGCATTTTTACATATTTGAAATATTGCTCAGAACTATGTCAATATTGAGCTCGTTTTAAAGCTCGCATTTTAATTCTACAAATTATGATTTTTATTGGTCCAAATAATTATTATATATTAGTATTTTAAACCAATATATATTTATGACATATATTTTATTATACAAAAGGAGGGGTCATTTTCTATCTTGTGTGATACAATTTGATTCATTTGTATCTTTATTGGTACTATTTGGATGATTGTTGCCACGTGTACTATCATAGTACGAATTTGTTGAAATTCTTTTGTCTTATTCTAATTAGGGTACAAATTTGTTAGTTGGATTTTTTGTCTTATTTGATTTTTGAAATTATGGATAAGGTCTTTTGAAAATTAAGGGTTTTGGGGGGAAAAGGTACAGTCATGTGTACTATCCTAGTACAAATTTGTTGAAATTCTTTTGTCTTATTCTAATTAGGGTACAAATTTGTTAGTTGAATTTTTGTCTTATTTGATTTTTGAAATTATGGATAAGGTCTTTTGAAAATTAAGGGTTTGGGGGGGTTTTTTTTTTGGAGGGGGGGGGGGGGGGGGGAGTCACCGCCAAATGGCCTATTTTTGTCCCTAGGGTTCTAAATTCGCCTGCCTATAAATAGAATGACTATTGACATTAAAAGAAAGAAAAAAGAAAAAGGAGGAAAAAAAAAGAGGGAGTTCGAAAATTAGCACAAAAAAAAAAAAAAAAAACTAAGGTTTGATTTATATATTCAAAAACTTAGTAGCCTATACACACTCTTACTCAAAATACACTACAAAAAATATAAATGCAATAGATATATATATATATATATATATATATATATATATAGAAGAATACAAATATCATTCAAAATTTTAAAAAGACAAAGGGGTTTTCAAAGATTCGTGAAGTGTTGGTGCTTGAATTTGGTGGATTCAATCCTTCCTTTTGATCTTTAGGTTGCCCCAATAAAAGGTAACCTCTTAGGCTATCCTTTACTAGTGAATTTGCCGCGCTTTGCGTGGTGAAGAGAACAAAAAAATTACTTCATATCCTATGAAATTTCTTGTTAACTGAAAACTTTTTCTGAATACATAAAAAAGGTACAACAAAAAAAATATATAAAAAGCAAGAGATTCATATGATAAACAATTTATTTAGCATAGAAACTTTGTTTAGTAGATATATTTGGTTATATGTATAGTTATTTATAGAATAGTTATTTTGAACACATGATTTTTTTCTACTTGTTGAAATTTAAAAATAAGAAAAAATAATTCAATCAAAATAGAAAAGAAAACAATTAATGCCAAACTGTTACCTTCATTGACCGAAACAATTATCATGAAAAGTTTATTTTGATTTTAAATTTACCTTTTCTCCCTCCCCACACCTCTTTCCTTCTTTTCCTTTATTTTCTTCTTTCCTTCTGTTTCTGCCCCCTAATCTTTACTTAACTCCGAAAATTTCAGAAATTGCTATCATTTTAATCTCTTTTTTGTCCTCTTAATTTTCTGCTATAAGAAATCACTTTTTCTTCTCATAGCTCCTCCTACTATTTCATAATACTTTTTGTATGGCCAACCCAATAAATTAAACAAACAACTATACAGAAAAAAGGAGAGGGTGGATGAAATACACAGTATTCGATAAAAGAGAAACTACAAAAAATGGCTACAATTAACACAAATTGAAACAACATCACAGAAAAAACTTGTCATCATCAATAGCAAAAGAACTACTTAACAGTTTACATACTTAATACAAATCTAACATGATATCATCCCATCAAGCCAATACAAGAAGAAACAGATAAATTTATCATACCAAACTCAGCAGCACTTTATTAAACAAAGCATTGGAGACTTGATAAAAAATAAAATAAAATTGGAGACTTAATATTTCAAAAAAGTCCATCCATCACAGAGAGTAGCAGAAGATATGACTGTCAATGGATGCATTACCTAATGATATCAAAAAAGAGAAGGATTAAAAGCCTAAGGAATGTTGGGGTTTTGGTCTGTGATCTTCGTGTTGGACCTTTTTACATTTTATACATGAATTCTAGTAGAACACAAAGATGCTGCCGTTACCTTATCTTTTAATGGAAATTATGAGAGGTTTTCAAATATGTTAGAATGTAAATGGCTGCTCTTAGTGTTCGTTGGTTGTGCTAAATGTAACGTTCATACATGTAAAATCTAATAATGAAGAAATTAATGGAAGAAATTATTAGGGTGATGTTATTTAAATTAAATTTAAGCAGTATTTTAAGCTTAAAATAAGAGAAAAAGGTCAAAAACTTGACAAAAAAGATAAATACCAATGCTAATCAAATAGAGGTGCTATCTCACCTCTTCTATGCCTAGACAAATCAATATGTTCATAGATGATTGATGCGGTATAATTTCTGCATGAGAGTATCCCCTTAAAAAAATATACAACAACAACAACCCGTGAAATCCCTTAAAAAAATATACTAAAAGTGAAAAATAATGTCCCACCTAAGTCATGGATTTTTTGTGATTTCCGTTATGCATTTCGATGAGTATGAAAAATTGCTAAAACCAATAAATATCACCTTGAAGTATCCGTTTGAGTGCTGCTACAAATGTTAGAATGGAATGATTTATTAGACATTAGACACTAAAGAGAGTATGGATAATTAAGAGATTGTAAGGCGTGGCCTTTCAGTTTTATAGAAATGGTTAAGAAAGAATAATGTGTAATTAATGGTAACACATAAATGAATGGATAATAAATAGGAAAGAATTGAAAAGAATGATAGGAAAAGCCAAAAAATGGAGAAAAAAGATAAATAGGAATCTAGGTCATAGAGATGTGTCACATCACCTTATCTATGCCTAGCTTTATATTATATATAGATTTCATTCTAGTTATGATTATATATTTATTATGGTGCTTGTGTTAGTTAAAAATAATTATTTGCTAACTTAGTCATATTTTGATGATTAAGTGGATATTATGTGAGTTTGATGTCATTTGAAACTGTAAAATGAATTAAAAGCTTGATTTATATGATGTTACGTGATCTTGGGTTAGCTAAGTTTGATAAAAATGAGAAAAAGAATAGTTTATGTTGGAGCTTTGACACTGATAGATTTAAGTATAGTTTAGTCATTCTTGTTAGTTTTAGATAGGATACGATTAGTTCTTGTGAATCTATCAGTAGTCCATGGCAATTTTATGCGTTTTTTGATCCTGTTTGGCTATTTTAATAATTAAAAAATTGGTTGAGTATATTATAGGATAAAGGTTGTTTGTTTGTTGAGTTAATATATCTCTAAGTCTCAAAATGTGCTTTCCGTATTCCGTTTTAATCTTGAGTGTTGACAAGTTGACCTTCTTGTATCATCTGATTGAATATTAATTGTTTTAAAGTGCACTTAGCTATTCAAATCATTTTTTTTTAGAAATATATGATAGTCTTAGGTTCTAAAATTGGATTAGTAAAAGTTTTCTTTCAAAATGAATGATGGAGTCTTGTTTTGAAGTTTTGAGTGAGTTTCAGAAAAACCAAGTAGCCTGTTTTTGAGTCTTGTTAAGATTTGTAGCTTGCACCTTCTATTTTCACTTGAACTGTTTGCCTTAATTTGATTATGAGGAATTTTTTGATCAATAAAACTTGTTTGTTTTGGTTAGATGTCTTTCTTAACACCTAGATTGCTGTCAAAAGATTTTAAAAAGAATAAGGAGTTAATCTCTTGAATATAGTTGATCCTGGGCCACTATAATTTTAGTAATTTGCCGCTCCTGGCCATTTTTGCATAAACTGTCCTTGTATTTATGAGTATGATAATTAGGGGCTTGAAAGCATTGTAATTCATTTTTTGGCTTTGTAAATTAAATAATTGACCTCGGCTATTTACTAATGTTTTGTACACCTATCTTTTGCGACTTTCTCAATCTGTTAGTGGGTCTATCGAGGCCCACCAACTCCATTAGATCGAGTCGACCTCAACCATGGACGAGCTAAGCATTGGAGCGGAATAAGTTTAAATTGCATTATTTTTCTGTTGGGCTTGTGTCACGACACAAATCGATGAGTCGTGACGAGTGCCTGACTTCTATTAACCAGACACCCTTATAACTGTACCTGGATCTCACTGAATAACAGAGTGGCCCATATAAGACTTATAACTGAATTATACCGACTCGAAAGGACAACATCATGAACTCTGCATCAAGAACTCACAACCATCTGTATATATATATATATATATATATATATATATATTTGCTGAAAATAACAGTGCGAACCGACTAGGCCGCTATAGATATGCTATACACAAAAGAATAGGAGCCGTCAAGGCTACATCACACCCTGACTACATACAACTGTCTACATACCTCTAATAGAATGCAAAGTTGTAAAAAGGACGGGACAGGGCCCTGCTGTCACGACCCAACCCCGTAGGCCGCGACTAGTGTCCGTGCTGGACACCCGTACGTACCCAATAACCCAAACCAGTATGTAGGCAGAATATACACATACAGAAGTCGAATGACGTTACTAATTGTCGTAGTAAAACAGATATAACAAGTGGAAGCCGATAAGGCTATCACAGATCATATCAACCCAAAACATATACAGAACCCACATGTATGTCTACAGACCTCTACGAACAACAAACAAATCATAAGACGGGACAGGGCCCCGTCATACCCCTGAACAACATACATATGTGCAACAGAAGAGTCTGTACCCACAATATAGGCTCCGGACAAGGGAGCACTCCAAGACAGCAGAATAGGATCCTAAGCGAGCGGATCAGCAAATCGATCGTCTGTACCTGCGTGTCATGAAACGCAGCCCCCCGAAGAAGGCTCCGGACAAGGGAGCACTCCAAGACAGCAGAATAGGATCCTAAGCGAGCGGATCAGCAAATCGATCGTCTGTACCTGCGTGGCATGAAACGCAGCCCCCCGAAGAAAGGGGGTTAATACGGAAAATGTTACTGAATATGTAAAGCACGGAACGTAGTAAACAAAGTCATAAAGCATAAATATACAGAATAGCAAAATGCTGATCATAAAGCATAAATAGTGCATGCAGAAAACGTATGTCATATCTGATCCCATTACGGAACAAAATTGTCACACCCTAACCTTATTAGGGTGTGATGGGCACCCGACCCCACATACGGAGCCGAGCGAACCCGCAGACTCTGATTTCATACATACTCTTTTCAATTTACAGATCAGATCACAGGAAGCATATAATAAGACTTCCAATAGGAACAGAGAACAGACATTGTCTTAAGCGGCCACGTGTTTCAAACATATCAGACATATCGTATCAAACACAGTAGGAAGGCGGAATGTACATCGCCTGAACATATACACATATACGAACATATAGGCCGTTTAGGCCATCATAGCAAACAGGGCCGCTTAGGACACAGATCTTAGACCAGACCAAACAGAATCTATAGACATATGAGGCTGTTTACGAACCGACACTCTGTACCCACGACTCTGTCTGCAAAGTCTCTAACACAAATCAGAAAGCACAACATATGAATACTCAGACTCGGCGACACCCCGGAGAAAGGTGGAGCTCGCCAATCCCGCTGAAATGCCTCCTAGCAGAGTCTTCTGATCATCTGTGTGTACCTGCGTGGCATGAAACGCAGCCCCCTAAGAAAGGGGGTCAGTACGGAATATGTACTGAGTATGTAAGACAAGAAATACAGTAAACAGAATCATAATCAGAATCAAAAGTACAGAAGTATAACAGACGGAACCATAATCAGACTCAAAAGTACAGAAGTATGACAGACGGAATCATAATCAGACTCAGATATACAGATCGTATGTACGATATACAAAATAGTAGAAACAACTTACTGGAACACAGACCATGCATGCCAAGAACGGTATCCAGTCCCTTGCGGGACCCGGGGAAGAACGCGACGCCGCCCTGCCTTCGGCGCCACTCACATCTAACTCCAGAAGTTTTGCTCCAAAATCCCCGACACACACAAATCATAATATCATATCATAATAACAGATCATATGTGGTTCAGCGAACCATAACACATCTAACTCCATAAACACATCTAACTCCGGAATTTGTATACGGTGCCCGACCCTCGAGCGAGGAACTCGGGAACCGTGCGCAAGATACAAACCGGCCCGGGACTCGGCGAAGGAAGTCATGACATATGCACGAGCAGAATAGTGAGAAACTAAATGCACATAACCAAGACTCAATGGATTAATCGAACGTACTATCAGAATATCTGTAACAGATTACTCATAACAGAATACTTATGTCAGAATACTTTTATCAGAATATTTTTATCAGAGTACTTATATCGCTTTTGTCTGAATACTTATATCAAAGTTAGGAACACCCATATCAAATTACCCGTATCGGAGTACTTTTGTCAGAATGCTCAGACCAGAATACTTGTATCAGAATTTTCCCATATCAGAGTGCTGGTGTCGAATACTTACATCAGAATATTTATATCAAAATGCTCAGACCAGAATGCTTATATCAGAATACGCATGTCAGAATACTTAAATCAGAATTCGCCTATCAGGATTATTAGGTACTTAAATTAGGGAGGACATATGGATCACAAACAGACTCAGAGTCACAGAATAGAATAACCCCAATGTACATATCAATATCATACCTTACTTGGCTCTAGGACATGCCAAAAGAATGAAAGGGTAAGCCTCACATACCTGTGCCGCGCCTTACTAGCTACGCTTATGCGTCCAACTTGTTTGTCTACATGCAAGAAGATTCATCCATTCATTAGATTCGTTGTCACATACTTGCCCTAATCTTTCAAACACATTCACTTATATTCTGCCGGAATTTCGGCAGCATCTCCCCTGTAAATGTACCAACCCCGAGAATATGGCTCGGCCCAATTCAACAACAACCCAACCAACAACCAGGCTATGGCATCAATAATCAATTCAAGAATACATTCTAACATTAAACGCTCTTTTTACATAATCCGACAACGTCCACAATATTCCAACTAATATCAACGTTTATGCATTCGATTACTAATCCAAGACCATTTAAACAATATTCACGAATGCTTTAAACAATTGACACAATTTTTCAAACAACCCAACAATGCACCATGGAACCCGAAATCTTCCAACTTCCATAAGAACCATCACAACACATTTCTTTCTTCAAACTTCACAAACTACACCAACAAACCACACTTTAACAACATTATTATCATGATTACAAGAAACTACATTTGATTCAAATTGGCTTCCAAAAACAGCCCGCAACAATTACGACACCATCTTAGATCATTAAGCTCTCATTTACATCACATAATCCACAACACAACAACCCAAACATACTAAATAAAATTAGTTCATTCTTTGACATACAAAACAGTCCATTTTCGGCCAGCCCTTCAACACACACATTCCAAAATTTTCATCCATTATTTTGCACATCACAACAACACATAATCATGCTAAATACACTTAATTCATCATTTCTACACACCACACACACACACGGCTACACACACTAATCTCAACTCCAACTTGAATCATCAAGTTCTCATTTTCATCATAGGATACTTATCAACAACAATCAAATTACCATATAAAAATTATTCCATTTTTTTCCTACACAACATGTACACACACGGCCAAGCTTCCAACATGCATGTTTTCATGCTTCTCTTCCATTTCCACATACCACAACATACACAAACCATTTATAACATATAAAAGAGGATTAATTCTTACCTTTTCCTCCCAACTTCTTTACTCAACCAAAGTGCGGAAAACAATGAAACGGATGGCCTATCTTCCGAAACAATTACACCACGTTGTAGAGGGCCCTTGAATTAGTAGGAATACCACAAGAAAATATTTTTTGGGGCAAGATTTCATGGAGCCAATTTTCCATGGCTAGGGCCGAATATGGCCCCTTTTTTTTCCCTTCATCTTTCTTGTTTTATTTCTTGAATCCTCTAGAGACAAATAATGAATTGTCTTGTTTTTTCAAGACTTATACATACATATATATATATATATATATATATATATATATATATATATATATATATAGTGGCATGTGAGGGGCACATGCCCCTCTCTAGATTTTTCCTTTCTTTTTTCCATTTCTAGAATTTTCTTCTCTTTTCCTCTTCTTTTTATTTTCTAGATTTTTCTTCAAATTTCCAATACTTGTGAAATGACCATTTTGCCCCTAGCCTTTTCCAATATTTCCATGGGCCATTTTGCAAATTTTCCTTTTTCGCTCTCAACCTCTCACAATACTTCCATACTAATAATAGTCATAAACAATGTCTTCAACCACTCGTACATTGAAATAATTTTGAAAATGATCTCGCCCCTAACTTTCCACGACGGCTTTGGAATTTCCAAACGTTTAAAACACGGGCTATAACAAAAATCATGACCGGAACAGAACGTACAGAAAAATGAGTATAATATCCAGATTATCAGGTGCATATTTCCAGAACATAAAGAGTGTATGCAGAAACATATGACATATCATATCCGGCCCCCGCCAAGGGACTCGGTGAACAGAATGTGGTCGCCACCCCGGCACTGGCGCCACAACACAGCATAACTCCAGAGTAGGGAATAACTCCGTAACATATCATATCATATCATATCATATCATATCATATCATATCATATCGGAATGTGCACATGTCGAACATATCAGATGGCCATATCATATCATATCATCATATATCAGAATATGTGTACATGGCACAACATACTCCACAACCCATGTACATGTATACCTGCCCCCTCACATCGAGGCGCGGCAAACAATGCAGTGGAATACGCGTGATAACATATCCTGGCCCGGGTTCAGTGGGGGAAACATTGAGGCATCCACGAGTGGAGTAGTGAGAGACTAAATGTAATATAAAATATCATATATTTCCAGAGACTCCATAAGACATGTCGGATGACAAATCGAAATAATGAAATCGGACAGAATCATAGTAAGTGTATTTCGGATGTCATAATGAATTCCGGAGAAATAATCTTTCTGAGATCGTTTCCATGTTCTAAAATAATTTATAAGACTTAAGGGAATATTTAAAACAATTTTTATTTAGTAATTAGAAGAGTAGTTAAAACATTTCCTTTAGAACCGCTCGAAGACAAATCATAAATACAAAAAGGGTAAAATCGGGAATAGTGGGCCCACCTCGGGACAACCGAAGTGGTGGGCGCCAATTACGTATATTAGGCTTATGGAGTCATCTATGGAGTCCTAGGAACATTTCATAACTTTCTAGACAATTCGTGAGGACTTGCACAATTCTTTCAACAAAACACACATATAGAATTCAATTCTATTGAATGAAAAGGGGATATTTTCAGACGCGGGTTTCTATGAACAGAATACTTTCCGAGACTCAAATCCGATCCTAGTATACCTAGGACATGCCAAAAGAAGGATAGGGATAGCTTTACATACCTTATTCGCTCTTTACGCCTTCCCAAATTCAATTCCCGTTTCGTCCAAAATCTACAATTGGTCACAATTACCAAATATCAATTTCAAGTCTTAAGAGTTCAATCTTAATTCATACTTGTCTACAGAAATTTGGGCAGCACCTCCCCTATACATATAGCATCCCCGAGAATTTAACTCGGCCAAAACAATCAACAACAACAATCACTACAAAACACTATATAGCATAACTAGTCTCCTTTCCAACATAGTGTAATAGTTTTTATTCCAACTTCACATTTTCAAATCAATACCAACCTTCTCATATTCATTTACTAATCAAGATCATTACAATACAATTTGGGAATATTTCATATCATTTCTACGAAATATTCACAAAATATACAAAGTATACAAATTTTTCACCAAAACCATAATCCATCCAAAACTTCTAATCTTCAACATACATATTTATAACATGTTTCCATCTTCCAATTTCATCAACCATAATCATAATTTACATCTTAACAACTTCATTTCCATAATATCACAAAATCATTCTAAAGTGACATAATCTTCTACATTCCAATTCAATACCAACTTAAACCATTTAACCTTCATTTACATCATAAGAATCACAACAACAGAACTAACATATTAAACAAAATTAATTCATTTCCATTTCTATCTCCACACCACATGGCCATAATTCCCACTTCCAAATTTAACCAAATTCATTCAACTTTCATTTCCAATATAAGGTCCACCACAACTACAACTAGAATACAACATAAAATTCAACTCATCTTATTTATAAAACATTACATACACATGCACACATGCAAACCCACTTTGTAAACTTCCATATTTCCATAAATTCTACTCATTTCTACATACTACAACATAAACCAACCTTCATAACATAATAAAAATGAATTAATTCTTACCTTTTTCTACAATCTTCTTCACTTGACCAAGTTGTCAACTTGAAGAAACAAGTGCTCTTTCTTCCAAAACAATTACACCAAGTTGTAAAGGACCCTTGAATTAGTGGGAATACCACAAGAAAATAATTTTTGGAGGAAGATTTTAAGGAGCTAAAATTTGGGGGTCATGGCCGTATGCCATGTTTTTCTTTGCTCTTATTCTTTGTTTTGTTCTTGCTTCTAATTTTCTTGAATCTTCTATACATAATGCCCCCTTTATATTAATTATCACATGAAAATTAATTAGAATCCATGGGCTTGGGCCATTGTATGGCCGGCCACCCCTCTTTTGGGCCTAAATTTTCTCCCTCTTTTTTTTGGGCCAACCCGGTTGGTCCCGAGTTGGGCCTAGCCCACTGACCTTTCGATCTTAAAACGTCCATATCTCCTTGTACCGACGTCACCTGGGAACCCACGACCTATGGATGGAAAGCTAATTCAATTATCTACAACTTCCATTTCTTGGTATGTTTCCAAATTCCAAACTTATAATACCGTTTTTGCTCCCCCAAAGTCAGGTCACCCGAAAACGTTTTCTTAAAAATATTCGTTTGGAGGGCTTCCACTTTAATTTGGCCCAAGGGTCCTTCATGAGTTGTGTTTAACTTTACATATGTGATTCATATGACTTTTCAGATGTTCCAAAAAAAATCTCAATGTGTGGGCCCCACCTCAGCTTACAAATAATTCGACGTTAAAAAATGCGGGATATAACACCTGCCATACCCATATGTACATATCAAAAATAGCATACCAAAAGAAAGTGAATTGCAGCTCCGAACCAAGTGGAGCGCACTGACTACCGCTGAGTGGAAGTCCTACTGAGTTGGACCGCCTGTTTGTCTACCTGTACCTGCAAGCATGAATACAGCTCCCCGAGTAATAAGAGAGTCAGTACGGATAATGTACCGAGTATGTAACGCATAAGAACAACATGTACATAAGAATCATGAAAAGTATCTGAAATATGAAAACTAAACTCAATATTTGAAAGTGCCTATGCGGCGGATGATATGCATGCTCTCTTTTAAAATAATCTATCTATATATATATATATATATATATATATATATATATATAGAGTATATTTGCTGATGCTGTGAAACGTACATCCCGATTCATATCTCATATCATCCCGCGTCCGGGGTAATCTCATAATCTGCCCACTGCAGTGGTGTGCACATCTATGTGCCTGCCCGGCCGACTATAGCGCGGCGCGGTGTAAGAAAATAGCTGTACATATATATAAATGCATGAGAGACTCGGAACAGAATACTGTGGAATACTCTAGGCAACATAAGATCTCTGGAAGCCATAAATACAAAACATAGGAGATCAAGGATATGATGGACCCTATACCGTCTAGGAGTAGAGTCTTTGGAACTCGCTCGCTTATACAGCCTTAACATACCTTGAAGCGTATCTAATTGTCCAATGCCTACTTCTCGAACTCGTAAGTCTACAATCAAGATAACATCTGCCGCAATTAGACAATCTATATAACTTACTATCCAATTCAAGTACGAAAGGAACTTAACGAATTTCGGACAACATCTCCTTGTAAAATTAACAATCCCTCAATTTTCCAATTCATCCCAAACATCTACAACAACATCAAAAACAACAAAATCACATGGCAACATAAACAAGTAAGAATCTCTCCAAAAGTCTAATCAAAATCAACCCACAAGGCAACCATACTAACAAACTAGTTTATATCCCCATAACACTGATGACGTCCAAATCCACTCCTCAAAGAGAAAGTGTACACGATCGTATACAATATAATTTATCCAACTATGAGTCGGGGTCGATCCCACAGGGAACAATATACTAGGCGATTTAAACAAGTAAGGAATTATCACTTTCTACGCTAAGCCAAACACTTGATAATATTTTGATTTTTGAGAAAATTATAACTAATGCGAAAATATAAACTAATCTAGAAAGAAAATAAAATGATCAATGGCCACAAGCATGGATACAAGAGAAATTACTCTCAAGTAATGATCCAATGCATTTTACAATTTTACAACTACGAGTGGGTTTATGTTAATAGATAATGATTTCTAAAATCTCATTGAAAGTCTCTCAACCAAATCAATGAATTTCATTCTAAGCTTTCTCAAGCTTTAGAGTGTGATGTTAAACACAATCAATTCAACCTCAAGTTAACTATCCTATCTCTAGCTCAAGTTATTAGATGGATTTAATGACCCAAATCCTTGCTATCTAACTCTTTTCCTAACTTTTACTTTCTTTCTCAAGCAAAGTAAAAGTACTTAGACACAAATAATGTTTGCAACCATTAAGAGACATTTAAGCATGAAGAGTTGATAGAAAAATATTAACCCATTTCATTAGAAATAAAAATTGTTCAATACATAAACAAAACAAGAGATTTAATTCAACAGTTGATAATGGATATTCTCATAAACAAGATGCAAGTGAGAGAATAAAATACAACACACTTAAATATTCAATACATAACGAGGAATTGAAGAAAGGGTTAAGAGTTTTATCATTCAAGAGCTCTAATCTTCTTCTCCAATGGTGTGGTTGATGATGAACCCTAGCTCCAAGCTTGAAATGTGGCCAAAGATGAAAATAATATGCCCCAAGTCTCTATTTTGTAGCTCCTCAACTTTCCCAAGTCAAAATATGACAAAATAAACCCCAAAGTTTCAGTTTTACAAATCTGTCCTGTTTTTGCAAAACTGTCTAGTTTTGACAGTTTTGCAAAACTGTCCAGTTTGGCATCTTTTTGACTTTAATTTCACTTGGTTTCTTCCGATCACTTCTAAATCACATAACCTGTTGTAAACGATATTAAATGCACAATTTTCTCAATCAAACATTGCAAAAATATAAGATTAACGAAGAGATAAGTTGGTAAAATATCAACTTGTCAAACACCATCTCCTTTACCTTAAACCACTAACACTCTTGATAATCAACTCAATAATAAGGATAAGAATGAAATACATACCTTGAAGGAGCTAGGACTTCCAAAATTAAACTTCAATTCCAACTCCTAAGCTCAACAACTTCAATAAAACCCTAGGATCAACTTTCCCTTCACTAGCACGGGCTCACGGAGCTTGGACTTTGCTAAAACTTCAACCACATAGAGGAAAATGTTGAGAGGAAATATCTTAGGGTTTTCTCTGATTGGGGAGGTTAAAAATGAGGAAATAAAACGTGAGGGGCATATATATATAAGTGAAACAAAAAGTTCCAGTAGTGCGGGTTGACGGGAGGGTCAACATCTCGTTGACGTGCTCCATCGATCTCCACCTAAAAGTTCAGGGGCTGCCGCACGTCGACGGCCCGTTAAAGGAGGCTAGTTTTTGCAGATTTTCTTGAGTCGCTCCAACTCGCTTCAATTCGATTCGTTTAACTTCTATTCCTATCGTATTGCAGTTTTTATCAAAAACAATTTATATCTACAAGGCATACTATTAGAACCTGGAGGTCAACCGTATTTTACGAATCCTTAATACCGGGGTGTCTAACACCTTCCTCGGGGGATCACTAGAACCCTTACCCATACTTTGGTATAGATTGGTTTCTTTTAAAATTTAACCGTTTTAAAAGAACCCTTTCAAACTGGTTTTCCTAACTTACCTATAAGTTAGGTGGTGACTCTAAAGCGATGTCTGATACTCTCAAATTACACCTATTAATGGTATAACGCGAACGTTGTCAAATATAGTAACCCAATGAGGTTGGGGTCGAATCCCACAGAGAATATGGCGTGAAAAGTTTACTAAACGAGTATTATACTAATCTTGCGGTCCTGGTGTATTCCAGAAAAGGGTTTTATAGTTAATTTGGTTTGTGGACTAATTTAAAGTGACTGAAAATTTAAAGTTGTAAATATATGGGTAAAAAGGAACCAAGGTTGTGTCCCCGTCAGATAAAGTGTATGATCATGGGTATCGATATTGATATACTTCTAATGGACTGTTTGTATGGATGCACTTAACCTCTATGTGAATCTGAACTATTTCCCAATAAGAAAAAATTATTTCTTTCTATGCTTTTTCCAAAGATAAGAAAGTATGCATGAAGAACGGTTAATTATGCCAAGTAAATTTCTCTTATTCCTAAGTGAATTTATTAAACAAGGTTTAAAGCCCTGAGTTCTTGTTATTTGTTCTTACCTAACCCTAGCTATTTTCCCAAATAAACTAAAGTTTAAGGCGTTAGCTAATGTTTTCAACCACTAACTATATGATGAAAACGAAGAATAAATAAATCCTAACAATCCATTATGCATATATCTTTCACAATCGCCAATCACAACACACCCATCCTTGGGTTCACAACCTTAGTAAATGTGTTTAGCTACTCATGGCAACAAGAAAACAATAAAAAATTGAAGATTGCATAATTGAATTATTGTATTGAACTTACGAATAAAACTTAAAAGTAATGAATGTAATTGTCTGGAAGTCTTCAAAAGCAATAACAACTCAAAAGTAATTACTACAAGTCTAAAACTCCAGATGTCTAAAAAATAAAACCTAACAGGTATTTATATAAGTCAAACTCGGAATAATAAATCCCAGTCCTGTTCCAGCTCGGCTTGCACTTCGAAGGGTCTTCTTTGTACTTCGACGGTTGTCGATATGCTCGACGACCAGATCGATGATCTGTGTACACTTTATCACTCTGCAGGAACTCCACCGTCGAAGCACTTCGACGAACTGTCGATTATGTCGACCGTGCAAGTCGACGATCTGAGTATGCTCTAATGATTTTGTTACATCGCAGGAACTTTTTGACGAGGCGATTTGACGGGCCGTCGAGCATGTTGACGGTCCGTCCTTATGCTTATCAGAACAGATTGCCTATTTTCCTCATTTTTTTCGCTTTCCGAGCAATGTAATTTCAAAATACCTGCACAACACATAAAACACATCAAACTACCACAAACTTGCTCGAAAAAAAGTAAAACTTAGAGTTAAAGAGCATTAGATGTGCCAAAATCCCGGCACATCAACACCCCCAACTTAAAGTCTTTGCTTGTCCTCAAGCAAGTCAACTAACAGACTCAATCTACAAATGTCTCGATATCACAAAGTAAACCTGTCTACAATGGTTGTGGCAATTAACTTCCGACATTTCAAATGTATCACAATGACTCTCCCCCCAATAAAGACAAAACCAAACAAGGACTCGTTGCAACTAATGATGAGGCTTTAATTTATGACATCTAGTTATCACAGAAACCATAGTGCACACGAATCTAGACTCTCGGGAAACCAGTCACTTAACAAATTCTAATGCCCTCACAAAGACCAAAGAATATCTCAACATATATGTACACACAGAACGAGACAGAAGACAAAGGAGAAGAGAAACACTCACACTCACACTCACAAAGAAATTCTCTAGCTAGCATGCAAATACCATAAGCTTGCCCTTATTTTCAGCGCCCTCGACTTTGGACAATTCGACTGTGATCACACTAGGACTTTTTCAAGGTTGTAATGTAGGCTTGGGGACGGGTAGGATAGATATTTGGACAACAATGACTCACCCTCCTTGAACACTACATCTTATTCTTCTCTTTTACCATTTTCGCCTTTTGTTTTCTTCCCTTCTTTCTTTTTGTTGCCTCGGTGTGGTTTTATTGTGATTATACTTCCCTAAATTTTTTCTTCTTTGGTTGCTGATTTTTTTTCTTTTTACACTTACCACACCGCTGTCTTTTAACTAGGCACTTTACTTCAACCCCACTTTAGGCTTATGCCTCATATTCCCTTTAGTCCACCTATCACCCCCAACTTAGGCTTCTATTCTCAATCTTATTATTTTAGTGCTAAGGAGGAACCGGGTGCAAAAAGAGATGGATATTTAGAACGGGTATCGGCTTTTACGGCTAGTCAAACAAACAGGTTTTCAGCCTCAAAATGGCTAACAAGGGATATTAATCTATGGGTAGGCTTATATTTAGGCTAAACAGGGGTTCCTAACACAAACAAAGCCTAAGATCATTTCACAACTTCACTTATCTTCAGAATGCAGGCATGACTGACCAGGCAAGCTCTAGATTACATACACAACTAGAGAATATATCCACAAAACCTCACAACTCATGGCATCAAAACTGTCAACACACTAGTCTCCCCGCTATAATCCCGCACACAAAGTAACCTAATAATCTAAATGTCACACAAAGAAGCATGCATGTCAATTAAACAACCAAGTCCATTTTTTCAAAATTTTCGGAGGGGAGTACTTTTTCTCAAAATCAAAATAAAACAACCCTAAGTTAATCCAACCACTACCACATAAGTTAACAATACTCTACTTTATCTAAACACGACCTAAATATTCCAGGTTCAACAAGAAATACACCCCTCAGGAAAAGAACCATGGCAAAGAAAAGCCGAGAGGGTCCTAAACACATATATGATACATCAAATACTCCCACCCTCAACTTGAAAAAGTCTGAAATGTACCCAATGCATAAAAAATAATACCAGGGAGTAGGAATACCTATGGTGCACTAGGCGCGTTTCTCATCTCGCGACTCATCAGTCTGCGAGGCATCAGGTGGTGTAACCGCACCAACAACAGTCTCTGTCGCAACATCAGTAGCAACATCAGTAGTGGTGCCCGTAGGCACTGACAATATAATAGGAAGGGGTGGTGGCAATGTCTCACCACTGGGAGCATTGCTCGAGGTGGCTCCTCTAGTCCCAAATTGGACGTTTTCCACGAGCGATCTCTGAATGGCCTCTGCCACATGCTGCTCCTCTATACTCGAACTCCTAGGGCGAGTGCTCTCTCGCACTTCCTCCTCATTACGGGCCACTCTCTTCCTCTTTCCCCGACCACCTGTGTCACGCCCCAAAACCTACCCTAGACGTGACCGGCATCCGACGTCATGAACAACATCGGAAGAACCTAAACAACACAATAATAATACTTGAACCCGTCAGGTTCAACATTCGCCTCCAACAGTTTATAAATTAAATGTAACAAATCATGAATTAAATCAGCGGAAGTCTTTATAATTTAAATAATTCACCCAAAACATGATAGTGTGCCCGAAAGAGTTAAACGACAACTCTTCTTCTACCTACATTCGAAAGTATACTAAGGAGCTTCTAAGAATAAAGAGTAAATGTCTAACCCATCGGGACGCAGCCCGGAAACTAAAATAAATAAATGGAATTAAATAAATAGAGTGTCCTACGAATGAATGTGTGGGCTTACCAAATCAGCAGCAACAACAAGTCCTTCCCAAATTCCTGGAGTATCAAGAACCTGCTCTACTCCATTACCTAACATACCATAAAAAACAACAATGGTATGCCTGAGTACTTCGTACTCAGTGAGTACCTCGGGACAATAAGTAATAAGAAAATAGAGTACATAATACATAAAGAAATTAGTCTTGCCAGTCAGGTGAGAGCGATGTAAGAATAGTTATTCAGTTTATGTATCTCAATAACAAGTATCAAAACCCATTTATAAAGCATCTTGTCAAGTTACAACTTCAAATATTCCTTTTTAATCAATTATGATATTCATCAACAATTCCATAAGAGAATAAGAATGTCACACATGCCAATACAGGCCCAAGAATCAAGCATATCGCGCATAGCGCACCATACCAGAACATATAATTCTCGGTGGCTATCCGTCCTCCCGAATAGCTAGGCATAAATCACACCGGACTATGTAGTACGCGGTGGCTATCCTTCCTCCCGAATAGCTAGGCATAAATCACACCCCGGGTAGCGAACCCAGCGGTGGCCACTCTTCCTCCCGAATGGCTAGGCAATGACACACTAGGATCCATAGTGGCTACTCTTCTTCCCGAGTAGCTAGGCCAAACATAATAATAAAGTTCATGGCATAGAAGCCGATTCATAATTTGTCTCAAAGTAGTCACACCATCAAATAGCATTAAGGCTCATTATGCCATTACGAAAATTCATAATTTCATAGATAATCATAAAAATGTTTCCACTTCTTTAAACAAGATTCCTTTGTCTTAGTTTCTTTGTAAAGTCATCCATACCAACAATTAACCATCATCACTGATCATCTCTTATAGAAGAAAACGATTATCATTCCATATACGTATATAGAGGATAATACAATCAAGGTTTAATGTGGGCTTGTCCCCTCACGCACACCAACCACAAGCAAAGACATGAATTAAGGTTTTGCATGAAGAGTTCACCTTTTTATTCAATAGAGAACCTTTGAGAAGAAAACATATATCCATGATAAGGTTTTTTTTAAAATGAGACATACCTTAGTGTGTTAAACAAAGTTTAACAATTCACTTTTCTAGTGAAGAACACCCAAACCCTAGCTTGAATCACTTTAGGAAGAATTATGTTGCAAACCCTAGGTTTTAGTCACAAGAATCATGGGTTTATTGTTAGGATTGATAATCAATGATTAAGATGTTCTTACCTTAGTGTTGGAGCCCTAGAGAGATATTTTCGCCCTTAGGGTTTTTGAGAGTGAAAAGAATGGAAGAAAAACTAAAATTTTGCAACTTATATAATTTCAGCCCGGTAGGCACAAAGGACGGTACAAAGGACGGAGCGTAGATCAGAACGACGGAGCGTCGATCTGCTCCGTCGAATGGTCTTTGTGCTAGGTCAATTCGACGGTACAAACGACGAAGCGTCGAACAGATCGACGGAGCGTCGATATACTCTGTCAAAGTCATGAAATTTCCAGTGAGCAACTTTCTTTTCCTCACAATCGACAGTACAAAGGACGGAGCGTCGAACAGAACGACGGTACAAAGGACGACCGTCAAACCTCCTTTTCGTGAAACTGTAGAGACTTTTAATTTTGACCATCTCCTCTTGGGTCTTTAGCCTAAAGTCATGCACGTAACCAAACATATAAGGTTCCAAAGGACTCATATAATGCTTTCGCATTCTATACGGATTTACGCGATGTTGCAACCTGCTGCGGTAGGCGCAACTAACTGCACCACTGGAAGCTCCTCCTCAATATCCTCCGCAACAGACGGTGGTGCTGCTACTAGGCTCGGATCACGGGCCTTCAATAGTGCAACATCAACCTTAAGTTGCTCAAACTATGCCCTCTAATGCACAGTTAATCTCAACTCAAATCCATCCAGCCAAGCGGACAGTGTCGTCGTCGCAGGATACAATGCCTCCTCTACTCTCGTCCTCACATAATCATCCAGCTGGTATACTATGATCTTTGACTGCTGGTCCACTGTAGCCGCCTGGTTTGCAAATTTCCTAAAGTTGTCCATTGAGAATGCATATGGATCAACTCTAGTAGTACCCTGGGGCTGTGCAGCTGGCTGTGGGACTGAAATCGGAGGCGGTGGAGCCGAAGTCTGTGGCTCAGGAATAATAGTCTGAGTCTCGACAGAATCATCACTAACATCAGCAGCTGGAGTCTCAGAATCTACAGCTTAGACAGTCTCAATAATAGGGGCAGCAGTGGCAGGTAACTCGAGTGTAGAGTCACCCGCGGCCCCGGGATGAATCAGCTCCTGCGGTAGGGGTACCCCTCCAAGTGACACTGGGAACCCATCCTTTTCCCCTTGGCTCTCCTCAACAGCCTCATTCTTGCTCTTGTCTACCGAATAAACCGACGAAGCTATAATCCGGTGGTCGATATCATCTATAAATCGCACATGTGACCTCTGAACAAGCTCTGTAATTAGGTATGGAAGTATTAGGGAAGTGTTGGGTTAGGAAGCCCTCAACTGTATCTCCATACTAGCCAATGTCCCGAAATCAATCGGGTATCTAGACATTAGTGCGGCTACGACAACCTGCCTATCAACCGTAAGAGCATTATCAGCTTGAGTGGGGAGAAGCCGCAACTGCACCACACTCCACCAAAACTTCCCTCTAGAGTCAACCACTTCTTCTTTATCCGATTATTCAAATTAGTACACTCTACTTTCTTGGTCGGGCGACCTAACACTGTAGCTACCCAGTCCCTGATGGACTGCTCCTTACGCCTTCGCAATTTGTCTTCTAACTCAATTGTTTTCCTAGGGGTGGTGTAGTTATTACCGAAATATACTCTGTTGGTAGTCTGAGTAGATATATCAACACTCACCCCTTTGATCTCAACCTCGCTCCGTGGCGGTAGCTCCTTCAACTTCTGGCGCCTCTTTCTGACTTTCGAGATCAATGCCCCATATCCGGCATATATCTCACGAACTAAAACAGGTCAATAGTCCCCAGGCGGCTCCTGTATGAACTCTAACTGATAGTGACGAATAAGCTCCCTGGCTCTGGGTAAGATCTCGAGCCCCTCAAACTGATCCGCCGCTCTTCATTTATTGTTCGTTTCTCATGTTGGGTGTCATCTCCTTTCAATTCAATGCCATACTCGTACAGCTTCCTGGCACCCTCAACAGTGAAACGATCCTTGAGTCTCTTGCTTCTTAGTTCCTGAGCCATAGCTGCCTCAGCATCAGTATCAGTATCAGCCTCATCATCACCCGGTTGTGAGCTCTGACGGGTCTGGGATCTAGAATTTGCCCGAGAGGATTGAGCAGCATCCTCAGTAGACTATGTTTTTGCGGCAGGTGAGGCGTCTCTAGATGTAGCCTCTGATCCCTCCTCCTCGGATCCATCACCGGACCCAGATGTAGATGATTCCTCTTCGTCAGACTGGAAGGAACTGAGAGGTGTAGGAGCTTGTACTGTGACCTGCCCGTTCTACGGGGGAGGAGAAACCCCGGTCTTCTTCACGGACATAACCTCTGGCTCATCATCCGACCTCTCGTCTCTAAGTGTGGGTTGACCACTGGACCTCCTTCGACCCGTTGCTCTTTGAGTTTGCCTCGAGACACCCTATCGGGTGGTTGCAAACTTGGGTGGCCCTATACCTGTTATCAGCAAAAACCACAATCTAGTCAATCCGTACAAGTGAAATCAAAACAGCTAGTTTCTGAAAAAAAAAAATATGCTTCAGTTCTCTGGTTTTCTCAGTCTGCAGACTGTCGATGTGCTTTGACGGGTCGTCGAACCTGTTGACGGACCATCAAATAGCTCGACGGTGCCATTGACATGTTTACGGCCCTGCATCAGTACCCAACAGTTTAGCAGACATCAAAACTTGCTTCGGCTTTGCGTTTTCCACTTCAATCAATCAGAGAACCAATTTTCAACTATTTTGCACATTTGGGGTTTTGGGGCTTCGGGTTACTCAGACTTCACCCTAATATTCACCCTTTTTTTACTTTAGGCAATTATCTGGGTTTCGCTTGGTGGGTATAACGATATCAAACCAAGGTTTTTATTCGAAATAACCTCCGACCCATTGGAGTTACTCAGACTTCGCTCCTTAAGCATCAAATTTCAACAGAGAATTGGATTTTCCTTTTCGAACTATTGGCGGGCATAATGAACCAACAAGTTGATCAAAAATGCCCGCCGACTCAATGGGGGCACGATATCTCATCCCCACGAGTCCACCTAACAGCAATCATACCAAATTCCCTTCCCCCAACCACAATTTCAAAATTTTGCCAATTCAAACATAGATTTCATTCAACAAATACAAAACCTAAGTCATAATCTCTACCCTTAGCATTTAAAAAAGTCACCCATGTATCCTAGCTAACAACACACCCACTTTATTTCAATGCCATCAAATACAGCCTAGGTCCAAAAATCCAATTCTTCAATTAAGTTAGGAACCCTAGGCCTCTCTTTTAGCAATTTTCGCACGACTACTAAGACTAAGACCAAGCAAAGGCTGAAATTCATGCACATACCTAATATAGAAAGAGACCTTGAAGAAAACTTGACCAAAAATAAGAAAAAAACCTCAGCAAAGGACAAAGCAACTAGTGCAGTACTTTGAAAAATCAGTGGGTATTATGGTTTTAGGGTTCAGTGTAATGGAAGCGGATTTTATGGAGGAATTTATGGGAAGTTATGGAGGGAGTTATGGAGGGAAGTTAGAAAGTTGAAGAGGGAGGAATATAAACTCTGTTCGTATATGAATGCCCTGCCCGTTATTTTATTTTAAAAATCCCACTGTTGGCCTGTTATATTATTTTTTCAAAGTTTATGGACAAGTCGTCGATATGTCGACGACTCGTCAAAGCGTAAAGACGACAAGTAAATTAAAGAAAAGGGCTGACCTGTTAATGAGTATTTCGACGGCGTCGTTGAACGTGTCGACGATCCGTCGACATGCTCGTCGATTTACTTACCTCCAGATGAGCAATTTCTAAGTCTCAGAATCTCAGCTCCGCATACCGTCATTGCACATTGACGGTCCGTCGACATGTTGACGGCCCGTCTTTGTGCTCTGGTGTAACTTTGCTGGATTTTTTGAGTTTCAGTTCCTGCGCTCTCGACACCTATAAAAAAATAAAAATATAAAACCTATAAAAACAAAATTACAGAAATTTTAAACTTGGGTTGCCTCCCAAGAAGGGCTAAATTTAACGTCGCAGCACGACGGTGTTATCAGTTTACTCTTGTTCGGGACTCGACGCTTCAGCATTCGTCCCAAGGTGCTTCAACCGATATCGATCCACAATTCTATCTCCATCAATCGTACCATGGTAGTGTTTCACCCTCTGCCCATTCACCTTAAATGTCTGAGTTCCGTCTTCGGACTTCAATTCAATAGCTCCATAGGGTGAGACACTTACCACTTAAAAGGGACCTGACCACAGTGATTTCAATTTGCCCGGAAGCAGCTTCAATCGAGAATTAAATAGAAAGACGGGGTCACCCTTGTAGAATTCCCGCTTCAGGATTTTCTTGTCATGATATTGCTTCATCCTCTCTTTGTATAGCGCTGCACTTTCATATGCCTGATAGCGGAACTCATCTATCTCATTGAGCTGAAACAACTTGAGTTTGGTCGCTTCTTCCCAATTCATGTTCAGCTTCTTCAAGGCCCACATGGCCTTATGTTCAAGTTCAACTGGCAGGTGACATGCCTTTCCGAAAACTAGCTTGAAGGATGAAGTCCCAATCGGAGTCTTAAAGGCAGTCCGGTAAGCCCATAGAGCATCATCGAGCTTGCGAGCCCAATCAGTTTTGTTTACATTCACCGTCTTTGCTAAAATACTCTTTATCTCCCGATTATAGACTTCAACTTGCCCGCTTGTCTGAGGATAATCAGTGAGAACCACCATCACTGATTATTGCTCTTGGGGGGTACCAAAACGAGTAAATATTTTCTTTTTCAAGAATCCCATGACACTCTTTGTTATACCCCGTATTTTTATACGTCAAATTATTCGCAAGCAAATCGACGCAAGTTAAAGATGGGATTATTTTCGGACATGAAATAGGAACTTTTAATTTTCAATTTTTATTAGTACACAAATTACTTAAATTTTATTTAGTGTAGAAATATTTTTGTTGCTAATTTGATTAAGTTCCAAGTGTAGTACAAATTTAAGGAGACGATAGCAACATTGAATTTTAAGTTGGAGGAGAAGAAATTGCGAAATTGGATCAATTAAGAGTAGAAGTTCCTCCGAGAGAATTAAGGTAAGATTTTCTTGTTTTATGATGTAATTGTATTAATAGTATTGTAATGAAATTATTATAATTGGATTGGACGAAATTGGAATTAAGAAAATGCATGAAATGACGGTGGTTGAGAATAATATTTTATGTGTATGTATAAAGAGGCTATGGACTAGAGTTCTACCACATGATAATGATAATGAGTATACGAAGTGTGTTAAAAGTGATTCATGTTTAAATGAATTGAGACAAAGAAATTAATTATGAGTGTGATTGACCAAATGTTGGATTATTGCGGAGAGAATTCAATAAATTAATGGACAGATGAGTGGAAAACATTCTCCACGTGGCACTAGCTAAACTTGAGGATGAAATTAATTTTCTTACAATGGACTAATGAGTCATAACTTTTATTGGGAATGATGACGCATGGAAAGAGCTAACGTGATAAGATTGGATTTTAGTATATTTCTTGCAAATTAATTTTGGGAAAGTCTAAAAGGATTATAATAGACCATTTTGGGGTCCTACACGTACACAAGTAGTATTCATTCTTTGAATATTATTCAAACATAGAAAAAAAAAACTTTGGAGCAGCAACGTGAGCTTCTTACAAGCAGCAACATATTTCACTCCTGGGAAGATTAGCAACATTCCATGTTGTAAAAACAGCAGCGTATTTCCTCATTTCAAGGATAAGAAATTGTAATCTTTCACTAGAGCAACATACGGATTGCGCTCCGCTTCGATCTCGTTATTTTACTTTGTCATGTTATTGAATTCGAGCTTTCTTCAAAGGAAAGTAAAGTGGAAGAAGATCATTTCTTGGCATATAAGGTAAGATTTATTCTCTCCTAGGTATATTTAGATTCATCCCGGTATAGCTAAATTGTTAGATAGGAACTACGAAATTAATTGAGGGGAATCGGGTAAGTTATTATTGTAGTGTGGGCTGATTTAAGGTATATTTTTGAGTTGTTTATGGGATGGATTATAAAGATTTGATATGATTTCATTATTGTTGGTATTGTTGTGATAATCGGAGATTAATTGGAAGTTCGGGTTAGGCGAGTTATATAGGGGAAATGCTGCCCGATTTCCGTTAAGATCTTAACTAATCAGAATACTAATCAAGAAGTATGAACTAAGAAGTGATTCCCATAAGTGATTGGTTGTAAATTTATAAGTTTGGGAAGTCGTAATTTATTAACAATAGTGTTACTCTCAAATTAAATAGGCTAAAGGGCGACGAAGCAAGCTTGGTTACGGTTGATCTACGACAGGTATGTAAAGTTATCCCGATTCTTCTTTTGGCATGTCCTAGGTGTACTAGGGTCGGATTTGAGCCTCGGAAAGTACTCTGTTCATCGAAATCCGCATTTCAAAATATCCCTTTTTCATTCAATGGAATTGAACCCTATAAGTATGCTTCGTCGAAAGAATTGTGTAAACTTCCACAAATTGTCTAGAAAATTATGGAATGTCCCCAGGACCTCCGTAGATGACTCTATAAGCTTAATATATGTAATTTGGGCCCATCGCTTCAATGGACCCGAGGCGGGCCCCACTATTCCCGTTTTGTCATTTATGGTACTATTGTCTTATTTTCAAGTAATATAAAATGAAATGTTTTTAACTACTCCTCTAGCTATTAAATAAAAATTGTTTTAAATATTCCATTAAGTCTTATAAACTGTTTTGGAACTTGGAAACGATCTCAGAAAAATTATGCCTCCGTAACCCATTATGACATCCGAAATACACTCACTATGATTCTGTCCGATTTCATTATTTCGATTTGTCATCCGATAGGTCTTATTGAGTCTCTGAAAATATATTACATGAATTATTTTGATAAGCCCCATAATGTATTTTGAAACATGAAAATGATTACAAAAAGCTTATTTTGACATATGCTATTGGGATATCCGAAATGCATACACTATGATTACTGCTCCGCTTCTGTCATATGGTTTGTCATCTGAATTATGCTACTGAGTCTCCGTAAATGTGCTATATTTTATTTTGCATTAGTTTCTCACTACTCCATTCGTGGATGCCTCAACGTTTCCTTCACTGAGCTCGGGCCAGGATATGTTATCACGCTTATTCCACTGCATTGTTCGCCGCGCCTCGATGTGAGGGGGAAGGTATACATGTACATGGGTTGTGGAGTATGCTGTGCCATGTACACATATTCTGGTATATGATGATATGATACGATATGGCCATCTGATATGTTCGACATGTGCACATTCTGATATGATATGATATGATATGTTACGGAGTTATTCCCTACTCTGGAGTTATGCTGTGTTGTGGCGCCAGTGTCGGGGTGGCGACCACGTTCTGTTCACCGAGTCCCTTGGCGGGGGCCGGATATGATATGGCATATGTTTCTGCATACACTCTTTATGTTCTGGAAATATGCATCTGATAATCTGGATATTATACTCATTTTTCTGTACGTTCTGTTCCGGTCATGATTTTGTTTCGTAATGGGACCAGATATGACATATGTTTTCTGCATGCACTATTTATGCTTTATGATCAGCATTTTGCTATTCTGGATATTCCGTTCTTTTTCTGTACCTTCTGCTTCGGTTATGACTTTGTTTACTACGTTCCGTGCTTTACATACTCAGTACATTTTCCGTACTGACCCCCTTTCTTCGGGGGCTGCATTTTCATGCCGCGCAGGTTCCGACGACAGATTTGTTGATCCGCCTGCTTAGGACTATATTCTGCTATTCCGGGGCGCTCTTTTGTCCGGAGCCTATATTTTGGTACAGTCCTTTGTTATTGTATATATGTACGCTATTCAAGGGTATGACGGGGCCCTGTCCCGTCTTATGATTCTGTTGTGTTCCGTAGAGGTCTGTAGACATACATGTGAGTTCTGTATATGTTTTTGGGTTGGTATGATTTGTGACAGCCTTATCGGATTACTCGTGCTATATCTGTTCATCTACGATATCTAGTAACGCCAATTGACTTTTATATTGGTATATTCTGTTAATATGTTGGTTTGGGTTATTGGGTATGTTTGGGTGTCCAGCACGGGCACTAGTCACGGCCTACGGGGTTGGGTCGTGACATGGCTTCATTATTAGGTAAAGCCACCGCTTCTACCCATTTGGAGACATAATCAACAGCCATCAAGATGTATTTCATGCCACAAGATCTTACAAAGGGACCCATAAAATCAATTCCCCAAACATCGAACATTTCAACCTCTATTACAAAGTTCATAGGCATCTCTTGCCTCCTACCAATATTCCCATGCCTTTGGCACTGATCACAAGAACGCACCATCAAATTGGCATCATGAAAAAGAGTGGGCCAATAATAACCAAATTCGAGAACCTTGGCAGCAGTCCTAGTACCACTATGATGTCCCCCAACCGGAGAGTCGTGGCACGCCTTCAAAATCTCCAATACCTCACTCTCTGGGACACAACGCCGAATAATGTTATTAGCGCAAGTTCTGAATAAGTATGGTTCATCCCAATAGTACTGACGAACATCCCGCAAAAACTTTTTTTTCTGATATGTTTTTATCTCGTCGGGAATACACTAGTCACCAAGTAGTTAGCAAAATCAGCAAACCAAGGTGCCACCTGCATAGACACCGCCAAAACTTGCTCATCTGGAAACGCATCTTCAATGTCAAGTTCTGCTGGCACCCCAGTTTCTTCAAGTCTAGAGAGATGATCTGCGACCTGAATTTCGGACCCCTTTCGATCTTTTACTTCGAAATCAAACTCTTGTAACAAAAGGACCCAACAATAAGTCGTGCCTTATCTTCCTTCTTTGCCATCAAATATCTCAACGCAGCATGGTCGGTGTACACCACAACTTTGGACCCCAGCAAATAGGACCGAAACTTCTCAAAAGCATATACTATTGCAAGGAGTTCTTGCTCGGTCACCGTGTAGTTCATCTGCACCGCATTAAGTGCCCTACTAGCATAGTAGATCGGGTGCATAATTTTATTGTGCCTTTGGCCAAGCACAACACCTATCGCAAAGCCACTCGCATCACACATCAGCTCAAAAGGTAAGGACCAATCCGGAGTAACAATAACAGGAGCAGTAGTGAGACGCTCTTTTAATTCATCAAACGCCTTTCGACACTTGTCATCAAATGCAAACTTAGCCTATTTTTCAAGAAGCTTGCACATCGGGTTAGCAATCTCGGAGAAATCCTTGATGAAGCACCTGTAGAACCCAGCATGTCCTAAGAAACTTCGGACACCTTTTACTGAGATAGGTGGAGGAAGTTTTTGAATTACATCTATCTTCACTTGATCGACCTCAATTCCCTTTTCAGAGATTTTGTGACCGAGGACTATCCTTTCTTTCGCCATAAAATGACACTTCTCCCAGGTTAGCACGAGATTTGTCTCCTCACATCTTTTCAGCTCTTAACCCAGATGGTCAAGACAATCATCAAACGAATCACCAACAACAGAGAAATCATCCATAAATACCTCCAAGAAGTCCTCTACCATGTCAGAAAAGATCGACATCATGTACCTCTGAAAAGTGGCTGGTGCATGGCACAATCCAAAGGGCATTCGGCTAAACTCAAATGTCCCACAAGGACAAGTAAAAGTCGTCTTCTCTTGATCTTCTAAGGCAATGTTGATCTGATTATAGCCCGAGTGTCCATCTAGGAAGCAATAGTACGACCTCCCAGTCAGCCTATCCAGCATCTGATCGATGAAAGGCATGGGAAAATGGTCTTTACATATGGCAGTATTCAAATTCCTATAATCCATGCAAACACGCCACCCAGTAACTGTACGAGTGGGAGTCAGCTCATTCTTTGCATTAGGCACCACAGTGATACCTCCTCTCTTTGGTACACATTGAACAGGACTTACCCATTTGCTGTCTGCAATCAGATATACTACCCCAGCATCTAGCCACTTTATGATCTCCTTTTTCACGACTTCTTACATGTTCTGATTCAATCTCTGCTGATGCTCAACACTCGTCTTGCTATCTTCTTCTAGCTGAATTTTATGCTCACAAATACTAGAAGGAATACCCCGAATGTCTACTATGGTCCAACTAATAGCACGTCTGTACTCGCACAAAATCTCCACTAGACGCTCAATTTGTTCCTCAGTCAATAATGCTGAAATAATTACTGGCAATGTCTTGTTCGGACCAAGGAACTCATACCTCAAATGTGATGGGAGCTGCTTGAGCTCAAGCTTTGGAGGCTCGACAATAGAAGGCTTAGCTGGTGGAGTAGTTTTATTTGCAAGATCAAGAACAAGCTTTCTTAGGTGATAAGTGCAGGAACCTCGACCCTCAAGCGTGTTTATAGTTTCCACGTAGCCCTCTATATCACAAGCATCAAAACTTATCAGAACTGCAGTGAGAGCTTCTCCCATACTTTCTTCTTCCATTTTATGTTCAACAGCATCATCAATCCCATCAAATGAATCAATAACCGAGATACTCTCGTACGCGCTTGACAACTTCATCCCCTTGCTTGCTTGGAAAGTCACTTCTTCATCATTCACTCGGAACTTAATTTCATTCTTCTCAGAGTCCATAAGCGCTCTTCCCGTAACGAGGAACGGTCTTCCCCAGATGATGGGAATATCTCTATCCACCGCGCAATCCAAAATTATGAAATCAGCAAGCAGCATGAACTTATCCACTTGCCCCAACACATCATCTATAACCCCAACTGACTTCTTGATAGATCTGTCTGCCATCTATAATCACATAGAAGTCGGTCTAGGAGTCCCCAATCCAGATTGTTTGAAAATAGCAAGGGGCATCAAGTTAATACTTGCCCCATTATCACACAAAGCACGGGCGAATGTATGAAGCCCAATATTGCACGGAATAGTGAATGCCCCTAGGTCTCCCTTCTTCTGAACTGTGGTGGAAGCATTAATTGAACTCATACGATGAGTTAAATTCATTGTTTCATGTTAAACAGACCTTTTCTTTGTAAGCAGGTCTTTCACAAACTTAGCAAATTTGGGCATCTCTTTGACAACATCTACGAATGGAAAATTCACTGTTAACTGCTTCAACTGATCATAGAACTTCTGACACTTAGTATAACACCTCGTACCTTGGCGTTAAGATATGTCATAGTAAATCCATATGAGTTGGAACAAATTAAGGTTGACGTGAGGTTATAGATGTAAGACCCATAAGATTGACGAATTTCGAAACCATTATACATAGCCTTGATATTGTCTTTTCTTTTAAGTGAAAAATTGTTGAAAAGAAAAAAAGATTTGATAAATATGATTTTATATAGTTATAATTGTCACTACTTTTTGGATATGCTTTAAATTATATACATGATATGAGAGAGTTTATAAATGAGATTTTTTCTTTTTATAAAGATAGAGATTATTTTCTCATATGAAAAGAAAGTTATCTTTTTACCGTTTTTAGAATTAATAGTACAAGAATTTGGACTCATGGTATTATATTTTCTAAATGTTATCATTTTATGTAGTGTCGTTGTATATTTCAAATTATAGTATATTTATGATTTGTTAATATTTTAGTGGAGATATCTATGTACAGAAATTATTAAGTATTAAAGTACTAAATATTGTATATGATCTAACATATATGTTTGGTATGGTTCTAACTTATGCTAATAGCTTCCACCGTCAAAAGATTCCCACTATCATTACATTCCTATTTTTAATTGTGGTTTCTTAAATGCTAAGTCGGTAAAAAGTAATTAGAAAAAAAAAAACAATGGGACATCCGAACCGCCTAAGAGACAAAGGATAAGTATAAGACTTAATAGATGATGTAGTGAAAAAAAAAACGTTTCATAAATACCTATTGCAGGCATTCTTTCACCATCTTACAGGATCAATTTTACCAGATCAGTATATTCATATCCTCATACATAACGTGCTGGGCAATAATTTTTGAATATTGCTCAATCTCTTAGCTCCCAACGCAAGTAACTACGGTAGTTGGTGAACAGAAAGTTCGGCATCGAGCCTTTACCTCCGAAAAGAGATTAGCATTTTTGGGGTCGTAGGGGACTCACGTGACTTCGACAACTTAGAAATATCTGAGACTGAGTTGTATTGTGGGTTTCTTTGAAAGTATTAAGGAGACAAGTAGATCAAGGTATGTAAAGCTGTCCCTTCCTTCTTTTGGCATGTCCTAGATGTAAGTAAGCTATGATATGAGTTTTGGGGTAATTCTACTCACTAGTTCCGAGCATGATTTATGATTCTTATTCGTTTTTTATGTTAGAACTCTCAGGATAGTCGAGCTATTGCCCTCGAGTCTCTTATATGATTGACTAGTATATGATGTATAAAAGTTCCTATTCTTAAAGAATTCCATAATGAGTAGTGTCTTTGACATTCATAAGCTATCTCGTATTAATTTGATACATGTCTATGATCCCTGAGACGTTCCTTGATATAGTTCGTAATGACATTTAGAAAGAACTTAATATGGCTATTATCCTAATACTTGAGAGCTGGTTAGTCTACTTATCTATTGAGTCTCAAAAGACGATTTTCATGTATATGGTTACTTACTACTCTGCTCGTGCTTACCGTTACATCCTTCACTGAGTCCCGGGCCAGGACATGTTTTTGTGTACAGATCCACTGCATTATTCACCGAGTCCCTTACTAGAGGGCCGGGACACGTATATATATATATATATATATGATATGATGACATGATGATATGATGATATGGGGATGACGGCCAGGATGGCACATGATGATCTTATTCACCGAGTCCCTCACTAGAGGGCCGGGACACGTTATATATATACATGATGATGATATGATTTTATTTATCGAGTCCCTCACTAGAGGGCCGGGACACGTTATATATATACATGATGATGATATGATTTAATTTACCGAGTCCCTCACTAGAGGGCCGGGACACGTTATACATATACATATGAATAGGATGATTCTCTAATGGTGACATTAAGTTTCATAACGAGTTAAGTCTGATATTGACACTATGATTTATGATTCAAAGGTAAGCCTTGTGGTTTTCTGGTTATTGTACTGCCATATGAACAAGATGATTTTCTAATGGTGACATTAAGTTTCATAACGAGTTAAGTTTGATATTGACACCATGATTTATGATTCAAAGGTAAGCCTTGTGGTTTTCTGGTTATTGTACTGGTTTTCTGTACTCCTCACTTCAGTATGATCCTGTTTATTGTATTTATGCTTTACATGCTCAGTACATATTCCGTACTGACCCCCTTTCTTCGGGGGGCTGCGTTCATGCCCGCAGGTACAAATGCTCACGTTGGTAACCCGCTCGCTTAGGAGTCCTATCCAGCTATCTTGGAGTGCTCCCTTGTCCTGGATCCTAGCTTTTTGGTACAGATTCTCCTGTTGTATATATGTGTCTATTCAGAGGTACGGCGAGGCCCTGTCCCGTCATATAATACTGTAGTTACTCTTAGAGGTCTGTAGACATATGTGTAGGTTGTGTATGGGTTCTGTTCAGCTGTGTCTATACGATGCTGTGGTATGATGTTCGTCTCTAGTAGCAGCCTTGTCGGCTTGCATACGATATTGATATGTGATGGCAGCCTTGTCAGCTTGCGTATTATTTCATGACATGATTAGTTGTGACTCCTCAGGAGACCGTTGATCTGGAAGTATATATACACGATGATGTTACGAACTTTGGAATTCCTTTATAAGTTTCCGTATTGTCGTAGTTTCAGTTTGATGTTATATCTAACAGGTATGTATACGAGTGTCCAGGTCGTGCACCAGTCGCGGCCTACGGGATTAGGTCGTGACAAAAGTGGTATCAGTGCAGTTCTTCCTCGGAGTGTCTACAGACCGTGTCTAGTAGAGTCTTGTTTATCGGTGTGTTGTGCACCACATCTATAAACAGGAAGCTACAGGACATTTAGAATGTTACCTTTCTTTCATATCTAAGATCGTGCGATAGAGACCAGCCATAGGAAATGAAATTCCTTATACTAACCTTTGATTTCAGCTGAAGAACGACATCGACAGAAGAAAGCAACCGATGATATTGGCAGCTACAAAGTACACAGGTAAGTAATGGTGCGAAAGAGGCATGTTGGATAAGGTAAGAATATTGAAATTTGATTAAAATGTAAAGTTGGAGGATGAAAGAGAAGGTGGATAGGAAAGTATAACAACACAGATCGTTAAAGGATCAGGTACGTCTCGAGGTGCGATATGTGAGGTAAGTTCCGACACCTTTATTCCTTTTACTTGAAACTAGGAGCCCTGTGTGGCTATGATACGATATAATATATACGTATATATGTTGGCCCTGTGAGGCATTATTGGTATTTCCTGCGTGCAGGTTTTGGATTGTAAGAAATATAGAGAAAACTCTGCCGAAATTTTCCTAGAATTTAAAAGAGATAAGATATAGCTTGTAATATGTCCTAGCGGGAAAAGATGTTGTGTAAAAGGTAATGAAAGGACGGGATTAAGTTAGGAGTATCGTTGACAACTACAAGAGATGAGTTAAATGTTGTTGAATTGATAGTAACGGTAATTATAAAATCAACATTGATATGGTAAAGAGAAATGCTAAAGTAAATTAGGGAGACTGATAGTACTAAAACATGACATAAAAGAGAAAGGGTAATTCTAATAGAGTGATATTGAAGTACTGATTAGATGGATAAGCACAAGTAAAATATGACAAGTTTATTAGGAAAATAAAGTAACAGTATGACTGAGACAGGGGTACGAAATACGAAGGTTATAACGAATGAGATCAAGAAGTGGCACTCTATAGAGTTGATTATGATCAGGGTATAATGAGAACGTAGCAAGAACTTTAATACAAAGTAAGTGAAGTGTAGCAAGGAAATGACTAAAGATAAGACATGTTCTACATGAATAAAAAGTGAATGCAAGTGTGAAACCAATAAGCGAGCCATGGGGCAGTAGATAAGAAAGCTTATAAGATCTTGTTGGGGGAAGATCTAGCATAGAGGTTTTGCAATGACGGAAATGATAGCAAGCAAAAGGAAAAAGGAAGTCGACTTGAAAGAGAAATCAGAGAAAAGTGATATGGCACAGTAGTAACAATTGTGATTTGTATAATCGAGATCACGAGTGATATTTTTAGCTGGATGTAAAAGACCAAGACTACGGAAGGATGAATAACGAAATAAAACGATTGTTAGGCAAGGGATCCGCATAATAAGAATGAGAGGGGAAGATCAGAATGAACAAAATAACTTTTGGAAGCGAAGAATGGACTGTATAGAAGTAATTTCTCCTAAAGGATAAGGCGCTATTGAGTTAATAATAGGGTTCCTCGTGCGAGGAATGAAGGATTGATTATAACGGGAGGTAATAAGATAAATTGAGAAGGAATGAATAAAAAGGAATAAGTATGGGTATAGGAAGAAAAGGAAATATGCGAAGTACACGCACTTAAGAAGTAGTCGTATAAAAAAAAGATGCATCTCCTATGAATATCCTATACCAAGATAGAACAAGTAAAGTATATAAAGGAATAAGCTGGAAAGAAAAATGTTTACCGTACGGCGATAAAGCAATAAAGCAAGGCTATCACCAACGACAAATACGACATGATTATGATTTGGTTTTGAAATCAATGTTGAGTGCAACACAAGAGTAGAAAAGTATGAGGCATAAGAGGTATTAGTTGTGCATGAGACTTAGATCCTTCAAAATAAAGATGGCAGGTTTAAGAGAAAATGCAGTTACGGTCACTATAAGTCGACTATGGGAAAGAGAGGAATAAGTTGAGATGGGAAGAAAAGGGAAGCATGACGCTATAAGTGAATTCTGAGTATTGAAGAATGGAATAAGCGACATTACATGGATAATACGGATAGCTAGACATACTACTATTTCAGGCATCCCTATGGAACAGAAGTTGTTAATTTGAGCGGATGTAGACATTGACTCATAACTAATGGTTGAGCTAAGTAAAATACAACCTTGTTTGGGTTGCTATGTTGGTTGTATTACTTGGTTGCAAAACTACAAGATGAGCACGTTAAGACTTCACATATGAATATGATATAGTATAATAAGGGAATTGACGAAAGAGATATATGAGTTCGAGATTAGAAGTGAGGTAACAGAGATAAGTAAGACCCTTAAAGGGGGGAAGCGAGTAAGGAAAATACAAGTGTAGGGATTGAAACGATGAATCCTAAGATGTGACAGATATAGACTCTAAAACAAAAAGTGAGAGTTATGTAGAAATGAGTCTAATAGCTAGTAAATAAATGAAAAAGAATCGAGCGGGTATCTGAGACTGTACTAAAAATCATTCGTGAAGACCTTGGACAACATGACATTGAGAGCAAATAAGTCAAGGAATACTATGAAGGATAGCGATGCTATACTGGAATAGTGGTGAAGGAATTGACAATAGAGTCGTTTGTTAATGATATTGCAATTTATAAGTGACAAATAGGAAGGGACATAAAGGTTTCTATAGAGAATATAAGATGTGATAATCAAGGGATAGATAAAGGAAAGAAAAAAAAATAGGACAACATCTATCCTACGGTGAAAGAGTTTTAAACATTAGACAACAAAGGGAAATTGATCTTCAGCATTATGAGGTGATATGTCAAGTAGAGACGTAAGGATGAAATGGTAAAAGGTATGGACCGAAGGACGAAAGAGGGACGAAAAATTCAAGATAATGCTTCGTAAAGAAAGGCAAACTGTGAAATAGATTTGAAAAATGGGCATGTGACAGAAAAGGGGTATTTACCTCAATGTGTTTATAAGGGTGCTATAGGGAAAACTACCTATATCAGTGTCACTCGAGATGTGATACGAGTACTTACCTCAAAAGAGTGCTCTCGAGAGATTCATTACGGGACATGATTAACATGGGATTTAGAATCCCTTAAGATGATGCATCATGTGTGGTAACCTTTGTTTAGATATAAGTTAAGCGAGAAGAGACATGTCCGAACAGGATTCCAAAGATAAGAAGAAGTTTCTTGATTATTAAGTAATCACGAGAGGGTAAGAGATGACATGTTATCATTATGTCACAAAGAATTCACATGGTTGATTTAATAATGCGGGTATAAAGTTAATGACTATACAAATAAGGTTATGGGAAGAAGTAACGATGAGGACAAAGGCTGTCTAGACTAATTGAGCAAGAGAAAATATCGATGGGTTCAAATATCAAGGAGGATCATATCCGGAGAGTAACTCATTTATATCTCTTGGAAGCATATTCCTAAGGTGTCAAGGGAGTATTGCAACCGAGAGTCATTACTAAGAAGGAAAATCGTGTTCAACTACTCAAAGGGAATATTATATATAATGCATGTCAGAGGATTAAAATGATGACTCCAACAAGAAGGTACGTTGCGGACTATGCAACCTAAATAAAGAGTGGGAGTAGACTTGTAAGAACTAGAAGAACGAACAAGAGGAACCAATATGTGATGGCAAACATACCTAAGGGGAAGACATCTCCTATTCTACGGTATTACTGGAAAAATGACTCCAAAAAAAAACTCGACTTAAGCTTCAAGTGTAAATGGATATAGTAAGTTGCAGTCAATTACGGAAGTAGCTAAATTATGATCACTTTCTTTTAAAATTCAATATTAATTGATGTCAAGTGAAGAATGGTATTAAGTTAAGCAAAGAGAGGCACAACATGATAGACGAATTCTAGTTAGAATTGATTCGTTATAAGATCACCATAACCAGTATACTTATACAGGACTAGTTTAACATTCGAGGACGAATGTTCCTAAGGGGGGAAGGATATAACACCTCGTACCTTGGCGTTAAGATATGTCATAGTAAATCCATATGAGTTGGAACAAATTAAGGTTGACGTGAGGTTATAGATGTAAGACCCATAAGATTGACGAATTTCGAAACCATTATACATAGCCTTGATATTGTCTTTTCTTTTAAGTGAAAAATTGTTGAAAAGAAAAAAAGATTTGAAAAATATGATTTTATATAGTTATAATTGTCACTACTTTTTGGATATGCTTTAAATTATATACATGATATGAGAGAGTTTATAAATGAGATTTTTTCTTTTTATAAAGATAGAGATTATTTTCTCATATGAAAAGAAAGTTATCTTTTTACCGTTTTTAGAATTAATAGTACAAGAATTTGGACTCATGGTATTATATTTTCTAAATGTTATCATTTTATGTAGTGTCCATGTATATTTCAAATTATAGTATATTTATGATTTGTTAATATTTTAGTGGAGATATCTATGTACAGAAATTATTAAGTATTAAAGTACTAAATATTGTATATGATCTAACATATATGTTTGGTATGGTTCTAACTTATGCTAATAGCTTCCACCGTCAAAAGATTCCCACTATCATTACATTCCTATTTTTAATTGTGGTTTCTTAAATGCTAAGTCGGTAAAAAGTAATTAGAAAAAAAAACAATGGGACATCCGAACCGCCTAAGAGACAAAGGATAAGTATAAGACTTAATAGATGATGTAGTGAAAAAAAAACGTTTCATAAATACCTATTGCAGGCATTCTTTCACCATCTTACAGGATCAATTTTACCAGATCAATATATTCATATCCTCATACATAACGTGCTGGGCAATAATTTTCGAATATTGCTCAATCTCTTAGCTCCCAACGCAAGTAACTACGGTAGTTGGTGAACAGAAAGTTCGGCATCGAGCCTTTACCTCCGAAAAGAGATTAGCATTCTTGGGGTCGTAGGGGACTCGCGTGACTTCGGCAACTTAGAAACATCTGAGACTGAGTTGTATTGTGGGTTGCTTTGAAAGTATTAAGGAGACAAGTAGATCAAGGTATGTAAAGCTGTCCCTTCCTTCTTTTGGCGTGTCCTAGATGTAAGTAAGCTATGATATGAGCTTTGGGGTAATTCTACTCACTAGTTCCGAACATGATTTATGATTCTTATTCGTTTTTGATGTTAGAACTCTCAGGATAGTCGAGCTATTGCCCTCGAGTCTCTTATATGATTGACTAGTATATGATGTATAAAAGTTCTTATTCTTAAAGAATTCCATAATGAGTAGTGTCCTTGACTTTCATAAGCTATCTCGTATTAATTTGATACATGTCTATGATCCCTGAGACGTTCCTTGATATAGTTCGTAATGACATTTAGAAAGAACTTAATATGGCTATTATCCTGATACTTGAGAGCTGATTATTCTACTTATCTATTGAGTCTCAAAAGACGATTTGTATGTATATGGTTACTCACTACTCTGCTCGTGCTTACCGTTACATCCTTCACTGAGTCCCGGGCCAGGACATGTTTTCGTGCACAGATCCACTGCATTATTCACCGAGTCTCTCACTAGAGGGCCGGGACACGTTATATATATATATATATATATATATATATATATATATATATATATATATATATATATATATATATATGATATGATAACATGATGATATGGGGATGACGGCCAGGATGGCACATGATGATCTTATTCACCGAGTCCCTCACTAGAGGGCCGGGACACGTTATATATATACATGATGATGATATGATTTTATTTACCGAGTCCCTCACTAGAGGGCCGGGACACGTTATACATATGCATATGAACAAGATGATTCTCTAATGGTGACCTTAAGTTTCATAACGAGTTAAGTCTGATATTGACACTATGATTTATGATTCAAAGGTAAGCCTTGTGGTTTTCTGGTTATTGTACTGGTTTTCTGTACTCCTCACTTCAGTATGATCCTGTTTATTGTATTTATGCTTTACATGCTCAGTACGTATTCCGTACTGACCCCCTTTCTTCGGGGGGCTGCGTTCATGCCCGCAGGTACAGATGCTCACGTTGGTAACCCGCCCGCTTAGGAGTCCTATCCAGCTATCTTGGAGTGCTCCCTTGTCCTGGAGCCTAGATTTTTGGTACAGATTCTCCTGTTGTATATATGTGTCTATTCAGAGGTACGGATGGGCCCTGTCCCGTCATATAATACTGTAGTTACTCTTAGAGGTCTGTAGACATATGTGTGGGTTGTGTATGGTTTCTGTTCAGCTGTGTCTATACGATGTGCTGTGGTATGATGTTCGTCTCTAGTAGCAGCCTTGTCGGCTTGCATACGATATTGATATGTGATGGCAGCCTTGTCGGCTTGCGTATTATTTCATGACATGATTAGTTGTGACTCCTCAGGAGACCGTTGATCTGGAAGTATATATACACGATGATGTTACGAACTTTGGAATTCCTTTATAAGTTTTCGTGTTGTCGTAGTTTCAGTTTGATGTTATATCTAACAGGTATGTATACGGGTGTCCAGGTCGTGCACCAGTCGCGGCCTACGGGATTAGGTCGTGACACTTAGCATCATCATTATTCTTTGCCAACCTCTGAGGAAAGGGAGGCTTTGCTTTGTACATCTGAGTAAAAGGGCGAATAGCCCCTTTTATCGTGTGTTTCCCTGTATCAGCAGCAACTTCTGGAATATGAGCAACTTTTTCTTCACCACGGACTTCCTCATCAATAATAGGCACATCAGAATGCACTTCTTCTTCCTCAATAATCGGCTCTAGATCAACCACCTTCTTGTCAGTACCTTGAAGTATTTTACCACTCCTTGTGCTAATAGTAAAAGTACGTTTCACTCCTCCACCATTCTTCGGGTTTGGAATTATCACTAGGAAGCCCTCCTTTTCTAGCAGGATGCTGTTCTCTGGAAATATCTCGCATCTGCCATTCAAGATTCTGAATAGCTGCTGAATGAGAGACCACCGTCTCTGAAAGCCCAGATAATGTCTTTTCAGTGTTGGTCTGACTTGCTAACACTTTCTCAATCATTGACTCCAACCTCGAACTACCTTGATCATTAGATTGCCCTTTTGGTGGAATGTAAGGGTTGGAACTTCTGTTCCCAAAATTACCGTTAATGTTGTTGTATCTCCCTTGGTTCGGTCCACCATAGTTGTTATTATAGTTCCCTTGGTTGTTGTTGTAGTTTCCTTGATTATATGACCCCTGCCCTTGTTGGGGTCTCCAGTATCTCTAAATCGGCCCAGGAATGTCTCCCTTCGCTATGTAATCTGCATGCTGAACATTCTCAACTTGTGGAGGGGAGCCCTCTTGATACGGACCCTCTGGGACTTGGTACTTTCCAGGCGGCATGCCTGAGATATCTTCACATACGTTCACTTTCTTCTCTTCTCTCTCATCAAGCCTCTTTGTCAGTAAAGAGAGACTAGTGGCCAATTGTGCCAATGTCTGCTGCGTTTTCTGGCTATCTTTCCCAATGTTTTGAATCAACGGTGTTCCAAGTGATAGCCTATCAAAATTACTTGAATGCCATGCTTGGCTGTGGGTAGTCAATCGGTTAAGTATATCAGTAATAGTAACATAGGATTTATTCATGAAACACCTGCTAGCAACATTATTGGCTATTGCTTGGGTCATAGGATCCAAACCTCTGTAACACTTCTCCTTCAAAATCTGTTCTGGAAAACCATGGTTTGGACTCCTATCCAAATATTCCTTGTACCTCTCCCAAGCTTCAAAATGTTGTTCCCTATTATGTTGTTTGAATTCGTAAATCTGATCACGAATTTCAGCCCTTTTACTCGGGGGATACCACTTCCTGAGAAAAACTCTGACCATCTCTTCCCATGTAGCAATAGAGTTTTGGGGTAGCTTTGTGAACCATTTTTTTGCTTCTCCGGCTAACGAATATTTGAAGAGTTTTAGCCGGACTGCTTCTTGAGTCACACCCCGTTGGATGTGCTGAGAGCACACATCCAGAAAGTTTGTTATATGTTGGTGAGGGTCATCATCGACTGCATTTCGAAAGTATCCCTCTTGTTTGAGCATATGATAGAGGGAATTATCAAACTTGATAGTAGTAGCAGTCACCCTCGGATGAATGATTGCAGATGCAAATTCTTCATCTGCTTCCGGTTCATCAGCAAAAACATTCTCAATTGGAAATTCGTTGTTGGCCATGATCACCTGGTTTACAAGGTAGCAAACAAGGTGTGTTGGAATATGACAAAGACTTTAAGAAGAGTAAACACTTTTTAGTAATTTCAAAACCGTATTCCCGGCCGGCAACGACACCAAAATTTGATATGCTCAAATTACACCTATTAATGGTATAACGCGGACGTTGTCAAATATAGTAACCCAACGACGTTGGGGTCGAATCCCACAGAGAATATGGCGTGAAAAGTTTACTAAACGAGTATTATACTAATCTTGCGGTCTTGGTGTATTCCAGAAAAGGGTTTTATAGTTGATTTGGTTTGTGGACTAATTTAAAGTTGTAAATATATGGGTAAAAAGGAACCAAGGTTGTGTCCCCGTCAGATAAAATGTATGATCATGGGTATCGATATTGATATACTTCTAATGGACTGTTTGTATGGATGCACTTAACCTCTATGTGAATCTGAACTATTTCCCAATAAGAAAAGATTATTTCTTTCTATGCTTTTTCCAAAGATAAGAGAGTATGCATGAAGAACGGTTAATTATGCCAAGTAAATTCCTCTTATGCCTAAGTGAATTTATTAAACAAGGTTTAAAGCCCTGAGTTCTTGTTATTTGTTCTTACCTAACCCTAGCTATTTTTCCAAATAAACTAAAGTTTAAGGCGTTAGCTAATGTTTTCAACCACTAACTATATGATATGAAAATGAAGAACAAATAAACCCTAACAATCCATTATGCGTATATCTTTCACAATTCCCAATCACAACACACCCATCCTTGGGTTCACAACCTTAGTAAAGGTGTTTAGCTACTCATGGCAACAAGAAAACAATAAAAGATTGAAGATTGCATAATTGAATTATTGTATTGAACTTACGAATAAAACTTGAAAGTAATGAATGTAATTGTCTGGAAGTCTTCAAAAGCAATAACAACTTAAAAGTAATTACTACAAGTCTAAAACTCCAGATATCTGAAAAATAAAACCTAAACAGGTATTTATACAAGTCAAACTCGGAATAATAAATCCCAATCCTGTTCCAGCTCGGCTTGCACTTCGACGGGTCGTCTTTGTACTTCGACGGTCATCGATATGCTCGACGACCAGATCGACGATCTGAGTACACTTTGTCACTCTGCAGGAACTCCACCGTCGAAGCACTTCAACGGTGCAAGTCGACGATCTGAGTATGCTCTGATGATTTTGTTACTTCGCAGGAACTTTTTGACGAGGCTATTTGACGGGCCGTCGAGCATGTTGACGGTCCATCCTTATGCTTATCAGAACAGATTGTCTATTTTCCTCATTTTTTTTGCTTTCCGAGCATTCTAACTTCAAAATACCTGCACAACACATAAAACACATCAAACTACCACAAACTTGCTCGAAAACAAGTAAAACTTAGAGTTAAAGAGCATTAGATGTGCCAAAATCCCGGCACATCAATGTCCATTTAGAGCAATATCCATGTAGAAGTATATTTTTTCCTTTTTCCCGGTACAATTGATAACCATACATTCCCGTAACATTTTTCTTTTTAAATGAGGAAAGTGAAAATTTCCGAATTGGAAAAAAATAGAACCCTACACGCTTATTTTAACTAACTATATAAGTATACTCCTTTGATAATAGCTCAACACGGTGCCATTTGCAAAAAAAAAAATAGAAAAGATGTTCATCAAATTGCTACAATTGAAGTAGAAATTGGACTTACTCATGAAAGCAATAAGGCTAATCAATTGGATTCTTCTTCTTCTCTTTGTTGTCATCTCTGCTGCCTTTGTTTTGTTCATGTGTGGTATGCTTTAATTTCAATTGTGTTTTTTTGCTTTCGTTTATGATCGATCGTCTTCTCTGTTTCTGGCTGGTAGTTACTTTCTTTTGTTTGTTAATTTGCTGTACGTGTTTCAATGGTCAATACATAGGGTTTCCTTTTTGCTAATTTTGTTTTCTTGCTTGTTGAAATGAAAATGATTCTTTTTTCTTCTTGCTGCTTTCATTATGATGATGAATTGATGATATTTTTTGTACGTGTTTCTGGTTCTTAATTATTTTTCTTTTCTTTTCTTGAGTTTTTTAATTTCCTCTATTTGTGTTTGACTAGTGTCTCAAAAGAGGGTTGTGATTTCTTGCATCAATACCTTCTTCTCTTCTTGAACTAGATTTAATCTATCCCTTTCTCTTTTGGGTGTTTTTAAGCACTTTTTCTGAAGGCTATAAACTTAAAAAAACAGGCATGTTTTTGCCTGTTAGGTTCATGTTTAGGTCATATTATATGATGTATATAGTACTTGTTTAGAGGGATTAGGATGTTGATTAGTAATTATTTGCTAGACTGTTTAGTTGACTATTAATACTTAGATATGCAGTGTTAGGTTCATATTTAGTATTATGTAATGTGTATACTTTTTTAGTACTTGTTTAGTAAAGATTATGATGTGGGTGATTAGCATGATGTTTGTTTTCACTTTAAGAGTCATGACTTGTGGTAGTTGCAATCTAAATGTGTGACTATGGTTGGGTCATTTACATGTTTTAAGAACACATTAGTAGTAACAACAAAGTTTTAGTTTCCTTGTGAACTTAGACATATGTTTGTAGCATGTTTACATACTCTGTATGACCAAATGAGTAGTGTTAGACAGGTTTTCTTTAAATCTCTATTTGTCTGTTTATAAACCTATGTGAATGAGTTTGAGATAGTAAAAATCTGATGGATAAGAGGAAGCGTTGTGTGTTCTGTGTGGTTTGTACTTTGTTGATCAGTTGTAGATTCAAAATGCTGAAACATTCTTGTCTTTTTGAGTTCTTTGAACTGGTTCATCCTCCTAATAGGTGTTTGGTTTGTTTGTTAGTTGTGGTATGCTAGTTGTGGTTAGTAAAAATGGATTATTTTTACAAAATAATTCATTTTTACATCAGAAAACAGTTGAGCAAAGTATCAACCAAAGCAAAGGTCAAAAACCAAGTACTAACCTTTGAATCCACATAAAACACATCTGTTTGACAGCGCAGAACAGAGAACGATAAAATTACAGGAGAACTATATGAGGTCTCAACTCCAACCCCCAAATTGTGCAAACATCTGTAAGAACAAGGAATGTCATTCTCTATCTCTGTAATTCAGCTTGTATTGAGGGGACCAAAATTGATAAATTATTTAGATGCACATTGTTGTCCTCGTGTGAATAGTCTGCAGCAGAATAATGTCATAGATCGTCTACCTCCATCAATGATCAAGAAGTGATACTAGTATAATCTATTACTCTCTGAATATTAATGTCCCCTATAACTGAATGATACCTTTTGTGATAGCTATCTTGGCTAGATTACTGATTAGAGACTTTACATGTGTCTTTCCCCTTTTTTTCTTTTCTGTTGATTGTTGGTAATTTGAATATTTACTCTGTATTGTTGTTGAAATGATTAAACAGTGAGATTGATGGGAAGTGGAAGAATAACCCCAATGCATAATAATGGACTGAATCCAACTGATCTACTTGAACTTCCCGGATATGACACCTGTCGAGAATCTTATTATTTTTTCATGCCAATTCTCACAGCCGATGCCGATAACATCACATCCCACCCAACATTGGAACAACAGAAGATTGATGCTCTCATCCCCTCGCCATCTCTCGAAAGTCCTCAGACAAATCCATAGAGTGTCAAAACTCCAGTGCGTAATAATGGTATACTAATCGATCTGAATCAAACTTTGAAGTTCAATTTGTGTCTTTAGCATCAACTGCAATAACAATTATTTATTCTTCTCAGTTCTTTCTTGTTGAAGTATATATAAATATATAATACTAGTATAAAACAGTGAAATTGTTGGGAAGTGCAACTGTTATGGTGACTGACTTTTGCCGTTGAAATTATTAAACAGTGAAATTGTTGGGAAGTGCAACTAGAAGAATGACTGCTTTCAGAAACAATCCATGGACTAAAAATGACACCGACTATTTTGATCTTTCATCATCACCAGAGACAACAACGAATGCCAAAGCTCCTATCGATCTGAATCAAACACTTGTTCACTTTGTCTCTTTATCATCAACATACATAGAAGTAGGCTATCGCACTTGTCCAGGCGATCGAATGCCGGAACCAGAGTGGAAATTCAGGAAGTGTAGATACAATCTTGTTGTTCCATTCTGCTCACCATCTGTGGAAAGTCCTTAGACTGAAGATGAAGATTCATCCAATAAGGATGAATATGCAGTTGATGAAGATGAATATGCAGCTGATGAAGATGAAGATTCAGCCGATGATGAGCTTAAGTAGGTTTAGTAGATAATATATTCTTCCTTTAGTATTTTTCTCTAATGATTTTGTTTACTATTGTATGAGTTTTTGGTTTGAGAGAAATTACATTTGTCAGCTGGTAAGGAAAATGTCCAACTTCCCAGTTAATGGCTCTAAATTGGCGGTCAACCTTATAAAATTCTTTTAGTACCGTGTGTGAAAAAAACTGGTACCAATCTATTCAACCATTTTCTCATTTATGAAAATTTTAAATTGAAAAAAAAATATACAACATAAATATGCAAACTCCAGAAATATCAGCAGGAAAACATGGAGTTAGCTTGAATAAGACTATATATATGAACTCATGAGAACTTATCTAAACATCAGAAGTTCACTTTTGATTTGCCTTTATGTAAATATTTTACAGAATTTCAGTAAAGTAAGGAATAGATACTATCTGATATACTAATTAGGAAAAGATTACTCTTTGTAAGATATTCCTATTGTTGCATGGAAAATCATTATGAAAATACATGAAAAGTTTCCTCACTACTCCAAAGTAACTTTGATTGGGCTCCTAACGACGTGTTTGGATGACGTCCATCTCATGTATCCTTGAACAGAAGTGCCATTGATGGTTGAAGTAGTTGATCGGCTAAATGTTACTTGATATGATTTCTTCTGGTTCAACTCGAGAAATTCAAGAAAGGAGGGTCAACTTTCACATCAACTCCTTGGGGTGGCACAATCTCCACGAAATAGGACGAGACAACTTCACCAACATTAGTCACAGTCCTCGTATATGTTTGAGCTTCTATTCCAAGTCCAATTGAAAAAGAAGGATAATTCAGTTCTGCTTCAGGAATTTTCGATGAGCAGTTCACTTTTCTCAAGACGAACATACTAACTGCTCTTTCTAGGTAGTTTAAACCACATAAATAAGGAACATAATCCTCGGGTTGAATGTCATAGATTAAGCCTGGATCACTTGCTCTTAGCGGATTGACATGGCCTGCACCGGTGGCGAACAAGTCATCCTCAATTGGATCAGCAATCATCATGATTGTTGATTTGATAGCAGCTGGAGACCAGTCAGGGTGTGCACTCTTTACTAATGTTGCAATTCCAGATACGTGAGGACAAGATATTGAGGTTCCAGATGAAAGGGTAAAAGTAGGCTTGGTATTTGTATTGTTAGTTGGCCATGCAGCAAGAATATTAATACCTGGACCAATAACATCTAGTTTCAAGATACCAGGACTTGCCAAGTTTGGGCCTCTGCTTGAAAAGCTAGCAACTGCGGGAGCATGATTGTCTTCAAATATGGTTCCCTTAAATAAAAATGTAGCCAGGGGCTTTGATGTTGAATCAATGTAGGATTTGATCTTTAGTCCATCTGCATAGCTGACATGTGTTGCTGGAAGAACATGTGGATCGGCTGAGATAGTGAACCCTTGTGATTCATCAGCATTCATGAATATCATTCCAGCGCCACCGGCATCCTTCACAAAACGTCCCTTATCAATTCGACTAGTATCACCAACAGATTCACATAACACAATTTTTCCTTTGACATTAATATTCTTCAGTGACTCCGCGCTGCAAAATACATTACTAACATTTGTTGCAGGAAAAATCAAGCGTAACAATCTCTCAGAGAAGTCTTTGGGCTGGAATTTTGATTTGCCATCAATTTCTTTTCCATCTCCAAGGCGTATTGTCGCTCTTAGTTTTCTGTCAGTGGTGGTTGCACCAACGGTGAGAAGCTGTGGAGCTCTATTTTCCACAGAGCCTGGTAATGGACCTTCATTGCCAGCTGCGCAGCTCACGAGAATCCCCTTTTGCATAGCGGCAAATCCACCTAGTGCAACAACGTCTGACCAAATTTTTTTATAATTATTACCTAAGGAAATAGATATTACATCGACCCCATCTTCAATTGCAGCATCAATCGTAGTCAATATATCGCTATTAGAACAACCAATCTTGGAGCCGACTTTATACATGGCAACGTGTGCAAGCGGTGCCATACCAGATGCTGTGCCATTAGCCATGCCTAAAACTTTGGCCCCATTCATGAAATTTCCAGTATCCGTGCTTGAAGTAAGCGTACCATGACTATTTTCATATAGTGGCATTCTATTACCAAGTTCATGAAAATATCTTGCTCCAATGAGTTTGTTATTACAGGCTGGAAAGTTGAATTCACACTTGCCCTTCCACCTAGCGGGTGGAGGGGGCACTACTTCTTCGTGGAAGGATGGATGATTGGGCGTAATTCCGTTGTCTAAAACTCCAATTATCATACCTTTCCCACAATATGATTTTTCCCACAAGCCTGAGCTTTGCTCTAGCCCCAAGAAATATATACTATGAGTGGTTTGTGCATGAAAAATTTGTTGTGGCTGATATGATCCCTTCCTTGTCTTGCCAAGTTGCCACTTCTTCTGGAGTTAGCCTAGCGGCAAAGCCATTCAGGACATTGAGATGGGAGTAAACGATACGTGAGGAGGGAGATTCATCGAGCAAAAACGAACGGTGCCAATTATGCAAATCTTCAATTTGAGCTTCATCAGGTGACTCTAGATGTACAACGTAAATCTCTTTGTTGTTTTCATGGCTTGCAAATATGACTAAGGATTGAACAAAAAGTATGAAAACGACACTTAGATAAACTTGTGCTGGAGTCATGTTTATGTGAGTATGCTAATAATGCTCAGTGTTATGAAGTATGAAGCGAGAAGGAAAATAATATAGTCACAAACTCAATGATTTTTCATTACAAGAAAATAAGTAGAAGAACATAAATTTATAATAGTGCAAAACCTATTTTAACTAGAAATTGGAAAGTTTATTCCTATATGAATACCATTACAAATCCTAACTAGACTTGAATTAAATAGACTAGCAAATATCAATTTCTAAACAGTTTTGGTTTCTTACTATTTTGAATTAAATTTTAAAATTGTATGTATGTATGTATTGGCATTTGACGTTAAACCACCAATATAGTTAAATGGTTGGCACTAAGAAAGAAATGTATTATAAAAGTTATTCTAAAACATTTTAAATAAAGAAAAGTAAAACCATTAAGTTAATGCACATACCAGGTCATATCGTCTTCTTGAGTTAGCTTTTGAACCATTAGTGTGTGGCATTTTTTGCTTCTTCTGAATTTTCTAATTTCTTCTACAAAACTCTTATCAACAGAAACAGTTAAGACTTAAATTTTTCATCTTTATCTAATTATGATGAAAAAAACTTATTAGCATAATTTTGAATATGAGGGTGATGACTGATTTTAAGTTCTTTTGGTTGGCGACTAATTTTGAGTCAAATTATTTTGGGTAAGCTGGTGTGCTTATCGTTTCCATTTGACTAATATGTCTTTTCAAATAGTTTGATATTATAGGTAGGATTTTGAATGCAAATAGTATAACTTGAATTTTATGTCATTTGTTTGAGGAGTCAGTCCTTTATGAATTTTTAATGTTAAGATGATTTTCTTTTTTAAAAATAAAATGTTAACAGGAATATTAGTCATGTGATTACAAACACTATCTTAGATGATGTTGTCAAAAATTTCATTTACTAATATAAAGATATAAGTAGTATATTTCAAAGTCCGGAAATATTAGGCAAAATTCTACCATACATTTAAGAAGTGAAATGAAAAATTGAATGCATAAGAAAAGAGATATATTGAATTCTTGATGTCACCTGCAGAGAACAATGAAACATTTGGCATGTATTTGAAACACTCTACTTTATGTTTGGCATGTATGGTCCTCAACTTGTAGAATCTTATTTGCGATGAAATTTCCTGTTGTTATTTTTTTTTTTTAAAAAAGGTCAATAATATATGACTACAACAAAATAGTAAAAAATCACTATTTTTTGTAACTTTTTTTTAGAATATTTCTATGGTTAAAAGATTACTGCCGGAAAAGTAAAAGTTAACTGTAACTGTAAAGTGAAAAACTCGAAAATAAGTCTATCATTTGGGCCAACCCGGCCCCCTAAACTCTACCGGAGAATTAAAAATTAAGTATAATTTGAGAATTTATAGTAAAAACTTCGAGAGAATATTCACTGCATTCCTAACTTAGAGATTCTCAATTGAGTAATTGTATGATTTTTATCAATCACTGATGAAAGAAGCATTGCTCTTTTGTATACTTTCCAATATGTGTTTCACTCAGTCCTTTCAGAGCGTTTATGGGTGAAACGGATCCATTCAAAGGATTTTTTCATGAGCAAAGTTGTAAATAGTTAAATTGTAGAAAAAACATATATATATATATATATATATATATATATATATATATATATATATGTTTCCCTATGTAGATGATGGATATAAATTATTCATGATATTTTGTATATAAAAATAAGTTTTTAAATAAAACATAATAACTATATCCTATTCTCGCATATTTTCTGACAAATTCTACAGGAAGAAGAGTACTGCAGAAGAATAGAGAAGAAATAAATTGTCAAAGAAGTAAGCAAAGAATTCAATAGGTGCAACCACTAATTCGTAAGTCATAACCGTGGAGTTTTACATGTGGGAATTACAAAAGACAACATTGGGAGAAGTTGCATAATCTCACACCTGTCAAGTGTTGAAATCCACGGGTGTTACCGACACTTTCATACTCACACCCGTCAACTATGGGCATCAAGAAAGAAGTTGCATAATCCCACACCCATCGAACTAAGAAGTGCATCTCTTAGGGGTTAAACTGAAATACTATGACTAGGAAATGCGTCTCCTAGGAGTGTCAATATTCATAATTGAAAAGTTTATCAATTTTATTACTTGCAAACCTATGTTGTGACATTGCCTTATGCATCGGAAAAATGAGACATTGTACCTTTGAATATTCAAACTATGAACCTTTGATTTGAAGATAACATTCATCCCTGTTTCAAAACAAAGAAAATTTGTGAGTTTTAAAAACATGATGGTTGGCTTGTGGCCTTGGCTTTGAGGACGATTGCTTCTGTCTTTTCCCCGTTCGACACTGATTCCAACTTTTCTCGATAACCTTTATCATTAGAGACATCTCAAAACCTCAAACTTCACATTTTATGTAATATACTCACATTTCAACAATCACCAAACCTTTGTATTTAACCATGAATTAAAAAAAATTCAATGGTCAACAAACTTATTGTGCATATCACTTCTTCTTGAATCTTGTCGCTTTGATGAACTGGCTAACTTTGCTTTATGCAATTGGAGAAGTTGGTAGAAGATTTTGAAGTCCCTTTTTGCTTGTTTTGACATAGACTGACTCAAGAAATAAAGAAAGAGGAAAAAAAAATTATGTAGCAATGAAAAGAAATAGTATTCAATAAGAGACGTCCCTTTTGGGGAAAGACTAAGAAATGACACTTATCTGAATATGGTAGCTGGCTCCAATGATCATGAGATGCATTTTGAATTAAGCGGCTTGACCTCTTCAACCAATCTAACCTTCAACTCGTGTCATACACTTAGACTTCCAAATTCCAAAAACTGCATCGATATCATCGAACCTCTTTCGGCTAGTGGTGCCACGAAAAGTTTTCACCAACAAGCCTCTGTCATTTGGTTATTTCTCTCACTCACCTTCGCCTTATAGTGCCCATGAGGGTTTTCACTGACAAGACTCTCTCATTTTTCACTTTTGATTTTTCATTCCTTGTACAAGTAACATGACATTGTTTCCTTGTATAATAATCACCACTCAAAGCATGTTTGACTTGTCATTCTCAAACATTGATCTAAAGGTCTTTCTTTTGGTTGGAACGGGCTTTTGGACAGGGTTAGAAAAAAAATGACTGCATGAAGGCTCAAAGAAAACACTAAAATAGAAGGGTTGGGACTTACAACTTTTGGAATCGACTCAAAAAATTAAAAACAACTTCAGCCCCAGTTTCTTTGAAACAGGGAATTTTGAATTTTTCTTTGGTTAGACAGAACCCTGCAGTAGGGTTGCCTACGTATCCTGCCGAAACAAGAATCAGGTCAAATGTAGTTCAAGAAACTCATTTCTTGTGTGTTTCTCTTCATTTTTTTTTCTTTTTTTTTTCTTTTGCTTGTTCTTTCTTTTCTTTTTAATTTTTTTTTCTTTCAACTCTTTTCTCTTCATTTTGACTTTCTCCTTACCTTTTCAGTTTTTCTCTTCCGACTTTTTTTTTGTATTGTATTTTGATTCCAAAAGAGGGGTATGAAAGAAAATAAAACTAAGGCTCAAAAGGGGTAGCAAAGGGTGACACAATGTTTAGATAACAAAATGAAATGCCTTCGTCATACCAATCCTTTAAAAAGTCAAGTACAAAGCATGTAATTCGAGAATGAGAAGTGAGAATTGAACCGTATGTCTTTACAATAGATGACTCACGTTAATCGGAGTGACTTGGTTTTTGACTTCTCTTGATATTGGCCCACTTCAAATCACTTGGGATGAAAATTTTGTTATACACTGGTACCATTCTCATGATTCTCCAAAGTGATCACCTTAGTTTCATCCAAGCCAAACTTCAGCTTACTCTCAAAATATTTCAGCACTCTACTATTTCCTCACATGTTTTTCTTCACCATTTCCAATCTTTTGTGTGCATTTACTGGCCTTCAAGATCTGGCTAAAAATCCGCATGCATGTCATGTCACTAGAATCAACCTGAAAAGAACTGTACAAAAGAAAAAACTAAAGAAGATATACTAGGAAATGACAAAACAAAAACTCTTTTTTATCATTATTAAACGAAATGATAGAAGGGTTTTGACATTAAAACAAGCAAATAAAATTTGGATTACAACCCTAGAATAACCCAAATAACAGAAAGAACATCAAAACAAACTACCAAGACTCCTTCCTAGAGAGGGGGGGGGGGGGGGGGGGGGGGGGGGGGGAGGGGGGGGGAAGCAACTTCCCAATTGCAAAGCTGTCATCTTAACCACCAAGTTTCACATAAGCATTACTTAAACCATTATCAGTTTCAATCAAAGTATTCTCAGCAAACAAGTTCTGGGTCCCTTTAACCAATTCATCCTTATCAACTTTTGAAACTGAGACTAATAGCCTGAGGAGTTTCCCAGATGCCTCCCTTCTCTGTTGTCTATCTTTTTTGTATTCCGGACTAGGTCGAAAGTTGGAGCTGGTACGAGGTTGGTATGCTTGTGAGGGCGGGCAAGAACCCTGTGGAGTTGGTGTGCCCCATTGTTGGTAAGGATGTGGTTGAGCATATGGTTGTGCACCACATGAAAAGTATTGGAAAGATGGCATGGAATATTGAGGGTGTTGTGGAGGGAAATAATGTTGAGGTTGGGTGTATGGAGTTTGGGGATAGACTTGAGGTTGTGGCTGGCTATATGAGTGAGGCGGACCCCTCGCACCTCGTCTCGATTCTAGTATAATCATGGTTACATCATCATTATCCTTCATGTCGCTCAGGCTTCCTGAACCATTTTGAGTTACTTCAGCATTTACTTTCATGTTAGCAAAACTCATGATACGTCCTGTTTTGATTTCATCTTCTATCATTTCCCCTATATTAATGGTCTCAGTGAACGGTTTGCCCAGTGCTAGGAGCACGTGTTGATAGTATTCTTCAGTTTGGGCTTGGAGAAAAGTATCTACCACCTCACCTTCTGCCATTGGAGGCTTTACTTTAGCAGTCTGCTCTCTCCACCTAATGGCAAATTCCCTGAAACTTTCAGTAGATTTCTTCTGCACCTTGGTCATGGACATTTTATCTGGAGGAATGTATCTATTATACTGAAATTGTCGCACAAACTCTTGAGCCATGTCATCCCAAGTATGCCACTTAATGACGTCCTGATCGGTGAACCAATCCGAGGTTATTCCTGTTAAGCTCTCACTAAAGCAGGCCATAAGAATTTCATCCTTACCTCCAGCTCCTCTCAACTGATTGTAATACCTCTTCAAATGGGCCACAGGATCACCATGCCCATCATACTTGTCAAACTTTGGAGTCGTAATACCCGGGGGCAAGTGAATATTAGGAAACATGCACAAGTCTTTGTATGAAACACTCTTATGACCTTCCTGACCTTGTAAGTTTCTTATGGATTGCTCCAAGCTTTTCATTTTTCTAGTCATTTCCTCATCATCCGCAATCTTAACGAGTTTTTCTGCATTCACGGGAGGCTCAAGGAAGGGTTATAACAATATGGATTAGAGACATCGAAAGTTGGTTCTGGAGTACAGAGCTGAGCATTAGGGGTTTTAAACATAGGCCCACTGTTAGATGGATCAATAAGCACAATAAGCGAAGCTCGGGTTAAGGTCGACACAGTAGGGAAAATATCTGGGAAGTCAGGAAGTGGTGGAGGTGGTGCCTGACCAGTCATCCAAGCCTGATACATGTTTGCCATGTGTTGTTTTAACATTCTCACTTCTTCGGCTAACCCCAAGTTTTGGTCAATCAACTGTGTTTGAGCGCTCGCGTCAACCAACCTAGTGTCCTCGTTGGTTGTCATTCTCTTTTTGGTTTTCGACCTTGTGTTGTAAGGATGAGTCGCTAGTTTTAATACCACAAACCAACCACCTTCTAAAATCAAATATCATGAGACAAATGAGTTAGGAAATTTTATGGGTTCAATGTCAAGTTACGTGCAATGCACATAGCCACAATTATCAGTTCAAGAACGATTCGAAGGGTGACAATGTCATTTTGGCACCATCCAAGTTCCTGCTCGATTTGGCCGTCCTCTCTCTTTCATTTTTCATTTCCATGCCTCTCGATTCACTTGCTCTCTTTCCTTTCTTTCACTACTCTTTTTTTTTTGGATTTTTTTTTCTTTCGATCAAACCCGACATGGGTTGCCTACGTATCATGTCGAGACACGAATCAAATCTTTGCGTAGTTCGGGAAGTTTCGGCATAAAGTAATCAACAAAATTATTTTGAATTTTCTCTTCTTTTTTTTTTGTTGAAATTTAGGAAGAGAAGAAACTACAAAGACTTAGAAAAATCTTTTTGGATTTTGAATTATCAAAAGAATGAATCCTAAATGATAATTAAAAGGAAAACATATTTTTCTCTTTTTTTCTTTTTCTTAATAGGGCATTAAAAGAACTCTTTTTTTTTGTTTATTTAAATAAGGATAAAAACTATCTCTTTTTTATTTATTTTTGAATACAACATAATTTTTTTTTTAATTTTTTAATAAAGATCACCGAACCCAAGAAGGGCTGCCTACGTATCATCGCCCCGAGGGACGGGAATCAGGTGTGCGTAGTTCGTCCAGATAGCCAGTTAAATTGACTTGAAACACCTTTGTTTTTTATTTTTTATTTTTGTGCCACTTTTTTTCCTTCTTTTTTTTTTTCTTTTTTTTCCATAAAAGTGATATGGCATGGAAACTATTTTTGGTTTTTCTACCCTTGAATTATGCTAAAGAAACTAAAACTCTTTTTTTTCTTTTTTCAAAAAATAAAATAAAATTTTCTAAAAACATAAACAGGTAAAATCTTTTTGGAATTTTCATTTTTTGAAAAAAACAACTCATAAAACCAATTTTTTTTTTGTTTTTGTTTTTCTTTTGACCTCTCTCTTTCACACTCCTCTGTATTCCTTCAAGTAGTATAGGGAGAGGAAGAGGGACTTACACATGGTTTTCATCGACCTAGAAAAGGCTTATGACAAAGTTTCAAGACAGATCCTATGGAAATGCTTGGAGGCTAAAAGTGTACCTGTGGCGTACATTAGGGTGATCAAGGACATGTATGAGGGAGCCAAAACCAGGGTGAGGACAGTAGGAGGAGACTCAGAGCACTTTCCAGTTGTGATGGGGTTGCATCAAGGATCAGCTCTTAGTCCGTTTTTATTTGCCTTGGTGATGGATGGATTGACACGGCAAATTCAAGGTGAGGTGCCATGGTGTATGCTTTTCGCGGACGACATAGTCCTGATTGACGAGACTCGTAGCGGAGTTAACGCTAAGCTGGAGTGTTGGAGACATACTCTGGAGTCTAAAGGGTTTACGCTGAGTAGGACCAAGACAGAGTACTTGGAGTGTAAGTTCAGTGAAGCAACTCAGGAGGCTGACTCGGAAGTAAGGCTTGGTACCCAGGCCATCCAGAAGAAAAGTAGTTTCAAGTACCTTGGGTCTATTGTGCAAGGCAGCGGAGAGATTGACGATGATGTCACACATCGTATTGGGGCAGGGTGGATGAAATGGAGGCTTGCTTCCGGAGTGCTATGTGACAAAAAGGTGCCACCAAAACTTAAGGGCAAGTTCTACAAAGTGGTGGTTAGACCGACTATGCTGTATGGGGCGGAGTGTTGGCCAGTTAAGATCTCTCACGTTCAAAAGATGAAAGTTGCCGAGATGAGAATGTTGAGATGGATGTGTGGCCACACCAGGAGTGACAGGACTAGGAATGAGGATATTCGGGATAAGGTGGGGGTGGCCTCGGTGGAAGACAAGATGCGAGAAGCGAGATTGAGATGGTTTGGGCATGTGAAGAGGAGAGATACAGATGCTCCAATGCGGAGGTGTGAGAGGTTGGCCATGGATGGCTTCAGACGAGGTAGGGGTAGGCCGAAGAAGTATTGGGGAGAGGTAATTAGACACGACATGGCGCAATTACAGCTTACCGAGGACATGACCTTAGATAGGAGGGTTTGGAGGACCCAAATTAGGGTAGAAGGCTAGTAGATAGTATCGTTATCCGTTCTTATTAGTAGTCGCATTATTGCAATATAATTTCTTGTGCTCCGATTTCTGCAATTATCTGTTATTATGTGTTATTTCCTGTGCTTTGGTTATCCTGTGTCATCTGCTCTGATTTCTGCTATTATCGGTTATTTTCTGTGCTCTGATTATCCTGTATTATCTGTGTCGCTTGCATTATTTCATTTCCATATCGCTTTAAATCTCTTATCTGAATCTCTTAACCTTATCTAACCGTATCTGACTTCTTTTTATGCTTTTATTGAGCCGGGGGTCTTTCGGAAACAGTCGTCCTACCTTGGTAGGAGTCAGGTCTGCGTACACTCCACCCTCCCCAGACCCTACGATGTGGGATTTCACTGGGTTGTTGTTGTTGTTGTTTTTTTTTCTTAATCCCCGTAAACATCGGTCAAAATGCAAAGGCCTTTCAAATAATGTAACAAATAACACATAATATGATCCTTTTGGTCTGAAACAAGGGTACCTGTCCTAGACGGACCCGACCCCTGTGTCGAGTCCCTTTAAGTCAAATACACGTGATGCAAACAACGCGAGCCTACTAGGTATATCCATTGCATACAGCTTGTTCTACTAGGCTTCACATCCTAATGGATAAGGTGTCTAGACTGGCTTACTCGATCGGACAACTTGAGCCAGGGAGGGCCAGGTTACCGATAACAAAACTATCCTGCTTTGCTGGCGGTTCTCCCCGCCTAAAACATGTGTGACTACAATCCTTCACCAGGAGCTGGTTAGCACACTGGCTTTATCTCAAGACAGAAAGTTTTGTGGAGCTAGTTAGTACACACGACATCTACCTATCAGAAGACTCAGAGGGGGTGCGAGAGAAGACAGTTTATATATACAATCACGAAATGTCAAAGTGGTAAATAAGCGGCAAAGAGCACATTAGGCCAGCAAACACAACATATCCAAGAAATGAATAATCAAATATAAGTCAATATCACAAAGCTCGAATTCTAGTTAGTCCCCAGCAGAGTCGCTAGAGATGTCACACCCCTTTTTCGAGCCCCGCGCGATGAACACGCACACGATTTTTATTGTTTAAGGGTTTTTCCATTTGAAGTGACGGTTTTGAATAGGGATTATTTATTTACAGAGTCGCCACTTGGAATTGAGTTTTGGTGTTCCAAGCCACCTTATTGAATCCCTAATAAAAAAGAAATGACTCTTTATTTTTGGTCCGCGAAAACAAAAGACCGGGTAAGGAATTCTGTTGATCGGGGAGAAGGTGTTAGACATTCCCCGAGTCCCGTGGTTCTAGCACGGTCGCTTTTATCGACTTATACTTGGTTATAATTAATTCTTGGATAAAACGTGTTTTAATTGTTTAGGCCTAGGAGCGTGTATGCATGCAAAATCTTTCATTAATTATATATTATTAGAGTGTCAAGGAGCGGGATGACCCACATGACTTTTCTTTGATTATATGCATTTAACTAAGGAATGTGTTTGTTCACATGGTCAACACAATTATTATTAGAGTGTCAAGGAACGGGATGGTCCACATGACGTTTCTTTGATTATATGCATTTAACCAAGGAACGGGACTGTCCACATGGTCAACACAATTATTATTAGAGTGTCAAGGAACGGGATGGTCCACATGACTTTTCTTTGATTATATGCATTTAACCAAGGAACGGGTCTGTCCACATGGCCAACACAATTATTAGTAGAGGGTCAAGGAGCAGGATGGCCCACATGACTTTTCTTTAATTACATGCATTTAACCAAGGAACGGGTCTGTCCACATGGTCAACACAGTTATTAGTAGAGGGTCAAGGAGCGGGATGACCTACATGACTTTTCTTTAATTATATGCATTTAATCAAGGAACGGGTCTATCCACATGGTCAACACAATTAAAGACGCGCCTAAAGATTCTATCGCTAGAAATAATTATTTTGTCTCTTAATTCTGAGACGCTTTTCTGTTTTTTTTTTTTCTTTTTCCTAGATTTGATAAGCAAGATGGAATAATATGATTTATTTCCAAAAATTAGCTACACGTAGAATATAGATAAACACACCATATGAATAGTACCATTTCAACTCTTATTATAATAAACAAAAGAACTAATACCCAGCAAAACAGTTCATACAATTTTCAAGGCTAGCAAACAAAGCAAGTAAAAGAAGACACTGATTTTGCTGATTTTCACCTTGTATTCATTAATCTGTTCATTTCTATATATACACGTTATTGTAGATAAAAGAGGCTAAGAAAAATATTAAAAACCTATACACTTGTCTACTCATAATTTGTACAGCTGTATAACAGAAAAATATTCCTTCACATGACTAGCACGTGAAGAAAGGTTCCTAGCAAGTTCCTATTTTATCCTACTTGCAGATTTACAACGGCTGGGATTGAATTTGTGAAAATAGAGATTTGTGGCTGTGATTGTTCCATGTGTTTGGCATCCAATGCCTTGGTCAACACAGAACATATTGAAGTGGAAACATACTTTTGTATGAAAACTTTTCTACTTTATACTTTTGTCTGAAAACATTTCTCTTTCCTTTTAAACTCGTTCTCTTTCCCCTTCTCTTTCTTTTCCATTCTTCTTCTTCTTCGTTTGATTATTTAGATCTGTAACCATGGATGCATCATTCAAACTCGAGATGGTTGGATCTTTATTAGCAAGCCCCAAAATCTTTTATTTTAGTCCCGTTCACGTCAAACAAAACAAACAGTGCCCATTTTATAGCCTTCAGGCATTATCCAAAAGGAAACATCCATTACAGTATAACAAATTAGGCACAAATCATTTACACTAATATGATGCTAACATTTAGAGAATTACACTTATTTAATCCATTAAACTATCCATTATGTCAACCAAGGGAATGAAACACCAATGCAAAACTTTATTTAAGAAATTGTAAGCTAACATTCCTTCATGCATATCAACGTATACTTGCATCTTAAATCAATCAAACATGAATTTCTTATTTTTTTTCGAATTGAATTACTCCTAAGCAAGGAAATACATATGAGACTGAGATTACTTTGAGTCACAAAATATTAAAGATATAATCAAAGAGAAAGAGAAGAGAATGGACCTCAAAAAGAGCCGAAATGTTCTTTGGAATTAGATTGATAATGAACCATTTTTAATACAGCAAGTTAAAACTCCAGCGAGTAAACGTAGCCGTAGAAATGAACAGCGACAAAACCCTCAAACCGTAGCCTCAAACCTCGACAAACCTCGTCTCAACAACAATGGAGCTGAAAGGATGGTCTTCGTCGGAACTAACAGCGGTAACCCATAGTTCTATCATGGTTGAACGGTGATTATGTGGTGTTGTTATTGGTTGTTTCAAGCGGTGCTCTTGGTTTACATCGCCGGTACAGGAAAAAGGTAGCTCTCTAAGTTTGGACGATGCTCTGTTTCTCTGTTCTTTTGCTGTGCGTGTATGTGAGAATAGGAGAAATATAGAAAATGGGTGCATGCTATGAGTTTTTCCTGCTGCGGCTGTAGGTCTCTAGGTGTGTTATGGTGATGTATCTGTAGGTTAGGATCTTTTTTTAGTCTAGGTTTTGTACACAAGTACATGAAAAAAGCTTTGGATAATGGGCCTTGAAAAGGGTTTTCTCTTTTTTTTTTTTTCTTTTTTAAATGGAAAAATGCATTTTTGTTTTTTTATTGTTTTGTTGTTATTTTAAGAAAAAATATATAAAAAGGTGCATGTGATATGTGTGTGGATGTGGTATTATAATTGAGTGGTGAAATGACATATAATTAACAAGTGAGAATATAAAATATACTACTACTAAATTAAAATAGCAAGATAAAATATGTACTTATTCTATATTTATTTATTAAAACTTTTAACTTGGAAATTAGACTAAAAATAGATAACATATTTTCGGACATTTTTTTTCTTTTTGTACTAATAAAAAAAATGAAACTAAGCATACATCCTAAAATGTGACTCTATTTTTGTGATTTTCGAATATTCAAATAAAACCTACTAAACCAAATAAAATTGCCAGATCATATTTAAGAAAAATTTAGATACTAGAAGGTGAAACATCCCGGGAGGGTCAAAAATCACGTGTCTACATCTATTATTCCAAATCTTTGAACTTGCTTCTTTTAATCCTAATTCTCACGGAAGGGTTATTTCAAGTTAGTTCTTAGGTTTAAATCTTTATCTTATTTCTTTCCGTCCTAATTCTCACGGAGGGACAGTCTCAAATAAATTTATTGATTTGAGGGATCTCTATCTTATTTCTTTCAATTCTACTTCTCGTGGAGGGATTGTTTCAAATAAGTTTATTGATTTAAGGACTAATCGCAAGAGGTCTTTATTCCTCATAACACAAATCAAGTCTAGGAACTATTTCTACTATTTTGTGGAATTTACTAAAAAAAAAAAGTTTTTATTGTCATATATACACTAAGTGGATTCAACGATTCCCAACTCTTTCTTTTAAGATAATCTTTCGAAAGTTGTTTCTTTTGTTAAAGTAATTTATAAATTTAAGTCACTACTCTCCTTTCATCAATCTGATTCTCTCAAATAGCAGCAAAAATACTACAAGTCTGTAGCATAGATTTTTCAATCTCTGTGGGATGATATCTTAAACTATATTAGAATTTGACACAGTACGAGCAAAATTTCCTATACACTTGGGCCTCGTCAGTACATCATGTGATAAAATCCTTATATTAGGTATTGTGTCTTAGTTTAACTGTACATATGGTTTTTGAAGAGTAAGAATGACTTTTGAATCTTGTGAGAGATTCTCTATGGGGTACCAAATCAAATTAATAGAAAAGGTTAGACCGGGGGGGGGGGGGGGGAGGGAGAGGTTGGGGTATAGTTGTATTTGCTAAGGCAAGGTTGGACCGAATCAACATATATTTGTGTTGTCAGGGTGAAGTGAAAATTACTCTATGTCGCTTGTTGCAGGAAGTCAACTTCGCGATTGAAGTAAGAAAAGAAAGAAATTATGACTTCACCAATCATCACCCTACTTCTTTCCTCGAGAGTTACTAAATATTTAAATATGTCATGTGAAATGTCGTAATTAAAGAATTACTAAATATAAAGAGTAATATTTTTTAACACAATAAAAAAGAAAAATAAGACACATAAATTGATAAAGGAGCTAATTTATTAGCTATAAAAAAAAATACTAGTAAATCACTAGTCAAACGTAACGTTCACGTAGGGATTTAGTAGCTCAATTAGTTGGCTACCTGAACTTCACCTTGTTGCTGAGAGTTCGAATCCCCACGTTGTAATCCCCTCCCTCATTTCCCCTACCCCTAACCCCTATGTAAAATAACCAAAAATATATATATATATATATATATATATATATAATAAACGTAACGTTCATATATAACTTAGTGATTATTATTTTTTTGTGATAATAATAATAATCGTAGAAATCACCAAAAGGATATTATTTGAAAAAAAAATCTTTTAAAGAATTACACTTTGCTATATTCCAGTCCCAGTAACAGGTTGACTAGAGGAAGATAAATGCGGAGTCAGGATATAACGTTTATGAGCTTGAAATACTGTTTTTCTTAAGTTATTGAGTTCTAAATTAATCTATACATACAACAATAAATAAAATTCTAAAAATTATATAAAGGTTGAACCAAAACAATTAAATTTTGTCGAATTAATTTAGATCTTTCCTTTTAAAAGAATATTAGTATGATATGATATTTTCTGTTTCGTCGTTTTCACTGAAAGTATATGAATCAAAATTTAAAAAATAAAAATTTGTTCATTCTTACCAAACATTCATTTGCTTGTATGACACACACAATAAGTAAAGCATTGGACAATGGGGACAGTGTGATAGATTAATAATAATATCATAGAAAATATGGTCAATAATGGAAAATGCAAGTGTCCGAATAGAATTAATTTATGAACTAATTATTGTAACCATGTAGTCACCTTCTTAAAGTAAAAATCTACTGATCTTATAGATTCTCAGAATAATTTTAGGTAAAAAATGAGGAGAGTACAAATAATCTGTTATAATTTGAAGAAAAGGAAATAATTCAACAAAGATTTCATTTGCAAATATTATCGATCTCATACATCTTAAATAAAAGATTTCTTGAGAAATAATAGGCTTTCAACTAAAAGAGCATTTGTAATAGGCTATATAACATTTGACTAGTAAAATATAAATTACAATTATCACCTGGTTTATTTTATGTTAAATGGAAGAGCACATCAATCATCAATCCTATGTGGCACCTCTCTATGGCCTCCATTGACACTTATCTTTTTTCTCCTTTTTTGGCTTTTTCCTATTTTTCTTTCATTTATGTGCTATATTAAAAAGTTCAAAAGTCATTTATGCGTTATGAAAATGGGTGCTCCAAATTAAATGAGTGATTTATTTCTCTCTATGTAATATTATGTACATATTCTTAATCTCAAAAATATGAAATCTAAGTGAATTACATAAAAGGAAAAGTTGTTTGAATGAGAAAGGGAAATATAAAAGATGAACTTACATCTTTATTTCTTCAAGCACCAAATCTTAATTATTATTATTATTATTATTATTATTATTGGAGGATTTTTCAAAAAGATAGTAAAAGAAAAATCAAGAGAAAAGCAACCAGAACAACAAACAAAAACAAACAAAAAAATCATTCTCCAATAACCTATTCTATTCCCCAATATCACTTAAGCTGAGGTTTATTCAAGAGATTTTATTAATAGTACATACATGATTTATGCGGTTCTTTACACTTTGCACCTTTAATCAATTAACGTATACCCTATTTGTGATTCACCCCTTATCCTATTTTCTTAACAATATGCACTCTAATCTTTTATTCTTACAAAATCAAACAATGTGTTTTGTTTAATTATTTACAAGGGTAAGATATAAAAAAGCACAGTTAAAATTTTCCTAAACCTAATCTATATATATTATAAAGCTAGGCATAGATAAGGTGATGTGACACCTCTCTATGACCACCATTCCTATTTTCTTTTTTCTCCTTTTTTTGACATTTTTCTCTATTGTCCCCTTATTTTGTAATTAAAGGATTAAACATGTTCTATCTTATTTATTAAGTTTCATTAAATTCTGTAACAACCATATTCTTTCATTGTATATTAATTACTTAATTATTATTTACACTAATGGAGAATTGAAAAGGCATCAGCTTTCAAGTTCTCAATCGTTCCTTCTCCCCTCCATCACCAAAATTAAGGCTATTTGTTTTACTATATATTGTTTGGACTCCCATATATTCTTCATGTTTTTTTTAAAAATAACTTCTATACACCTAAAATGCCACCATTATATCTCTACAGACGGTGATGATGCATTGGAGGAGAGCAGAACTGAAAGATGATGCGACTCCAAGTGGGGTGAAGAGGGTGCACGGAATTGCTGAAGAAGAGACGTTAGTCACGGCGTTTGGATGTTTGGCCCTTCATTATTCTTTATGGTGTTCACTGTCTGGTCTGTTGATACAATCATTTTGTCCATCACATTAATGTCAAAATACTCTGAATATATATCTCACAATCTAAATGGAGGACTTATATTAGGCAAAGCTTGAGAAATCTTTCTGTTGCATTTTCTATATTGGTAGAAATCTTTTTGCTGTTTTCTAATTATTTATTCGTAGTAAATCAAGCAAAGCTTTAAACAATTAGTTGTTACTACTAGAAAACATGAAATTAGCTACAGAATTTTTCGGGTAATCCTCATTTAATTTGTCGCTAAATAGCTGCTAATTAATTGAATCCATTGCTAATCTATCACTAAATGAGATTAGCATGAGATTTTTATTGTTTAGCTACGAAATCTTTTAGGTCAATAATTTCTTGTTTTTGAGATACAAATAAAGTAATTCAGGGGATATATATATATGTGTGTGTGTGTGTGTAATTTTCTTGAGCTTTCCCTTTTAAAAAAAAAAAAAAAACAACCACTAAATGGCTTAGTGGCTTTTATTTATTACTATACTTTCTAAAAAGAGTTCATTACAGTACATGTACAAAAACCCAAACGACAACAAAACCCAACAACCAAAAATCAAAAGAGTACTTTAGATCTGCACATTCTCCTTCATCATCTTCTTCTCCAAGTGCATCTCCAGCTGGTCTTGCTCAAGATGGAGCTACAACTTCTTTGAATCTTCGATTTCAGGTGAGTGGGCATTTCAATTTCATATCTTTTTCGATCTTGTGAGCTATTGACGATTTATGATGATTTCCCCCAAAAATAAGCTCCTGTTTCTTGTTCCTCCTTGAATTATTGGTATTGACCTTCACTTGTGTTGTTGAGCTAATCCCGATCCATTTCTGCTAGTGATAGTCTTCTCCTTTATTCATTGTTTGAAATTTCTAGAATCCTCCTGAACAGGTGTTCTAATCTATGAAAAATTGAGCTTGCTGATCTTGTTTAAGTAGCATTTTCTTAGCCCGTGATTGACCCCATATTTTTGTCCCTCTAAGCTCTCACCAGAGACATGGTTAACAATCACAAAGAGTAAATCTCTAGGCTGTAAAATGAACTAAATAGACCAAGATTTTCACACTCTACTTTTCCAGATTAGGTAAGACCCAACTAGAAACTCAAACTAGTAATAATAATGTGCTGAAACCTTACAGACTATAGTGAATGCTATCCCTCAAGTATTGCAAACTCTTCAGCAGAATGAGCCTTGGCGAATACCACACCTTGAAGGGTTTTCAATACTTGAGTTTGAGTATCACACCTGTAGTCCATTGGGTCTGCTTCTCTTTGCATTTCTGATCCTCATATTAGGAATTTGCATTTTTTCCATGTTGAGTATCTTCCTTCCTGCACTAGGTAACTCAGAGAATGTGTTAAACTTTGATGTATCTGCAAAATCAAAAGCAATGTTAGTTAAAAAAATCTGCCAAGCTGTTTCCCTCCCTGTAAACATGATGCATTATCACATTGAAAGTCCCCATCATTTTCTGAATCCTCTCCACCTCTGTAATAATGCACCATGGTATCCGCCGACTCCTTCCACCACATTCTTAAGCAATAATGAATCAGTCTCCACAACTAGTGGTTGAATCTCCTTTTCTACACAATATTTTAGACCCTCCAATATAGCTTTTGCTTTAGCTTCAACATTAGTACTGTTCCCCATCTCAGGACATTGAGCATATATCAAATCCCCTTTCCAATTCCTCACACAAAAACCATAGGAACTAGGACCTGGATTTCCCCTAGATGCCCCATCTGTATTGCATTTAAACCATCTATCATAAGGTAATTGTCAATGAACAACCTTAGTAATGATATGAGGTTGAATGCTTTCCAGACAATATATAAGATCAGGCCATAAGAAAGATAAATTTTCTAACCAAGGGTATCTCACCCTTGTTAAAAAATATAGATTATTATTTACTTCATGCACCACCCTCTTAAAGCTAATCTTCCCTCCATGCTTTATAGTATTTCTCCTTTTCTACAATTCCCAAGTAATTATTGCTGGTAATGCTTGAATTATGGGTTTAACATTTTCATCACACACCACTGCCCACAAATTTCTTATTGTTTGATGAAGTTGCACTCTAGTAACTTGCACTCCTGCTACATCCAGAAAAGTGTTCCAAACTCCTGCAGCAAAGTTACTAGTTAAGAATAAGTGTTCCATGGTTTCCTGATGTGGAATTCTGCAACAGTAGCATCTTGAAACCACTGGAATCCTTATCCTCATTAAGTTATCATCAGTAGGAATAATACCTTTCCATAGCCTCCACAGAAAGAAAGAAATCTTAAAAGGTATTCCTTTAATCCACAAATACTTGCAATCATTCAATTCTTGCCCCCTATGCCTCAAGATTTCCCAAGCACTATTAACTGTAAACTTCCATGTGCTTGCTGGCATCCACCAAGGTCTGTCCCATACACCATGAAGCTTCTCAATATATATATCAGACTTGATATGCTCAACTATGTCTGCTGGAAAAGATTTTTGCAATAAAGGTTCTTTCCAATTCCCTTCTTCAATCAAATCAGCCACATTCTCTAAATTCTCATTAATAGGAAAATCAGTGGGAACCACATAATTCAAAGCTCCCAACTTGGTCCAATTTTCATACCAAACATTAACAGAACCCCCTCTGATTTCCCACCAGATTTCATGTTCCATATTATTCCTTGCTTCAAGCATTTTCTTCCATACCTGTGTTCCTCTTTTCCACTGGACTAGTGTAGGAATTTCCTATTTGCAATATTTGTTCCACATGTAATTTGCCCATAGAGAATTTGTAGTCCTGAATGTAGACACGTAATTTTGACCCTCCGCATGTGTTTCACCTTATAGTGTTTAAATATTTCTTTTAGTTTTAATTTTTGACGCGTCGACTTTATTCTATTTTTATTTAGTAGGCTTATTTGCGAAAATAAAAAAGAACAAAAATATTTGTTGTTTTTAGAGTATAAGTTTTGTGTTTTAAAGAAAAAAAAATTACAAAATATGCTTTATAGGTTTTAATTTTTCTTAGCCAGTAATTTATTTTAAGATTTTTTTTTTATTCAGTCATCTAAAAATAGTTATTAAATATTTTTTGTTTTTATATTAAAAAAAATGAGCAAATAGAATTGTACCACCTCACCACAAAATGACAAAGTTTGATAACAAACCTTATCACAAAAGGGGAGAGGGTTCACGTTTTCAGGGAAATATTATTGTTAGGGGTGGGGCCCACACAATTAAAAAAATGAAAAATGAAAGAAAGAGGGGCAGAACACGTGATAGAGGGGGTTTTTGGAATCATTTTTGGGGGGTTCATTATTTTTATAGATAGAAGGAGGGACACAGATAAAAAAAAGAGATAGAATATAGATAGAGAGAGGATAGAAACATATAGAGGTAGAGAAAGGGAAACGGACAGAAAACAACAAAAATAATCAGTTGTCTCCTTCATTTTTTTGTTCACCAGAAAAACCACTGCTCCATTAAACCATTGCCTAAACACTCACCTTTAACACCATTAAAATCAGCTCACAAACACACCATCAAAACCCCCATTTTTCGGCAAGGTCGCAGAATCGAGGTTTCCGGTCCAAATTTGCGGTTTCAAATATGTTGAAAGTTCTTAAAGGTCCATTCTTTACCTTGTTCACGATTAACACGTGGAATTTGATCTTCTGCTTTGTGTAATATATTGAAGCATGAATGATATTTTGTTTTAAATAGTTATATCAATACATGTTATTAGCGTATTTATCTTGGGTATTCTGTTTAGGTTGACCACACTGTTAAACTTTTGATTTTATTTAAGTCTTTCGTTTATTTTAATATTCGCTGCTTTGTTTGGTTTCAAATGGGTGTATTTTCATAATTATAACAATGGATAAAATAACTATTAGGAAAAGGAAACAATCTTGAATTATTACTCCCCTAAGAACGTAGTTTGATAAGTCCATTTTAATTCTATTTAGCATTATGTGAGTGTAAGTTAATGGGGTTCAAGTTAATGAAAACGAGTGGATAAACATGTATGGATTAAATTTATCACTGTGGGTTTTGGCTTGTTAAAATTCGTTTGAAGAAAGAAAGTGCACTTCTTTACTGGTTTTTCTTTTATTATCTAACAAATGACACGTTGTTTTTGTAGGAATATATACTAGCTTATTTTTCTAATATTTTTATTTCTTACTCTTATTGTCCACTGGAGTTGCATGATTAACCTTCCTTTAATTTTGAATAGTTAAAGTCTTTGTTTCTTTGAAAAGAATAAAAAGAGAAAATATGCTTCTGTTAGTATCCTTTCATTATTGATGCTTTATTTAGGATGCCAAATATTGTGATTTTGTTGTTATATTTCCGTTTTAGTTTTATTACTCTTTAACGTCTCTGAGATAATGTTTGATAAGTTATCGCGTTACCGTTCGGTTGTCTAATAGATTTTAAGAAATAATTGTGGCCTATCCTTTAAGTCACCGATTAATTGAATACTAATTGTGAGATGAGCGAGATGGGATGCGAATTATTTCAAATTCCTTTGTCAAGTATAAAAACGAGTGGTAAAACTAATTGTAAGAGAGCGAGATGGGTTGCGAATTTATTTAAAACCCATTGTCAAAAGAGTGAAAATTAATAATAACCAAATAATTTTAAGTCTCGGATTTTAGAGACAAATAATTGCCTTTAACGCTAGATGAGCTTTAGGCACGTTTCAATACGTTTGTTTCAATTAAGAATGCGGTTACGCATCTTATTTCGATACGCTTACACGACTCAAGGATGCGGTTACGCACCTTGGTCAAACTCTTTTTAATAATTAATTTTGTTTCGATTAAGAATGTGGTTACGCATCTTAGGTTGAGACGCTTAAAAGGTCCGGAATGCGGTTACGCATCCGGTTTAAGACCAATAAATGTTCAACAATAAAAGTACGAGCGAATCAAGGCTCAGATACATAATATATTCAAAGATTAATTTAAGCTAAGTATAAGTCGATAAAGCGACCGTGCTAGAACCACGGGACTCGGGGAATGCCTAACACCTTCTCCCCGGTCAACAGAATTCCTTACCTGGTCTTCTGTTTTCGCGGACCATAATAAAAGAGTCATTTCCTTTTGATTAAGGATTCATAAGGTGGCTTGGAACACCAAAACTCAATTTCAAGTGGCGACTCTGTAAATAAAATAATCCCTTTTCAAAACCGTCACTTCAAATGGAAAAACCCTTTAATAATAAAAACTTGCGCATTTATAGCGGGGGGGCGCAAAAAAAGGGGTGTGACACTGAATTTCCACCACAGTTTGGCAAATAATGCATTAGATACATCAAATCATGACTTAAATCCCAGTCCTCCTTCTGTGATAGGCAAACAAATATCCTTCCATTTAACCCAATACCTACTCCTTCCTTCTTCCTTATTACTCCAAAAATTTTGTGAATCTCATTCAACACACACTTTGGGGGGGAGGGGGGGGGGGGGGGGGGGAGCACTACTGAAAACATATGTAAAGGCATGGATTGCAATACACTTCTTATTAATACTGCCATACCCCCCAAATGACAAAAGCTTACCCTTCTATGAATGCAGTCTTCCCTTTAACTTCTTGATTAACTCAACATAAAACTCTTTCTTCTTTCTAGTGTGAAAAATGGGACATCCTAGGTAAGTAAAAGGAAACTGACTTTTTTTGAAACCAGTATTATCTTCTACTAACTGAATTAGATCATTCCCAACCTTTGAATACATATAGAAAGAGCTTTTCTCCTTATTAACTAGTTGTCCTGAAGTCTGCTCATATTGATTCAATACTCCCATAATCCTCTACAAAGAATGTGGGTGAGCTGATGCAAAAATAATTGTGTGATCAGCATATGCCAAGTGGTTTAAAGGGTTAGACCACTTAGGCATTCCATACCCAACATAATTGGTATCATCAAGCAAAGAGTTCAGAGCCCTTAATAGAACCTCGGCTAAGAGAAGGAATAAAGTAGGGGATAGAGGGTCCCTTTGCTTTACCCCCCTTGTAGACTTGAAAAAGCATGTTGCTTGACTATTAAGCAACACAGAGTACCAATTGTTGGAGATTAATCTCCCAATTAAGTTTATAAAGTGTTCTGCAAAGCCCATAAATCTCAGCACATCAAATAAATACTTCCAAGACACCCTATCATATTCTTTAGCCATATCCAATTTCATCACTACATTAGCAGGCTTCCCCCTGATTCTAATATCTGAAACAATCTCCTGAGTTAAGAGTATATTCTCAAAAATACTTCTCTCTTTCACAAAGCCTGACTAATTTGACGAGATCAAAGATGATAATATCTTTTCCATTCTTCCATGCACCACTCTAGATATTACCTTATTGATAAAGTTAGACAGACTAATTGGTCTCATATCTGAAAAGGTCTGAATAGGATGTTTTTTAGGTATGAGAACCAAATTAGTATGAGTAATTGATTTAGGAAGTTCTGCACCATCAAAAAAAGATAATACTACAGCATGCACATCATTCCCTACAATCTCCCAACAATTCTGATAAAACAAACCTGTAAACCCATCTGATCCACCTGCCCTATCTCCACTTAGAGAAAAAACTGCCTGTTTGACTTCTTCCTTTGAGGGATATGCACACAATGACATATTTTGCTCATAAGAGATCATAGAAGGCACATGATTCAGAATCTCAAAGTTATTTAAGTCTCCTTCCTGAGAAAATTGGTTTTGGTAAAACCTTACTGATTCTTCTTTTATATTCTCCATATTATCCAACCAGTTCCCATCTCCATCATTTATGCCAGCCACATGAAATCTCTTTCTCTTTCCGGTGACATAGTTGTGATAGAAGCTGGTGTTTCTATCCCCTTCGATATACCACTTGAACCCTGCATTCTGTTTCCAATATTGTTCTTCAAGGCTTAAGTTTTTTTTCATTTCAGCTTGAGCCTTTTGAAGAACAATCCTATTAATAATGTTAGGCTCTTCTTCAAACAAAGCATCCTTTATTCTTACCACTTCCTCCCTTATAGCTAGCTGCTTAAATATATCTCCATATGTTTCCTTGCTCCATCTAGCTAAAGCACCCTTTAAGTTTTTTAACTTCTGTTTGAAAGCCATGAATGGAGAATCTACAAAATGAGTGATCCAATTCTGTGCTACCACCTCCTTAAAAGTTTCATGCTGAACCCAAAAGTTAAGAAATCTAAAAGGTTTTATACAGAAGACAACACTTCTCCACAAGATAAGATCAAGGGGGCACGGTCAGATCCTATTTTAGACAGGTACTCAACCTCTATTTGTGGAAAAATATTTTGAAAGAGGATATTCACCACAATTCTATCTAGCCTTTTGAAAATACAATCCTCTGTTGCCCTGCCATTCCACCAAGTGAATGGGCTGCCTTTAAAACCCATATCAAATAAACCACAAGAATTGATACAAAAAGCAAAGTCTTCACACTCAGCCAATGTGACAGGCAATCCACCCAAGTTTTCCTCTTCTGATAAAATCACATTGAAATCACCTCCTACCATCCAAGGCAAATCCATGGAATTTGCCAAATGGTATAAGTTATCCCATAATTCCAATCTCTCCCCTTCATTGCATTTGGAATAGACAAAAGTAGCAAGAATGTCTTTGCCAATATCTTGATGAAACAACTTCAAGGTAATTTGTTGCTCTGCGTCCATTATAACCTCACATTGTACTGCAGCTTCTGCAAATACCCATATTTTACCATTAGAGTTAGGAAAAGCAGTCTCCATCCCCAATCTTCTTCTATACTTGTGCAAATGTGTACAGTTCTAAAATGGTTCCATTAGAGCTACAATAGAACATTTATGTTGCCTTTGTAACATGACCAGTCTCTGAAAAGCCTGTTGAGTATTAACAGACCTAATATTCCAAATTAGATATTTAATCGTCATTTATTCTTTGAAGTTGCTACTCTCTTTGGGTTCACCCTTTTGGGTGGAATTTCCTCCTGGTTTTTTAATTTTCTTCCACTTTTAGCAATAGCCTTTGGGGACAAGTCTGGTTCTGTTGTAATCTTATGGATGATTTTTGAACTGACTACTTTCTCCTTTTCCTCTTCTACTTGCAGAATTTGATCACTGGCATGCTGAATTTATTTTGGTGTTGCTTTGTGTGCCACAATGTCCTGTAGCTGTGCAATTAGTGATTTTTTTACCAGCTGCTTCTGAATTGAATCTCCAGGATCTATTGCTGCTAACTCTCCTGGTAATGCATCAACACCATTTCTCAGCAAATCTACTGAATGTAGTGTATGTAGTGTCAAAGTTTGATCATCAGGTGGTTTGCTTTTAACACGCATATCATCATTTTCCTTATTTTGTTATTGTAATCCAACTGAAAATCTTGTTGCTGTGTCACTTAGCCCTGCCTCCTCTTGGACCTTAGCAGCATCAGACTGCATTGAATCATCTGGATCTCCCTCCCCATAATGAGTCTTAGTAGCAACATAAGAACTATCCATTACATGAACTGCTGACTCTTGACTATTTGCTGCTTCTTCTTCAGTTTCCCCTTCTCCTCACATTTGTCTCCACCCTTATTAGCATCTGTATCCATCTGCATTGGTGAAGTAACTTCAGTATCTACCTTTTGTTTATCCTCTACTACATGTTTTTGCTCCCTTTGTTTTGTGTTATCTTGTCCCTCAATTTTTTCATTGATTTCTCCAAATGAAGCCTCCACCATGTCTTTGAACTCTCTTTTTTATTGCTTTCATCTTCTTTCTCCTCTGTTTGTGACTGTTGTTCCTCTTTGTCTGCTGCTGCATTTTCTCCTGTCTGTTCTTTCACATCACTCTCTGTATGTTTATCATTCAAATTCTCAATATTCACCTCTTCAGCTTGTTGCTTCCCTGCTTGATGTTTATCCTCCTCTCCTACCACTTCTTTTATTGATTGTTCTTGGTCTCCAATGCAGCAAACTTGTTACTTGTTTGCACTGAATTATCACCTTTTGTTGTCTGCTATCCTTCTTCCCCTTTCTTATTCTGATTCTCTCGAACCTTATGCCCTCTATTATCCTTAACAGGATTCCAGGTTCCAGGATTTCCCAATAGTCTTCCACTAGATAGAATTCTGGCGGAGTTATGATAACCTCTGTACCCAAAATTCTCCACCTTCTTGTTTTTACCTTCTTCCTTTCCCCCTTGTTTTTGCTTTTCATGTGTCTTATCCTCTTTTTCCCTCACTGGTACTTCCTTACTTTGCTTATGATGTTCATCCACTTTCCCCTCCATGTTGTGTGCTTGCACATCCTTGCTTTGTTCCTGCTTGCTTGTAGCATTGCTACTTTCTTCTTTGCCCATTTCCTTTTCTTCCCTAACCTGAGCCAGTACTGGATTAATAACCCTACATTCATACTCATTATGGCCCTGCAATCTACATTCTCTACAGTAATTGGGAAGATAGTCGTAATGAATCTTCACATTTACTGTCCTTATATCTCCTGTACTTTCATTTTCAATATCCATCCTGACAGAATTGGGCAGATCTGCTAGTAAATCCACTAAAACTTTGATCCTCACACAACTAGGTCTTGTTTTATTGATTCCAAATGTAATGGTATTCTTGCTGCTGAAGCAATTGAGAATAGGGATTCCTTCACAAAGTAAGCGGGCAGTAAATTTGGGGAAGAAATCCATGCCATTGCTTTAGTAGTTTCTTCATCAATTTTGAACTTAGAATCATATATGAGAGGCCTCATTTGGTATGAGTATCCTTCCTTATCACTTATATAATATGCAGGTTTTGAAGTCAGATTCACAAAGTCTTCTAATAAGGATAATCTAATTAGTACATGTCGACTTCTGAAAAATCCAACTTTACATCCTCCTTTCATTCCACATTGTGCAGGGATTAGATTGCGAAGTTGCTCGATATATGGCATTCCATAGGAGAATTTTCCAACAACTGCATATTGTAGATTCTCAATGTTATTCATACGAACCACCTCTTCCTCAGTCCATTTGAGATATGGTACTCCATGAAGAAAAGAAATCTTCTTAATTGGAATTGGAGTTACTGCTTGTGTCTTCCTGTGATTGATTTCATTTAAAATTGTAGGATTCAATAGATCAGCAAATGTTACTTTGTTCACGCTTGGTTCTTTGATTACCCCTTCTGTTTGTTTTGTCGTTGTGTTGTGTTGGTCAGTCACTCCGGTGGACTAACCAACTTCCATAGAGGCCATTGCCGTAGCAGACTTTAAATATAAGATCATAAGTCATAACTAATGTGAGTGTGGGTACGTGAATATATTAGCTCAAATATTTGTTTGTTCTCCAATTTTTTCAACAATAAGTAAAACCAGTGTGAATATGAGAATTTAGAAACTCATCACTATGTAGTTTGGGTAAAAATGTAAATCATTATATATAGTTTTGGATCTGAATTGATTGGTCA